>NW_027466069.1:4265000-4327500 GCF_046127955.1 Nelusetta ayraudi | reverse complement strand
CCTCCCATTGAGGAGGAACCATTTTCCTGTTGCCTCAGAGACCCTGGTAAACTGCCCCCCCCTCACCCTCACTGCTCATCACCCCCCACACTCCCAACATAGACAGGACTTTTATTACGACTCGAGCCGGCCGCCCCTGCACTAAACAGAAGAGAAAAAAAAAACAAAATCCAGTGAGACGACGGTTGTTTGTCGCCGCTGAAAACTTGTCTTACGTCTACCGCCGTGGGAAGACGGGAGGAGGAGCAGAAAACACACACGCGCGCACACACACAAACCAACGTTTTTAAAGGGTGTTTTTTTTCTTCTTTTTCCTGTATAGAGACATTTTCTGTGTTCATTGTTAAACTTGGCATGCTGTTTTAGAACAGGGTAAGACGTGGGCAGCGTACGGAACGGGGCGGCCCGACAGGCGTCAGGATTTTCCGTTTTTTTTTTTTTTTTTTTTTCCGTCTCGGGGAGGAAGTTGGGATGGCTGATGGAAGGCCTGCGAGTGGGTTTGCGGGTGGGTGGGCGATTGGGTTTTTTTTTGTGATGGTTAGATTGCTGCTTCTGTACATACTTATAAATAAGTGGGGGTTTAACAGTCTTCGAGAATACAAAATGTAAAAAAAACAGAAAAAAAATTTGGGTGCGTTGTGGGGTTTTGGGATTTTTGTGTGAGTTGTTTGTCGATAGAGAGAAGAGAAAAATGAAACCAAGAGACCTACTGACTGGACTGTGTGTGTCAAGATTGTAGGAATGGGTCGGAGGGTCGAGTCTGTCTGGAAAGTGGATGTTGCAAACCGTGTGATTTCTGCTCAAGAAGAAAAACAAACAGATAAATTAGCTTTGTTACTTAGTGAATTAACTGAATGTATTAATTTTCCCCTGTAAATATATGAGGGGGGGGTTGGCTGTGGATGGGAGCGGGTAAGGAGGAGGAGAGGGAGGAGGACGGGGGGGTTCTCTTTGCTATCTCACCGCACTGAAGTTGGACACGGGAAGGAGAAGCAGCCAAGGTTGTCACACAGACACAAACACACACACACACACACACACACACACACACACACACACACACACACACACACACACACATCGCCCTCCCATCTTCCTGTCTGACTCTGTGCTCAGCAGCAGCACCCCCACACCCTCTCCACCAGGAGCAAACCAGCCAATCAGCAAAGGGAACCCCCTCACCCCTCCTCCCCCACGCCCCTCCCCCCTCCCGGAACGCCCCTCCCCCCCTCTCTCTGTCCAGACATTGCTGTTGTGAGGATGAAATGTCTGTTTTATTAAAAGTGCCGTTGAAGCACAAGAGTGACCTCCGATGCTTTTCTGATCGCGTCGCCACCGTGAGTGACCTTGCCCAGCTGCTCGCAAGTCTCGCACATCCACGTTGCCGACCTCCACTCAGCGTTTTTTTTTCTTTGACAATTTCATTGGATTCGGCAACCAGTCAGCCCTCTCGACTGATAACAAGAGTCTGCTTCAAATCATGAAAAACAGACCGGGGAGAAGGAGCTACTGTGAGCTGTAACCACTGGTTGCTGCTAAAAAAAAAAAAAAAAAAAAAGATCAGCATGGATGCTGATTTGGATGGAGATTAATTCAAAACTGAATTCAAAATTGTAATTCAAAAATCTATTTCCTCCCGACTGGCTTCAGATAGAATTTGTGTAAAAATTGTGGCTGGCAAACAGGACATTAAATGAGACTAATGGGCTGGTGATGGTAATGCTATTACAATCACCATTGCCATAAGCCATTGTGGGGCCACAATGGATTCTAAAATTTGACAGAGGGGCCGGAGCAGCAGCAGATGGATGGAGGGTTTTGGTGACCCACCTCATCTGAGAAGTAAATATATAGTGAAATATGTAGAAAACGTTCCTTAATGTCAATTGAAATTGAACAAACACTTTCCAACAGAATCAGTGTCTTTGCAGCTTCCTATTGAAATGACTCATAAAACACTGTAAAAAATGCATTTTTTTTTTAATCACCCACTTACTATTAATATAATTTCTTCAAGTTTGGCAGGCCGGATTAAAAAGTTTAGCAGACCACATATGGCCCCCGGGTCGTAGTTTGCCCATTCCAATTATGGCGTCTCGGCTGAACTAGCAGTTTTAGTTGAAGCCAAGCTGGCTGGTCCAGTCACAAGTTTCGAATCTCCTTTCCAAACACCTCCTATGGGCTCCTCTCGCCAGTTGGAAGGATTTAGGAAAAATTCTGTCCGCCGCGCCAGGTCACAGGATGAGAGCCGTCGCCCACCCCAGTCCAGATTTATTACAGCTCAAATGGGACATTTTCAGGCGGCCGGACTAAACAACACTTCTCACATGACTAACAATGCACTGTGGCGTCCTGACGCCACCGAGTAAAAGCCCTCCACTGTCATCCACTGGCACACTGCGACAGTGATGGCACGTCTGTTGAAAAGAAAATTTTCACCTCCGTTGGTGGGGGAAAAAAAGACGAGAGAGATGTGTTTTAAAACAGTTTGTCCCGTCTGACCCGCGATGTGATCACTGACAATATTGAAATTCCAGCAAAATAGGCCGACAAAAAAATAATCCCTCAGAGTTCTGTTCATCTATTTAGCGCTCGGGTGATCTCAGCACGCCGCTGTGCAGAACTTTACTCATCAATCAGACGGTGATGTTTGATGAAACACCCAGCGAGCGCCAACGCAAAGTGTTTTTAATTGACCATCCTGAAAGCGAGACTGCAGTCAATCATTCATCGCTCACCTGGACGGTCAGCTGCACTAATTGACTACCAAAATATTGATATGAATTAATCATCTCTCGATGGCGCGGGATGATTGATGACCTGACAGATTGGAGCCGTTCATTTTTCTGTTGTCGTCGGTTAAAAAGTTACCTGTGATTCTCACGCCAGAGAGCCGCCCGGGTTGAAAACAGGTTGTGTTCAAGTGTTCAAAAACTGCGTACAAAAAATCCTCAGATATTCAGTATCAGGTTACTGTCGTCGGCATTATATTTCAGGTCTTGGAACTGTCTCCGACCTGCGTTTAAATAAAGACTTGGCACAACACACTGTCACAGTCACTCGCTGGAAGATAGATATTTATCAAGAGCAGGTCACAATATATCTAGAGCTGCTACCCTTGTTTATTTTGAAATACTGCAGTCAAGCAGAGTAGGATTTAACCTGTGGTATTAGTTTCTGAAATACTATTAGTTTCTGAAATACTGCCAGCTGTTTGAATCGGTTCTACTGCATGTCCAAAAATACTCTCAGAACTGGAAAATCAGTTGTATTCTTCCCCTTCATGGCTTCTGTGGCCTTGTGTGCACTTTTGTTGCTGTTTTTATTTTATTTTATTGGCTTCTTCCTCTTAAGCTCCAGCTGGAACCTCCGTCAATAGACCCTTTCTCACCTTTACGTCCTCGTAAAATATCTCTACAATGGTTTCAACCATTCCTGTAGGGGTCTGAGAGACGCCTCTTCCTCCGGACCTGCAAGTGGATACCACACTCAGGACAACCTCTGCTTTTGGAGACATCGTGGCCTCTTCCCGCATGGGCAACACACCGGGCAACCTTGTGTCAGGAGAAAGGACTCCTTTTACGACCGTGCTGTTGTATGACCACGTCATACCGGGCTAAGGTCTCTGCGGCTGTCTCCTCAGGGAGGACGGCGACCTTGCCAACCCCCCACTTACCTGCTTTCATCAGCAGCCAATCCATTTTGTGTGCACCATGCTTTATGGCATCATTAACCCCTTTGGTCAATTGGGGCTGTGGTCAGAACCTCGTCTTCAGGGGAGTGCGAGTGCAGAAGGAAAAAAAGAGATTTGCCAGTGTCGCCATCTTCCATGTAGACGTTGAGTACGCATTCGCTGCATGATGCCAACTGGTCGAGAGACTCGGTTGCAAGCCGAGTCTCTCGACTCTTCTGCCGTCCATCTCCCGAGGATTTCAGGCCCATTTCATCAAAGCAATAAATAACGATTCAGACACCTCATTGGTTTCAGGGCCGAGTGCATTAGACAGACCGTTGTGCAACTTGAGCTAGCGAGCGACCTCCGGGGACCAATGCTTTGCTTGGCGGGAGTAAATCACCTCTTCCCTTTCGCCATCAATAGCGGCACTGTCTGCTGTAAATGAACTTGTTGTCTCCCCATAGCGCCAGCATACACGCACAGTACAGTTGGTACACCGATGTTTCAAACATCTCTTGCTGTATCCATGTGGGAAAGATCACACAGAAAGCGCTTGGAAAGGGAAGGCGACAGCAGAGAGGTGACTTGGTGATTGATCCGCCTATCACGTTCGAGCAAACCTCTCTGATTTGTTACCGCTAGTTGAGTAAGGTCAGCGGAGCTCAAGGCCTGCTATTGACGCAAGGAGCGACATTAGCCACACATCACTGGCTACCGCTGCACAACGCAGTTTTCGTCTGAACTCTTTCCGAACCCAAGGTGACAGTAGAAAAGCATTCAGCTGTTCATTTACTGTGAAAATATCGTCCAGTTCTGGTAAAAAAAAAATTGCGGCATCCAGCCTAATATTTTTTGATTCACACTCAAATGTTCCTTTTTTTTTTTTAACTTGTGTGCATGTCATGTCATGTCATGTTTGTATATTAATCTCTGTCTGACTGCATTTCACAATAACTCCCATGCAGACTACACAATCCTGATAAAACCACTCTGACAGCAAAGACTAGCATATGCTTGAGGAGAGAAAATGGGTCTTCCTCAGCTCAGCCGCTGCCCTTTGCAGTCACAGCGCTGCTCTTTCCCTCCTCACAGCGCTGCACAGTGAATAATGTAAGATACCAACTCGAGGTTCTTCTGCCCACCAGACAGGGAGCTGCATTGAAGGGAGGAGCTTTGAGATGCTCGCAGATTGACTCCAGCCTTGCAAAAATCATGACTCGTGAATATGTGATTATAAACGGGCCAGCATGGCCATGCATGTAGCACCGCTGACTGAGAGGAGCTGCAGGGGAGTAGAGAACATCTAAAAGAATCCACAGTATATCTAAAAATTGGCTAATATAGTTGAATATGGTTTTAAAATGTAGGAGCAACAACGGGCACACAGTTGCTGCAAAACACGGAGCTGCCTTGGCAAAGTGTGTGCATTGAAAGCCTTTTCAAGTAGACGAAGCAAATTAAAAAGCTATGCCCATTTTCCTAATCAAACATCCTGTGCATGGAAGTGACTCACTTGCACTCCGTAGGTGCCGCACCTGTCATGACGGCATGGTCCTTTTCCTGAGCAGAGCTGAAAGGCAGCCAGAAGTGCATCATTCAACGTGGTGAAGGAAAGTCAATGAAAGGAGAGAAAGAACATTGCAGAAATGGCAGAATGAAGTTGCAAAATTCGGTAATGGCAATACTGTTGTTGTTTTTTTCTTTTTCTTTTATTTATTTAGCACATAGTCAAGATTTATAGAAATAAAAAATAAGAAAAAGAACAAACACAAAAAAGAACAAAACAAAAAATTATGTTATATTATATTATATTATATTATATTATATTATATTACATTATATTATATTATATTTAAATGACTGCAAGGGTTTGTGAATTTAATGTATTTACAGATACAGGTGCTTTTATTGTGATGTACAAAAACACACATTTGTAAAAGTAATTTAAAATTTCTTTTCTTCACTCTCCTTTGGTGTTCAGTGTTACAAGTAGCACAAGGCAATGTCGCTCCTTCCACCAAAAATTCCTATTACATCTAAAGCACAAGGACACGGCTCTGGCTTTTTTAAAAAAAAAGTCACTAAAACAGCGCATTAATATTGAAGTCATAAGCCACGGCTGTAACAGTAATGACGAGGAGTAAACAACACACGCTGTGCACAGCATCCTCTGAGGTGTCCTGCAGTCCGCCTCTCAGATGCTGGGCTAAATAAAAAATGAGCAAAGCCGAGGAAACTGTTTGGTCACAGGGATTGTCAGGCTGAAGTGAAATGACTTTTGGAAATACTCTTCTATTGTTGTAGTAATATACCACAGTCTACATTATTTTACTTATCTATCACCGACAAGCGATTTTATTGAAATTTAAAAGAAGCAATCCAATCATCAAGCCGGCCAGGTGGAAATTAAATGACTTCCGGGTTCAATTTACACCCCACTCTTCTGCGTATACGATCTTGCTGTTTTCTCAATACATTAAATTCCACTTGCCATTTGGCAGGGTTAGGTGATTGCCCTGCAGCCGATGCGAGTGAAAACCCATTTTGATGAATTTTCTTGTCAAATTTGGTGCACAAGCACATGCGTAACAGGCTGGAGCTGAATGTAAATGAAGAGTCTCACCTTTAAACTGCAGCCGCAGTCGTCATTCCTCTCAATTATAGCAAACGTAATCTCTGTATAGAATCCATCCATTCATGTCCGGAAAGGTGCTATTATATTAATAATCAGACATAAACGCTTACAATTACATTTCTTGTTTACACTTGTGGGAAATTAAAATGCCATTTTCTCTCTCAACAAAGAGCACCACACACATTATAAATGAGCATGTGTTCATTTTTGACAAAGTGTTAGATGAAACCCCTTGAGGAGCAGTGAGGTTTTGCACAGATGAGGCATCCGAGGTGAAGTGATCACACCTGCTGCCAAAGTCTGGCAAAAACACATTTTCATGTAATACAAGATTATTTTTAAAATTTTTCTTTTTCAAAAATTAGAAAGAAAATGAAGCATTTTTTAAAATCAATTAATTACGCATGGCATATGCACCCATGCACACATGCAAACACATTGACTATATGGTAAAACATCACATGACGAATTAATATCTCTGGAGGTATTTGCATTGATCTTCAATTGAATTTACCGTCATAACAACATGTTGTACACGTCTGCCCTAAAGACACAACCTAATGCATAGAAAGTCTGGCTTGGCTGGAAGTCATTATTTCACAAATAAACACATATTGTCTTTGAAGGGCAATAGATCTTAACACCCCCCCTTTTAAAGAGCCAGGAGCTAGGGTGACTGTCAAGGACTGCATTTAAAGGGTTTACAGAAATGCTTTTAAAGGATATCAGTCCATTTACAGCAAATACACAAACACAAATAACAATGCATCAGAGATATGGAGATGAAAGATAAGATGGATGGAAGTGGAGAACTTGTTCTCAAGTACATAGTAATATTGAAAAGAAATATATAATCTTACATTTAGTAAAATAACCAATACCAATTAATGTATGGTATAGAAATATTCAGTAATGTGATAAAGTGAAAAAAGTATCACAGTTTCAATACATTAGGTTTAATCTTACGTATATATGTTTATGGTTACAAACACAGTATGTAACTGACCCCCTGTGGCAATGAGAGTTGTGAAAGAGCTTTTACATATGACGCCTTAGCGTACTGTTGTAAAGTACACACGTTCAAAGGTTTTGCCAAAGTGTGTACTCAAAAGTCTACACTTACGATTCAAACAAACAGACCATGGCTTCTTTCATTGGAGAAAATCTATGTCTGCGGCAGCGCTCACGTTAATGTAACTATCCCTTGACAGCCGGTTTGAGATCAAAATATTCCTCTAATGAAGTTTTGCTTCGGGATTCGGTTGACCGAGTTTTGTGTGGTACGTGAAAGCACCCCTCGTTGACGCACGCCAGCGTCACATGTCCTGGGTGGAGCTTGTGTCTCGATACTAGAGGAGGAGGGTCGACGACGCGGACACGCAGCACTGCAGCCTCAGATAGCTACTGCTAACAACACAGAGAGCTAGCCTGTTTATTTTTCGCCGATTTTTCGCCCCCCCTTGCAGGAAGACCAAGATGTCGGTCGTTGGTTTGAGTCGCAATGCTCTGGCGCTCAGGAATTCCGGCATGATGGTGGTGAGTACTCACTGATATCACGTGTTACTTTTTGCCTTCACAGAAGCAAACATTGCCTGTCGCAGGTACAACAACATTAACACGAGTAGATCGTATAAGACGCGCAAATAAGTTGTTGTTTGAGTGAAGTCTGGATTTAATTATTGATCTGCCCACCTTTGTGCACATAAATGTTGGTAGTTGTGAATTAGTTTGGTTGTCGAGTATTTCTCCCCCTTATAAAACCACTTATTGGCGTCTGAATGTGTTTGGAAATTCCTCGATGGCACAGTAACATGTGTGATTGTCGCTGTTTGTCTCCCCGATCTGCTGAAACTATTGTCCTTCAGTCGATTTTCAATGTCCTCAGGAGTCAGTTAGATAACCGAAGACTTCGACGTGATGTAACATCTCCATGTCGGTTCACCCTCGCCAACACTAGGGGGAGACTCTATATCGTTTATCTTTTCTATACGAGAGGCCTCTGTAACCTCAGTAACATTGAATGGCGTTAATGTTTAAACTACACGCGCCTCAAATGGGTTTGTGCGTTTGCCTTTTACAATATTGGTGTTGTTTTAAGGCCTCATAGCAGATAGAATTCTTATGGAAACGTCCTGTAACCTTGGTGTTGCTGTCTGCATGCAATTTAATCTTTCTGAATCCTCATTTTTAATTGTCTGAGGTTTGAGTGACTGAAATGAAATGAAATCATCACCAAGTTTGTTGTGTTAGCGAGCAACAACTCGTGGTGTCAGGGGGGTAGAATTACCAAGCGCTTCCTATTTTAGCCCGGTTTGTTGGGACCAAGCAGCTTGGTGTCGTATTGTCAGGCGTCTCTGCCGTAAATACCTCTCGCCTTTGCTGCCCTGTATTTTACTTGAAATTGTGGGGGTTGAGTGGAATCAAAGGCCGAAGAGAAGATAATGCCTTCGGCTGGATTAACACGTATTATCCCTATATTTATTCTTATCACTGTCTATTTAAAATGACCTCTCATGCAGATGGTGCGGTACGCTCAGACCGCTGCCGCCCCAGCCCCTGAACCCAGGATCAAGAAGTTTCAGATTTACCGCTGGGATCCTGACACCGCTGGAGACAAACCACGAATGCAGACATACGATATTGATCTTAACACGTAAGTCTAAACCCAATCAATGGACAATAGCAAAATGACTTGCAAGAACAAGTAAAGTAATCCTCTGGCATACTGCTGTTCATGTACTGTAGGTGTGGTCCCATGGTTCTGGATGCCCTGATAAAGATCAAGAACGAGATGGACCCTACGCTCACATTCAGGCGGTCCTGTCGCGAAGGTCAGAGACAGAAGGAACTAATTACACGCCCTGAGTCTCTCAGCATTTTCTTCATTTACTCAAATTCAAACTTTCTTTCAGGTATCTGTGGCTCATGTGCAATGAACATTAATGGAGGCAACACACTGGCTTGTCTGAACAAAATTGATACCAACACAAGCAAACCGACCAAAATCTACCCCCTGCCACACATGTATGTGGTCAAAGATCTGGTGCCCGTAAGTACTGCGGCCATCCAGCAAGTTATTTATTTTTAAGTCAGGGTGAAACAGTGGGTGTAAAACCTCTCCTGTTTGTTTTTCTTTGCAGGATATGAGCAACTTCTATGCACAGTACAAATCCATCGAGCCCTACCTGAAGAAGAAGGATGAGACTCAAGAAGGGAAGGAGCAGTATTTCCAGTCGGTGGAGGACAGACAGAAGCTGGTAATTAAAACTTTTACTCATAAAATAGAGAATAAAACCCAACTCCATATATTATCAAACGTCTCCTTGCATCCGTATTTTACCAACGTCAGTGACCATGTCATCTTCTGCATTTTATGCAAACCCGATAGTTGCTTGTAAGATGATAAGCGCCCACTGACGTGATCATAAGTTCCTCTCTTTATCTTGCCAGGACGGTCTGTATGAGTGCATCCTGTGTGCCTGCTGCAGCACCAGCTGTCCCAGCTACTGGTGGAACGGAGACAAGTACCTGGGACCTGCCGTCCTAATGCAGGTTGGTAAAGACGCAGAGGAACAAGTCTTCTTATCATCTTGTTCTTCTTCTTCTTGTCCTGTTCTGAGATAACAGACTGAACTTTAATTGTGGCAGCACTAATTAAATTCATGAGTACTCCGCAAGACGGCAAAATCTTTTATTAGCTTCCGAGCGACTTCAAACCAGTTTGTTCACAGCAAGGCTGATTACAAATTAAAAAGCTTTTTATGGTTTCGGTTTCGTTCCTGCCTCCATAATTTTATCCTGACACTATTTTCATGATTTTTATAAGTCATTTCACCGGGTGAGTCCAAATCAACACTCATGGACGCGTTTACTGAACGGGGAAAAGATTCATATTAAGAAAAAATGGACAGATTTTCAAAGCTGAGCTGTGTTTTAGCCCAAAGATGAAATTGAGTTGTTCAGCAGCTCGCTTCTGCTTTTAAGGCAGTGCTGATGTCAGACCGAGGTGCAGTGTGGATGACTTGTGGGACAGTTTTTACCCCACCCCCCTCTGGATGGACATGTTTCAAAATGTTTGTGACAGGAACTGATATGAAAAGCAGAATCAGGGAAGCAAACAGCAAGTGACAGCCATGCTCTCGATCCCACAGGCCTATCGGTGGATGATTGACTCGCGAGATGAATTCACAGAGGAACGTCTGTCTAAACTTCAGGACCCCTTCTCCCTGTACCGCTGCCACACTATCATGAACTGCACCAAAACCTGCCCTAAGGTAAACTCCATGACCTATTTTATTGTATTATTGTTTTTCCTCCAATGCTGTTAACACAAATTCTATAGTTTATGTATGTAGCTACCAAACAAAAAAAGAACAAATAGAAAACACTGTCCCTACACATAAAAGGATACAACTTTTGGATCCTGCCTGCCACATAACATGTTGGACTCTGTCCATATACAGAGTTCAGTTTTTTCATGCCGTGTTTGACATTTCCACAGGGACTGAACCCAGGCAAGGCCATCGCAGAGATCAAGAAAATGATGGCGACGTACAAAGAGAAGAAGGCCGCAGCTTCATAAACACCTGAGGAAAATGAAAGTCTGACCGCCTCAAGATCTCCCTAAAGCACCTCAAATTAAGATAAGAGGACATGAATCATTAACAAGGAACTTTTTAGTTCAGCGTGATTGCATCAGAGAGCAACGGACATTGAAAGTGTGAGGAGAAGGAGCCGAGAAAATGGAACTGATGGGCAAAACATCCAAAGTGATGCAACCTGCTGAACCACATTACTACATGTAGGCTTCACAGTGTAAAACACACAAAAAAAGAAAAAGCACCAGGATGTGCTGTATTTATGCTTCAGTAACGCTCATTAAACTGTTTTCATGCTGTATATATTTAAATATGTGAACATTAAAGTTCTGCTGGGCTCCTTGTGAAAATGAAATGCATATTTTGTTATTGGAAAGCTGTATTGGAAATCCTTGACCATTTAGTGAGAAAAACAGCTCCTCGTGCAGTGTTATCACATTTTGTGTGCACATTACTCACACCTCCATTTCTGTGGTAACAACATTGACTGACTGAAAAATGAACTGAATAACGTGTTAAAAAATTACCTCTTACCTCTCTGACCATATTTTTCTTACTCTCTTGACCATTTGGCTTTAACTTCTAGTTTAAATGATTGCAACATAATTAGTTTAGGGATGTTTTTTAAGGACAATTTTAGGTCATTGGCTAGTCAATCAAGAAACATTTTACCCCCTATAATATTTTCCGTTTGGATATTCATCTTAACGAATCATACAAGTGTTATTGTGTGATTGTTGTCAAAATGTATTTCGAATTTTTCTTTCAGTCAACATACAAACAAAATTTGACAACGCGCGGTGCTAAAACGCGCGATCAAACCTTTTTGGACTGCGTGGCTTCCCGTAGCGAGCTGCCTGCTGCCTGTAGCTGAGATAATACGTGAAGGAACTAGTAGAACCACCGCTCGGGCTTGAAGGCAGTCGGGTCTGTGGAGGGAGCGCGGTGTTTTTAAATGGAACATGTTATCCTGACCTAAAAATGGACAGGCGCGGTAAGTGTGTCTCATCATAGTAAATCTTAATGGAGAAAGGGAACCGAAGCTAACTGCTAGCTAAGAGACATGCCGCGGAGCTCTGTTGGCCGCGTCGCCTCTTCCAGGCTGTCGGGGGTTATCTGGCCGTCTGTGGGGAAGTTGCTTCTAGCTCGGACGCTTGACAGACAGTTATTATGCACCCACTGCATTTTCTGCCTGATTCCGCGGTGCAAGAAGAGGACGGACGTAGCGACAGTCAGTAAAATGTAGTTAGAATGACGCTAAAGCGAAGTTGATCCATGATGATTCGACAAAATTAGCGAAAGAGAGATATATATATAAACCCGTGACACTATACCAAATTACAGTACCAAAGCGGCATTATAATTGCTTTACTATTACCTTTACTTTTGTTTTAGATTGGCGGTAAGCAGTTTTCTTATTGACTTCCTTGTCATGTAATCCAATTAGTTCAACCCAATGCTCCATATAACTTTTCCAATTACAATTAATGCATTAACGTGTTGGTTGGTGGTTAGGTGGTTTTTGATGAGCTGTTTTTTGTCTTGTTGCTCATATGACAGTCTTGTGCCCATCTGGTCAATTTTGCATGGTAACATCCTCTTTTTGACTGCAGAATGTTTTCGTCCTGAACTGTTACAATGCAACATAAATCCCGACTACTGAAGGAATGAAAGTGTATCAGTGAGAAAAATAGTCACGATGCATTTTGATACTTTACATCAAAAATCGCAAATTGGAAAAACTTAACACATCTGCAGAACAACACAACCACTCTGAGTTACACCGACCAGACCAGCTGTTTTCCTCCAGTGTGGTCCTCTGATACCTGTAGACCATAGGTATCAAACTCTGGCCCGTCTACCAAATTTGGCTGGCAGTGCGTCTAATTATATTTGGCAATATTAAAGGACTACCAGAGCTGGCCCGCCGGTATCATACAGTAGATATATTGCTAATACTACAAATCCCAGAATGCTCTGCTGGTATTCTGGCGGTCTACTTACTTAAACAGACTATAAGTAATGTTTTCTTGGTGCACTTTTTCTTGCTACTGCAAGGCGTGGGCTTGAATGGTTGCACGTTCATTGAAGGATATTATTATGAATTAATTGGTTAAATATTGCTATTTTATTTTTAAATGTTTTAATTTTTAGCCCGCGTAAAAAAAAAGTTACTGTTGAAATACTATTTACTTACATATTTATATACATATTATTTATTTTGATGTGTTTTTTTTTTTATTTGAAATTAAATTTTGCATGTGTGCAATATGAAGTTGTTGGTTGTTTCTGTTTTTTATCGTATAGCATTAAGCTTTGCTTGTTCCATTCAGTGTTGACGCAAAACTTGTTTGGGTCCATATAAAAAAAGTTCACTGTTACATTTGGAGGAAGATTTTTCAATAAATATCAATGTTTGCCCGATATTTTGTCCAAGTTTTAAATTTTGGCCCACTGTGTATATTTGAGTTTGACACTCCTGCCGTAGAACATCTAGTTACTCCACGGCCCCAGGTGTCGTGTCGTGCATTCAGAGACGCCCCCTCTGCACACTTTGCTTGTGGTTATTTGAGCTTAACTCGTCTTCTTGTCATCTGGAACCCGTCCAACCACTCTTGTCTCCTCTGACCTCTGGCCTCTGGCATCAACCTGTTTGCACAGAGAGCTTCTTCTGCTCACTGCTGAAGCCGTCCGGTGGGCCCGGGTGGGCCCTGCTGGCAAACACACCCTCCAACCATAACAGTGACAATGTCACGTCATGTAAATATGCCGGTGTAATCGTATCTTACCCCTCAACCCCACATAATTGGGCCGGCTGCTAGTCCATCGCTAACCCCCAGTAGATGGCGCTAGAAGATAAAGCCTTTTGCGCGCAGCGTCTCCCACGGTGCAGCCAAAAAAAAAAAAAAAAAAAAAAAAAAAACTCCCACACTTCCTTGTCGCGGTGTCTCTTGCCGGTCTCGGGCTCCGTTCTGCGGGTTCCAGCCGCGCTGCGCTGCGGAGGCTGCAGGGATCCATCGGCGGCGGGACGGGACTCGGCAGCCACTCCTCCTCCGTTCTTTTCCTCCGCTCTTTTCCTCCGTTCTTTCCCGCCCTCTTGTTGAAATGACCGTGAACAGCCGTCGACAACACGACTGAAGTGGCATTGTTCCTCGTTGATCATTCACCAGGGAATCTTCTTCTCCAGTGTAAGGGGTGAGTGCGCCGTGTTGGATGAGACAGGAAGCGTCGTCAACTTTCACGGAGTTCACTGCGCACTTTATCCCAGCGGTTATTGGCCTGGCTGACCGGATGCATCACGTCGTAGTTTATTGGGAATTTTCCCTCCTTTTCAATTCTTCTCGAAGATCGTTTTTGTTTTTTGTTTTTTTGTCCCATGAACTGTTCGCGTCACCATCTCGCTTGGCTAGATGTACCTAGATGTTACTCACTGCCCCCAAAGAAAAACAACAACAAAAACAACAGTCGTCATCGTGTGAGCTGATATAACTTTGATAACCGACCTAGCTTGCGCAGGCAGAGGAAACTTGCCGGGAGAGGTGTCCTATGTATAGAATGAATCGACACCTTGCAGCCAATCAGAAGGCCGGATTCGGCAGGAACACGTATAGGTGTTCTAGTGTCAGGTGGGAGGTCGTCAGTCTGTATAGAAGAGAACAGCCGACGATGTGGTTGTCGACTGAAACTCTATTCAAATACGTATAAACACTTTAAAGTGTGTTGTATGAGATTTTTTTGTGTGTGTGTGTGTGTGTTTGTGTGTATTTTAAACTGGCCCTATATGAAGCTGCCCACAGTTGTATTGAATGATGCTGATAGTCGAGTTTCAGCAGTTACCAGTGGGTGTTTAGGGTTTCAGAGCAAATTATTATCTTCAGCGGCACAGGACATGTGTCAGATTTCAGATGATCTCAGCTGTATCGCTGGCACTCATAAAAAATTACCTCTTGCACTTTATCGAAAAGGAACATTTGTAATATAACATAACAAGTTATGCCCAAGTTTGCAAGTCGTCCTCACTTGACAAAAAGAAAAAGCTTTAAATGCTTATATTTGATTTGTTTTCACATATTTAAACAGCTTGAAAATCAATATTGATCAGCTAGATAGAACTGGCTTCGGCAAGGCTTCCTGTTGGTGCCAAAAGTGACATCAGGTGTGTGTTCCATGATCTTGTGGCAAGCCTTGATGTGTCACGCTAAAGTGGCGAGAGAAGAAAAACTCCTCGGTCACAACGAAGAGCCAACAATACAGTTCATTGAGTTGAGTTTTTTTTTTTTTTTTTTGGATTTGTTTACTTTTTTTCCGCCGAGATCTCACCTCATTATCGGCGGCGTCCACACTCATCTCACCGGCAGCGTCCTGGCTGACAGTTTCATTCCTTCTCTATCGTCTCCTCGGGCTGTTTTAAGGTCAGCTCGCCAGAGTCGCGTCCAACTAGAAGGTCGCTGACCGCCTCCGGAATGCAAAGATAAAACGGTGATAATTCAAAACTGGGATCTCTTTTTTTTTTCTTTTTTTTTTTCCCCTCCAATGCATCAGAACTGTGCTTGTGACTTTACGAAGCAGTCGCGTGTCAAATCAGTTGAACTTTATTAATGACGTAACCTCCTTGTTTCCCCGCAGGTAGTGTCTTGGAGCCACAGAGTGGGCTCCCCTCGCCCTGTCCACGTGGCGACCTCTTCATCCCTGAGTGTCACATGGTGAGAATCTCCACAGTGTCCTTCACGTGTTCAGGTTGAACAGCTGCAGGGACAAAAAAAAAAAAGAATGTTTTTTGCTTTTATTAAATTCAGCAAATTTTAACACAATATGAGTGTGAACATCGAAATTGAACTTTCATGAATAAAACTTTAAGACAGAAATGGTAGAGCACCCAAAAACATCTTGCAGCATTCCCTTCAACAAATACAAGTAAAGTATGAAAGTCATTGTGTGCCGCCGCTATTTTATTTTTCTGTCCATCGGCCTCATGGACGCACTGTAGACACTGGACCTTTGATTCAGAATGCCGATCATTTGCCCGTACAAAGGCCTGACCTGTCTTCAGACCGAGACCAGTCACATGTTTCTGAAATATTTCCAGATTTCCCCCGCTGACGTAACATTGTCTGTGACGTGATTCGCTCTGCCTCTGTGCCCTGGCAGGACGTTCAGGGATACAAGTGGGTGCGGTGGCGAGTGTGGCTGTGCCGCGTGGCCGCCGCGCTGTCGCTGGGCCTCGTCCTGCTCGTGTTTCACTGGCGCCCCCGGCTCGCCGTCCTCGCCCGCTGCCGCTCGTGCCCTCTGCCTCTGGCCGATGTTCTGCTCTTGAAGGTGGGAGATTAAGTGGATTCCTTCTTTCGGTTTCGCGAGATTAGTGGCTCGCAGGGAGAATTACGCCGGCAGGCTTTTGGATTGATTTGTGCAGCAATTTCTTCAGCTGTCTGAGACCACCTCCACGCTGCCATTTTTTTTTCCCCCGTTGTGACCTTCCATGGCACGTGTCTTCTTTTGATTCAGTGACTTTCATCCACATTAAATGGACCATATAGGGATGTAAATTATCGATTAATTCATTAATCGATAGTTGATTGACCTTATCGATCGATTAATGATTAATTGATAAGCGGCGATCTTTCCTGAGAACCTAAATTTCACAATAAAAAATGTGTAAGGAACTCATTATTTAACCCTCAAATAATGTTGAGGGTCCAAAGTGACCCATTTTTACATTAGAGATAAGTAAAAACACCCTAAAAATGTATCCTCTGACTTTTAAGTTGACTTCTAATGGGTCACGTTTCAACTTAAAAAAAATTTTTTTTTTAAATAATTAAAAAATAGCTGTTTCAAAGTAACTTGTTCTCGGTATACTGGTATACACCATGCCATTTCATCATCATGGATGTATATTTACTGGCTGGAGATGTTGATTGCGGATTGTAGTCAAACAGCAGCTGTCAGAACCAGCTCACCTTGATGATGGATCAGCAGGATTATGCTATAGCCCTGGGTTAGCAGCCCACAAAAGAGCCTCAAGGAGTCTGACCTGGCAAGTCAGAGGGAGCGGCTCCTAAATCCAATGGATTTAGCCCGCGCAGCCACTCGGAAATCAGCCCACAGGAAGCGTTCTGACTGCACCGACCCTCACTGTTCAAACCCCACAAGTAAATCTGACCAAACCGCATTGGATGTACAATCCACTGCTGCTGGGCAGCGGTCGGGTCTGATGTGTCAGAGACCGTCAGCGAGAACAGCAGGACTAGTTTTCAGCGGAAAGGTGCACTGAGGTCACCGTCGTCGAGTCTTGGCTCGTCATTTAATGAATATTTACAGTGTCCCCGAGCGCTTCATCGCTGTTAAAGGTTGCTGATTATGGAACACACAACACCGTCTTTGACATTCTGGCCCATTTAGCCGCAGTTTGAACCTGATGGGTGCTGTTATTTCTTGTTTTCTCCAGGACACCTTTGGACAGCAGCATGTGGTGGAGGTGGTTAAAGAGGAGATGGCGCACGGCAGGTCGGTGGTAGCGTTTCAGGACGCATCGAAAGAAAAAATAAATCAAAAGGCAAATATACAGACGCTTAAATGATTCTTTTCCCTCTCAGTCTGGAATCGCAGGGCGAGATGGACGACTGCGAATGGAGAGACACAGTTCAACTGTACAAGGAGGAGGTGAGTAGGAAGAGTGTGTTTGTGTGTGCGTGCACGTGTGTGTTTTCTCATGAAATCCCCTCACTGTTTTGCAGAAAGTGCTGCTGCGCTACTACCTTTTCGAGGGAATGCGCTACGTATGGCTGGACAGGAAAGGAGCTTTCTGTCGCGTCAGGTACTTGAACACGTCGTCCACGGTGACGCTCTCACACTGATGGCACTGATGAGTGAAAACCTGTGTGCAAAAAGATGCGCACCCATTAAATAGGTGCTTTTGGATTTTGGATGTGCAAAAGAAATCTCTCTTTTTTTTCTTTTTTTTTATCTGCATGAGTAAAACCTGTACCTGACTCAGGCAAAATCCCAGCTTCATCATCATGTTTTAAAATAACCCAACACACACATTCAAGTTGATGCTGTTGATGTAAATACCATCACTTTTCCTCTTGTACACGTACTGATCCATCTGGAAGTCCAAGTTGGTGCCTCCCAAATAGGTTCCCGCCGCCAGGAACTTCAACACATCCTCCAACCCTCCAACACACCAAACCTCTTAGAACAAAGGCTCATTTGCCAACTTCTATCCTCGTCTAAAGAGATTGTTTTATGCTTTTTCATTTTTTGCTTCCTTTTTTAATTTCCTCTCCATCTGCTCGACTGAAGATCTGTAGACAAGAAAACAACCAACAAAAAAACGGGTTTTGAATGATATTTATTATTGGCATGAAAACCTCCCCTCTCTGTGGGCAGTGTCCTCAGTGAGGACTGGACCTACAAGGACCTGAGTGGCTTCCAGAAGGGGCTGAGTCGCCTGGAGCAGAGCTTCAGGTGAGGACGCACACACACACACACACACACAGCCGTTTGGTCTCAGGGCACTGCAGTGAATGAATTTCCCCTCGTGAATCTTTTCAGGAGATGCATCTATGGTCCCAACCTCATCGATGTGCCTGTCAAATCTTACATGCGACTTCTTTTCGAAGAGGTGAACTGGGAAAATAATTCTTCATCCACATTTGTGTATTTCATTCTTGACCGTGCTCTTTTTTTTTCTTTTTTTTAATCCTTAGGTTCTGAACCCCTTCTACGTGTTCCAGTGTTTCAGCATCACCCTGTGGATCGTGGACAATTATTACTATTACGCCGTGTGTATTCTGGTCATCTCATTTCTGTCTATCAGCATCTCGCTGTACGAGATCCGGAAGGTGGGCGAGATTCCCCCGACGTTTCGCATTCTTTAGCCGTGAAATAAGAATGCTGTGCAACTTGCGCTCAACTTGTGCGTCTCAACAGCAAAGCGTCACCCTTCGAAACATGGCCCAGCTCCTCACCAACGTCACAGTGCGTCGAGCCTCGGGAGGTACGTTCGACCGTGTGTTTTGCTTTTTCATTTAAAAAAGATTTTCACCAGAGAAAAAACAGAGTAAATTGCTTTATTTTTGCAAAGATGCATTACACCTTTATTTTCCTCGTTTGGCCAAAGAAATAACAAACAAAACGTCATGGAAATATTCACACTTTTAAACCATCTAGTTCTCCTGCAGTTTATCTTTTTTTTTTTTTTTTTTTTATTGGTCCCCAGTATAAAAAATCCTGAACGTCCTGATCCTAATATTAATACACTGTATCATCATTTTATGCTATTATTATTGTTATTATTGCTGATAGAAGTGTTACCATTATCATATATTCAAGTATCACCTCTTTATGATTTAACCCAGTTAGATTTTTGTACACTTTTTTTCTTTTTGGAGAACTATAATCAGATTTATTTGGAGATTGGGATTTCCCTTAAGGGTTTTTTTTTTGTTTTTAAATAGAAGCAATGGAAAAATTAGTAATAGAATAGATGGCTTCCAGCTGTGTGACAATTCTTCTTGCATAAAGAAAAACCCACTCTCTCTGCACCGTGACTGTCGCAGCTGCATGTAGAAAGCGGAATGTTGAATGAAACTTGGAGTCATGTGAACAGATGATAGGGTTTCCAAAGGGACAGTTCACACCAATGCACTTTTCACATTTCCCTCCAACAACTCTGAAAAGGTTTCATAAGCTTGAGACTTCATTTTACACCCCGACTAAAAAGTCTGGAATGCGGTATTTTGAATTTTATTCTGGGATCTCTGGGGGCTACGTATGGCCGTCGCCCAACATTTTTTTTCCCAGCCATAACTTTGTTTCCGAGCCATCATTTTCCACGCAAACATTTGTTTCTGGGCGTTTCCTTTTTTTTGTTCTCCCAGAGGAGGAATGTGTGACCTCCTTGGACCTGGTTCCTGGCGACTGTCTCGTCCTTCCTCAGGAAGGTCTGCTGCTGCCCTGCGACGCCGTCCTGCTGGCCGGGGAGTGTCTGGTCAACGAGAGCATGCTAACAGGTGAGCCATCGGCTAACAGCGCTGAGCCTCTCCTCTTGTTGTGACTCATTGGCAACAAGAACCCCTTAGAGATTTATTGCTGTCGCAGGGTAACCACAGTTTTCAGTCGCCACAGCCGCCCCGGGATTCTGCTGGGATTCTTTTGGTGTTCTGGTGCTGGTTTACCATGTGTGCCACCTAAAACTTCCATCCATTTCTTTTTATTATTAGTAGTATTTCTGGTATAGCGATCCCAAATCATCATTTCTTAATTATAGTTTTAACATTTTCTGCTTGATTGCACCAAAGCTTCTGTGTCAGTGGCAGGTAGTGTAGTGTAGTAGTGCTGGAGAGACCACTTTTTAAGGGTCTCGGTCTCATCTTGGAGTCGGAGGCATTTTTACTCGGCCTTGGACCGGACGGATTTTTGATCAAGACCGGTCAAGACTCAGCCAGCACTGCAATGACACGATAATAACAGAAAATAATTCATCTGCTGCCGTTTTCCGCTCCGTTTGTGGCACCCAGAGTGACACACCGAATTATTCCAAGTTCATTTTTTTTTTATGAAGAAAAGTTTTTTTTTTTTTTATTATTCTATTATTACTTCATTCAACCAATTCAATTCTTAAAAGATACCTTGCTGGAAAGAGATGTTTGATTTAGAAGCAAACCTGAATTTAAAAAAGACACTGGTCATTTCTTTGTTTTGTTATTTTTCTTTGATGTATAAAGTCTTGGTCTTGCCCTGGTCTCGATACTCTGCAGTCTTGATGGTGTCTTGGTATTGGTTGGTGCGGTCTTGACTACAACACTAGTGGAAGGTGTGTTGTTTTTTTTTGTCTTAAAAATTAGTTTAAAGAAGCTAAAGGTTGCAAAGATTGAAACAAAAAAACAACAAAACCTAGAGACTGTTGTGCAAAGCTGAAATTAGCTGCTGGTCAACATGTTGAATGAGTTAAAAAATAAAAAAAATAAACTAAAAGCTTAGCAAATGTCAGAGTCGGTGCGTTTTAACCTGCGCACGTCTTTCAGGTGAGAGCGTCCCGGTGCTGAAGACGCCGCTTCCCGCCAGCGACAGGACCTACAGCTCGGAGGGCGAGCGGAGACACACCCTCTTCTGCGGCACCCAACTCATTCAAGCCAAAGGAGGCGGCCGGGAGGGGAGGGGCGCCATCGCCGTGGTCACCAGCACGGGTGAGTCGAGGCGCCCGGAACGTGTGGAGTGAGTGGCGCTGGATGTTGGAAAGAAGTACATATATATTAACAACTTACTTTAAGAAAACAGGAAAGTTGTTTCAGGCCCAGCTTGGACTAATTTTCCCAAACTTTTCTTTCACTGTTACTGGAATAATCCTGCTTGTTGTTTTTAACCCCCTGAGCCTCAGTGGAGCTTATGCTGGCAGTCAAATCATTTTTACCCCCCCAGCTCATAAAATTAACTTTCCTCCACAGGGTTGTTCTATTTTAATATTGAAGCGTCTAAATGCCGGCTATTGTGCTCCTCAGGCTTCTTCACAGCCAAAGGCAGCCTGGTCAGCTCCATCATGTACCCTCAGCCGACCAACTTCCGCTTCTACCAGGACGCTGTCAAGTTCCTGCTCATCCTGGGGCTGGTTGGTAAGACGGCAGCAGAGACTGGACTCTCTTTTGTTTCTGAAGAACGTTCCAAGTGATGCTTTGTGTGCAATAATAATTATCCTTCTTCGTTCTTCAGCTTTTATCGGGACCATCTACAGCTTTGTGATCCTCTACAGAGACAATGTAAGCCACCTCGCAGGGATCCGACCGGCTCTGCCTCTCCTGTCCGTTTGTAGCTGCGTTTCCTTTGCCGCTAGAATTGCGCAAAACCTAAATATCGCAATAAAAAAACTGATAATGGAAACTTCAGAAAACCTCTCAAATGTCGCTAAAAGGTTTTGACGCTCTCATGAGGTGGTTTTTCAGACGTATCCATATAGAGCTATATCGCAGAAGTGTCATGGAAACACTTTTTCGCATTTACGCCTCACCGGATGTGACGCACAGGGTCACGTGACCAGTTCAGTTCAAGTGAAAACGGTGCATTATGTTTGGACAGAGGAGGAGACGGAATATTTTTGACAAGTAATCAAAGAGGAAAAATATAACACCCATTCTTGACAGCAAACAACATCAAAATGTAGATTTGTACAAGAAATGTTGTACCGCCATCCTCCTCAAGGTGGGGTCTCATGGGACAGGATTTTGCGATAATTACTGCTGATGTGCTGCACACCATTCAGTGGAAACACCTGCAAACCCCAATTGTACTTTGTCTAAATTTTAGAAATATTGCTTTTATTTTTCTGAAAAACTCTAATGGAAACTCGGCCATTGATGAAATAAAAACCCGACGTGACGTTGCGCCGTTTCTCTCCCTGCGCCCGTGTCAAGGCGACGTGGAAGGCGCTGATCATCAGAACCCTCGACGTGGTGACCATCGCCGTGCCGGCCGCCCTGCCGGCCACCATCACCACCGGAACCATCTACGCCCAGAGTCGCCTGAAGCGCAACGGCATCTTCTGCATCAGCCCGTCGCGCATCAACATCAGCGGCAAGGTCTCCGTCTTCTGCTTCGACAAGGTGAGAAGGAGGGGGGGGGGCTTTGACCCCGTGTCTCAGACTCCAAGGGATCTTCTATGAGCATGCGTTTTTAGTCCAGTGGAGTCATTTAAAAAAAAAAAAAAAGTAACTGCGTTTCATTTGCTTGTGATAGCCGTCACGTAACGAGCAGATTGTCTTCTGAGTCAATGACAGTACATTGTGTCAGCACATGCTGTATCTGTAGCAGCCCAGAATGTGGTTCTGATGTTGTTATCCTGTGGGACGTCTGAAAACAAAGATTGATCTTGTTTGCAAAATGTGCGTACTGACCCTTTAAATATCACCTGCCGAACAGAGAGAGGCGGATTGTAAATACCTCTGGTGAAACCAGTGTTTTATTACTGTCTTTCAACCACGTTACATTTTTTACATTGAAAAAAAAATGACCCACCACCTACCAAAATCATTTAAAAATGACACTTTTAAGCCTAATAATGACAGTATAGTCTTCATTGATTTAAAGTTCCAGTGTGAACCTGGTCCTGTTTAGATGCTGGGAGAATTAAAGGAGGCTCACTTTCCTTTTAAAGCTGTGGAGTGACTTGACCACAAGAATAAAACCGCCGCCGGTACAATTTGTCTGCAACCTCTCTCTGGCTGGGACTTTTTTTCACTTTTTTTTGACTGTGCAGACAGGGACTCTGACCGAGGACGGCCTGGACGTGTGGGGGGTGATGGAAGGAGGGGCGGCTGGTTTTTCGGAGCTGGTGCAAGAGCCCCGCCTCCTCCCACCCGGCCCCATGCTGTGGGGGCTGGCCTGCTGCCACACCGTCACCCTGATGAAAGGTCAGCCGCTCGGAGACCCCCTGGAGCTGAAGATGGTGGAGTCCACCGGATGGGTAACACTCACTTTTGTGACTCAAAGAATGACCTCATTGAGCTGTTGATATTTCCTTTGGGGGGCGAAAATGATATTTGCTCTGATGAAACACCAGAGGCTGTTTAAGAACCTCACACACACTAATGTGAGGACAGTCATCTGTTTCCACTCTGAAATCTGAATATTTCCTTTTGGGGTTTTGTCCTCGAGATGCGAGTGTGTTGTGACGTGATGATTTTCCATCACTTCCAGAGTCAGGAGGAGCCGGACGGAGATGGAAGTGCAGCGGACGCAGAGTTCGGAGGCCACAGGGTTTTGGCCGTGATGAGGCCTCCTCCGCCTCCTTCGTCTCAGGGAACCGTGAGTTGTTCCTGCTGCCTGTTCAGCTCCGCTCACACGTTCCTAATAACTCGTCTGGCTTTTGTTGAGTTAAAATGAAAAGGAACAGCGAACCAGCGGTGATGCGCTCTGTCTGACAACTCGCTGGCGTCCTGCAGCTGTTCGTGCCTCGTAGCGTTTTTTTTATTTCAGTCCAGACGTTCTTCAGACTGGTTGGTTTCACTTCCTTTCCTAAATTAGGCTGCGTTCGCAGCAAATCATTTGCAAAGGCTGGCGGGGGTTGTGAGGCCGAGCGCTCACCCATCATCGACAAAATGGGTTTGTTGTTCGTGTGAATCATCACTTCCGAGAATGAGTCGCCTTAAAACTGTTTCTGATCGTTTCAACGTGAATCTGAACAGCTGGCAAATGATTAAGTCTTACGTAAAGATGAATCAACTTGTATCAAACGTTAATGTTCGATCTCTTCGTTTTAAATACCGAACGTTACTGAATCGTGGTATTTCAAGCTAATCAGCCAAAACTTGTAGATTATTTTCTAATTTTGACATTCAGTTGTACTTGCAAATACATGGCAAAGAAAAACACTGCCACCTAGAGTCCTATCTGAGAACAGATAAACCTACTGTGAATTTTTTTTTTCCCCCTAAAAAAACGCTAAAAAATGTGCAAAGATACGTATCAGTTTGTTTCCGTTTCAAAATGTGATTAAAAGGATGTTTTATATTCTTGTCTGTTTGAGAATCAGCCACTGCTTTAGTGCCGCTTTAGAGAATTGATTTGTGTTTGCGCCACTTTTTGCACTTGATTGCTGAAACTTTATTTGTTCGGCCACATCCAGATGTGTATGATAAGAAGGCGGGTACGACACCACTGCCTCTGATCTTTCTTTGCACGCCACTAAATTTGTGTGCACTGTCTGGGAAAGTGCTCATCCGTCACTATCTTTCAATATTTGTGTCTCCCCCCCGCCCCCCATTATGTTTATTGTCAGGGTGCCAGTGAGGCCATGGCCATCGTCCAGAGGTTTCCCTTCTCCTCGGCCCTGCAGAGGATGAGCGTGGTGGCGGTGGAGCGCCACGGGCGCTCGGCCTTCGCCTTCATCAAAGGATCCCCAGAGATGGTGGCCAGCCTCTGCCAAACAGAAACCGGTCCGGGATTTTTACTTTTGTTTGTTTCACTTTCAGTTTCTGCATCTGTTGCGGTGCAATTTTCGAGTTTTTGCATTGCATTTTTTCACTGAGTGTCACTGAGTTTGCCAGGAATTGAGGTGAATCACTCTTCCTGTGGTGTTGACAGTGCCGTCGCAGTTTGCCGCCAAGTTGAGCAGCTTCTCCAGAGACGGCCTGCGGGTCCTGGCATTAGCCTATAAACCTTTAGATGCCAGCACTGATTTCAAGACCACTGAACGGTGAGAACCCACACAGTATATGACTGTGTGTTTTATTTCTCTTTGTTTTGTTTTGTGTCTTTTTTTTCTTTCCAAATAAGCCCTCACACACTTGAACACCTCAAGCACCAACCAAGTGCATTCAACCAAACATACAAAGCTGAAACAGCAGCGTGGTTCACATGTGATTGAGGCAAAACTATTGAACGTTTGTTATGAAAATGCACAAAACAAATGCCACAGCATGGCTGCATAAATAAAATTACATGGCTGCCCTGGCAGCATGCAGCTTTGTATGAAAGAGGATTAGGGCCACAAGAAGAGAAAAAAATATTGCAGACGGGAGATTTTTATTCAAGTTTTCATTTTGAGTTTTAAATTGAAATTTTGTGAATAAAGTCAAAATTTCGGGAAATCTCATCTTTTTTACGTCAACTTTATTCTCAAATTTTCAACTGTAATCTCTCCCTCGAGAAAACATGTTTTTTTATTTTTTTGCAAATGTGAAGTTTAGTTTTTGTGAATTATGAGGTTGCCATCGCCGATTCCGGTGCAACACTCATAACTTGGAGACAGAAAGCCGGCCTGTGCGTGTTCTTTGACTCGTCCGTCTCTCTGCAGCGGAGAGGCGGAGACAGACATGCGTTTCCTCGGCTTCCTGATGATGAAGAACCTGGTGAAGCCGCAGAGCGCCGACGTCATCAGCACCCTGAGACGGGCGCAGCTGCGCTGCATCATGGTCACTGGTACTGGAAGACATTTCTTCCCTCCTTTTCCTTCTCATTCCTCCTCTGAAATGTCTGGCGTCAGCGTCCTCATCTCGCTCGCACCTGTCGACTCTCATCTCGTCCCGACCGACCAATCGGCCGCAGGCGACAACATCCTGACTGCCGTCAACGTGGCCAAGAGCTGCTCCATGGTGGCGTCCGATGAGCAGGTGATATTCGTCGACGCCAAACCCCAGACGGCCCAGTCGGCGCCGACCCTGACGTTCAACCTGGAGGACGACCACGGCGCCGTCGAGATCGTCACGCTGGTTGGTCCTGCTAGTTGGCGGCGAGGAGAAAGACCCTGCTTGAACTTCACTGAATGTTTTTGTTTTTTTGTTTTTTGAGAACCAGCAGAACCAGTTTGTGTTGCTGGTATAAACATCCTTGTGTGCTCCTCCTGCCAGGGTCTGTACCAGAGCGGCGCCAACTACCACCTGGCCATTAGCGGCAAGTCCTTCGCTGCCCTTTGTGACCACTTCCCCGAGTATCTGCCAAAGGTACGCGGCCTCCCAGCGGCAGCGCTCTTATCACGGCCGTGAAACGGCCACGGAGGACAAATGGTTGAATTCTGTTGTGGTTTGAACGGAGGCAAAACGAATACGTGGGGGCGGGTCTTGTTCTGCGACGCTGCAGGTTTTGCTGCGGACGACGGTGTTTGCCCGCATGACTCCGGACCAGAAGACCCAACTGGTGAAGGAGCTGCAGAACCTGAAGTGAGTGCACACACACACACACACACACACACACACACACCTTTTTAGCACATGCTGAGCTGTTTGTTTTTTAAGTGGCCTGTGAGGAACAAAGGATCCTCCTCACAACAAGTTGCAGCTTGCAGCCAGTGTGCAGCTACGTGCAACTCAAGGGCCCTGCGGCCCTGCAGTGTTGCTCACCCAGCGCATACGCCCAAAAGGATTTTGACTTCCACATTAACGGGCCCATAGAGCGTGCGCAGTAGTGTCACTTCCCATCATGCCTCTGTAACTCACATGATCTATTTGGCCAATCAGAACCATTCTGGAAAAAGTCACTTACAGACGCGTCAGGACACAGCCAATCAGAACGAGCTGAGACACAGCAGCACGTAAGACGTGGTGACGTCACGCTGGGAATAAACTCTTTTCTGGGGATTTTCTGGCCTTTATCATTTTTTTTTTTTAAACGCTACAAGACCAGAACTGAAAAAAATCCTCAATAGAAAGATTTGCTATGAATCGCGTTTCATGTCACAGTCGTCCAGTCCTGCTGCAGTACCTTGAGTGGCCACTGGGAAAAAATCGGCTCGCTGCCATATTGCCAATCCGGTATCCAGTTCCTATAAAACATCCATGGCTGCAATGTTCACGGGATTCACGAGGACATGCTCAGAATCGGCACACAGCGCGGTCTTATTTCATGAGTTTGACTACAGTAGTGTTAATTGTCCGGAAGTGAACGTACAGTCTTTATGCTGCCTTGTAACATGGCTAAGTACCTCAAGTACTTTTACTAAAACTGTCATTTCCCAGCCTCGGAGCAGTAAAGTATATGCAGCGAGCTGACGTTGGAACCTCTGCTCTGCCACTGCAGCTACCGGGTGGGAATGTGCGGGGACGGGGCCAACGACTGCGGGGCCCTGAGAGCCGCCGACGTCGGGGTGTCCCTGTCGGAGGCCGAGGCCTCGGTCGCGTCGCCGTTCACGTCCAAGTCTGCCGACATCAGCTGCGTGCCGCTGGTCATCAGGTGGGTGAGGGACAAAGGCCGGTGACTGACACTGTGGTGACGATGCTAAATCAAAGAAATTAATAAGTAGTGAAGCTTTTTTTTTCCCCCCCTCCTCCTGGGCGCAGAGAGGGCCGCTGCTCTCTCATCACCTCCTTCAGCCTCTTCAGGTACATGGCCATGTACAGCCTGATCCAGTTCTGCTCCGTCCTCGTCCTCTACACAGTGAGTCGCTCAGCATCAGCATTGTGCTTCTGTGGCTGCTCAATACATCACATATGATATTTTAGAGCAGATAAAGGGGAAATTTAAAAAAAAAAAAAAATAATAGAAGAAACGGGTGGGATGTGTGTGTAGGATACGGAGTGCCTACTTTAAAGGGATATTTTATAGTTTTATTTTTACCTGTAGTTTACCTCGTTCTCCGTTACTGCACCACAATTGGATGGAGCCCTGGTTTTGTTTTGACCCTCTAGAGTTTATAAAGCGGTGATTAAAACTAAATCCGAGCACAGCAGGATAAGCCAATGACAGCACAGCAGAAAAAACAGAAAGCAGTAATTGTGAAGTGATTTTTTTTTCTTCTTGTTTTAAAGCAGTCATTGATGAGTAAGCAGATTACATACACACAGCATACATACAGAATTTATTAATCTGGATATATTCCAGCATCGATGACGGAGAGAGTGACTGATTTCAAATATAATATTCTGAAATCCTGAGAGGACGCGACCCGCCTCGTTTTATTTGCACTTGTGCAATCGAGCCTAAGAAACTTCATTCCTCCTGCAAGAAGTCCTTTTGTCAAGCTGTACGCCCCATTGTTAGCTCTGGCCGCCAACGCCTGTTGGGAACCAGATCAGGAACTGGTAACTCGGGTCCCTCGTTCAACACCTGCTTCTTAGAGGGCAGGTCGCGTTACAGCCTCCGCTTGCGAAACTGTGGGGTGAAAAATTCCACGACTCAGCCTGCGTTCTTAACGTGCGTAACGTCAAAAAATCTGGCGGTTCCCGCGCGTCTTGACCGCCGTCGCCTCTCGACAGCTACACACGAACATGAGCGACCTGGAGTTCCTGTTCCTGGACATCTGCCTGATGAGCGTGCTGGCCATCGTGATGGGCCGAGGAGGCCCCAGCATGCAGCTGCACTCGAGCAGGCCGCCGGCCAGCCTGCTGGCTCTGCCCTTCCTGGGCAGCCTCTTCCTCCACACCTGCATGGTCATCGCCTTCCAGGTGGCGGCGGTCTTCGTCACCACCGCGCAGGAGTGGTACGTCAAAGGAAGTCGCAGTGCATCATTCACACCAGCGTTTCTCAACTGGTGGGTCGAGGAAGGGATATACGCATATACTGTATATACACACACACACACACACACACACACACACGTGTATATACATGTGTGTGTGTGTTGTATATATATTTTTATATGTGTGTATATATGTATGTGTAGATAAATGTTATATATATGTATGTATATGTATGTATATATACATATATATATATATATGTATATATACATACATATATATACACACACGCATACAGTATATATACTCATACAGACATATACAGTACATGTGTATATATACATATATATGCGTATGTATGTATATATATATATATATATATGTATGTGTGTGTGTGCGTACACACACACACACACGTATGGACACCATACAGACACAGTGTTGGGCATTTATTTTGCAGGATGCACAATTCAATTCAATAATTTCAACAATTTATTTCCAGGACATGATGGAAAATGGGATTGCGTTTTTATTTTGGGTTGCAACTTCATGATGAGGGGGGAAAAAATGCCGGCCCTGAGACTCCACCGGTTGAGAACCACTGATTTCCACATTTGTGTATTTTTGACAGTAAGGCATCATCGCCGCCGTCTTCCTCTTCTTCTGCTTCCTGCTTCCAGGTACGTTCCTCTTAATCACACGAGACTGGGGGACAAGAACCTGCCCAACATGGAGAACGCCAGCGTGTTCTACCTCTCGGGATTCCAGTACATCATCCTGGCCGTGGTGGTCACCAAGGGCCACCCTCACAAGAAACCTCTCTACCACAACAGTAAGTCCCCGAGGTTTGGATTGAGTCGGCCTCCGGCGTTCGCAGGAACGAGTCAAACCTATCAGACTGTGGCATCAGGATTTGTGCGTTTCTTTTCCTGCAGTCATTTTCCTCTGCATCCTGTTGATCCTGCTGGCAGTGATGTCCTGGCTGGTGGTGTTACCCGGCGCGTTCGTCTGTGAAATGTTGAAACTGTTCAACTTCCAGTACATGGATTTTAAAATGCTGCTGCTGGCCTTGGCAGCACTCAACTTCTTTTTGTGTTTCGCCGTGGAGGTGAGTGATGTTGCCAGACGCAAACTGTTGTTCCACTTTGGGAATCTTCATCCTTCTCTGAAACACACAAGTTCGACTGCTTATATTTGTATGATATTTTTGTGTTTTTCTTCCAGGCGGTGATCGACCTGGGCGTGCTCAACCACCTGCGCTGCAACGCAAATCATCCGTCAAAGAAAAAATACAAACGCCTCAACAGCCTTCTGTGCAACTCGCCGTCGTGGCCGCCTCTCAATCAGCCGCTGCTGCCGACCAATCACACAGTCGTCAGCATCAGCTAGCATCAGCTAGCATCAGGTCACACGCCCAACCTCGTCCCTCCCCCTGGACTCTGAAATGCGTCATGTCTGAGCCGCATCGTCATTAACTAATGCCACTTTGACCTATTTGAATAAAGTTATTTTATTTAATGTACTTTGTTTACCTTTTTTGTTTTTTTAAACATCCTATATTCTTTTCAACCACAACAGGAGTCGGGCATTAGCTTCTTCTGGGAAGAACCAAACTGCCTTTATTTGACACCAGTTTTCAGATCTATATTTTCAGTCTGAGTAGACTACTTAATTACCACCAAAAATCATTTCATAATGAGCCCTCTGTTTACAACCTGCAACTACAATGCTTGGTTTTAACTTCCTGCTGCATTTGATACGCTACATTTTCTTCATATTAATAAGCAGAAAAAATACAAGGTCTCAGAGGGCAGAGCCAACAACTAGCGAGGGGTATATCAGTGCCCTTTGAGGGAACTCTCCCAAGGAGTCAATAAAGTAACTGAATTGAATTGAATTTTGACATTGTAAGGGGCGCTGATCATTAAATCATATTTGTTTGAAAGTGTTGCCTTCAGTGGTATTTAGATGTGAGATAAATGACGGAAAGACTTTCCCCACACCCATAATCTAATTATAACCTGATGACACAACTGGATCACTTGAGATCTCAAGTTTGAAATCTCCAACGTTGCACAGAAAGTTTTCCAAGAGATTTGCTCTTGTTGACCACAAGAAAATCACGTCGGTTAGAATTCACCCTGAGCTGCTTCAGCCAAACGACCAGACATCACTGACGACCTTTTGCAAATCATTTTATTAAATCAATATTTACAGGCAGTTTGTTTTTTTTAACTTGGGATCTCATTTTACAAGTCCGTATTCAGCTCTGCAGTTTTCTTTTTCCTGAACTAAAATCTTCTAGCAGTATTTTGAGTTCTACCTTCGAAGTTTGTTTCGTTTTTTTCATTTTCAACTACAGTAATAGTAAAAATAACAAAATAATAACCAAAAACCAGGAAGTAAGGATTCGAGACAGGAGGCACACGTTTTGTCGCAACCGTTTCTATCGATGATGTGCGTCACTGAATATATGGCTTTGAGGTTTCTGCACGGGTGACGATGAGAGACTGGAGACTATCTATGGACGTGACGGGTCGTCGGGTCATTTTCTGACGCTGATGCCCTCTCAAAAAAAAAAAAAAAACAGACAGAGAGAGAGACAGACAGAACAACCAACAACTGGCTTTCATCCAGCTCAGGACATCTCAGTTGCGCCTCGCTGCGCGCTCTCTGGCATCGTCACAACATCACGTTTTGCGTTACGCGCATTATTACAGACATCTGCAGTCCGACGACTAGTCTTCAGAATAAAATACAATCTTTGTTCTTTTCATTCAGCATCGTTTACCTGCACCTGAGTTCACGTGTACTTCACACCAGTGACGGCTCTGACAGAGAGGCCCGAAGCTTCCCTCTCTCAACTTTCTGCCAACGCTTCTGTCACATCATGACATCTTCATAAACTGATGTATGTACAGGGTTAATTATTTCTTTAAATTAAAAATTTTTTTTTTTAAAAAAGGGATTTTGGTTCATTTTTTTTTCTCCTTTTAATTCTAAAATACTGCTCTGACATTGCAGCCATGTCACACAAAGGCAGACAAAAGCTACTTAAAAATGGACTTGAATCCATAATCTCTTGTTAATAATTTGACTTTTTTTGGCTTTACATTTTTAAATAAAATTTGTGTATAATAAAGAAGAATGCTGAAACGCTTAAATAAAAAAAGGACTTGATAAAACAGGACCCTCACCCACCATTCACAACAACAAGAAAATAAAAATTTTAAATGGCAATTTACATATAAAGGTTGCTTGATCATGCAAACATTTTGCTGAGCACAAACTGCAGCAGATGCATTTAAGGTGTAAGCGAAACCAAAAGGTAGTTTGAGTAAACCATTTTATCATCAAAACAAAAAAGGAGGAAATATGACTAAATTTCCTTTATCTTAAATGGCAGATATGCATATTTTTCTAGAAAAAAAAAAGAAAGAAAAAAAAAGAGAGAGACAGAAAAAAGAAATTAATTGTAAATATCGTTTCGATGAGAAGGTTACTGTAGGTGTGTGAATCTGCACGGAAAAAATAAAATAAAAACCTATCAAAGCATCCCTACTGAAGATGAGAAAACAAAAGATAAAGTCTGTATAAGCCAGAAAAGTTAAAACACGTTTAAGAAGTGACGTCAGGTATTATTGCTAAAGAGAAGCTGCTGCCCAAGTACCAGCTCATCTCCTGCTGCTGCTGCGGGCCGTCACAACGTTGTTCATCAGAGTCTCTGCTTCTGCATCGTGGGCATCCTGAGACGGAGCGGCTGGGGGGCCCGAGGGGAGCAGAGGCCGAGTCGAGGAGGGGGCGCGGGGCTTTTTTTCTTTTCTTTTTTTTTTAAAGGGATCATCATCATCATCATCGGTATCATCATAATCATCATCATCATCATCACAGTGAGTCCAGAACATTGTCCATAATCACAGTGTCAACAGACTTGGAGAGGGGAGAGGAGAGTGCGGTTCCGTCGCACTCTCGCTGACCCGTTTTTTTTTTTCCTTTTTCTTTTTAGAGTTCCACAAGAATTGCTACTGGTGTGCACGCGGCCCGTCCAAACAGAGCGGAACCGAGGGAAGGAAGGCTGAAGAATTCACTGCTGTCGTTTGCTCAACCGGCGTGCGATCACTCTCTCTCTCTCTCCCCTCTCAGTAGCTGGGTGGCCCCGCGGGGCCACTTATCTGTGCTGTCGGAAGCCGTGGGTGCTGTCCGGCTGCCTGACGGCGTGATTGTTTGACCGCGAGTCCTCCGAAGAAGGCGAAGAGGAATTATTGCGCCCCGACCTGGCGGAGAGACAGAGGGCAGGTATTAATTGCAGCCGGGTCCTGGGTGTGAACTCTCTCCTGACAGCGCTCATCAAACCACTCCTGGCGCCACGTGCGGTTTGACCTGCGGCCTCGCTCGTCCACACTGCCAATTGTGGGATCGATACTTTGCACGACACGGTGAATTTGGCACAGCGGGAAGCAAAAGAGCTTAACCCAGCGTGGAGCCGTCTTACGAAGAGCACCGTCTCATATTCAGCTCGTTCGGGAAATCTCGCTTTCCCGTGCTTCAGCATGCACTGTGCAATAAAGCGAAAGCCTTTCTGGAAACGGGAGAACAGAAAGTGAAAGTAGACCAAAGCACTGCGACGACTACAATGAGCTCACGGTGAGATCGGAGGACCGGAGAGAAGAATCCCGGCACACGTCAGAGGCGCTTTAAAGTGACCTCGTCCACACGCAGGGCCGTCTTGTGACACAAGCCAGAAGGTTGGGATGTAGAGTTATTAAAAGGAAACAGATCACGCCGCTGGTTGCCAGGGTGGAAACGTAGATGTGCGCCTGTCCTGGCACTAGAAAGGTTCAAAGCAGCAGCTCTGGTTCTACTTTGTTGTTTTATCCGACGCTGCACACGTAAGACGACGTCAAACAAAAAGGGACAAACCATTAAATAAGTCTCTGTATTCATAAAAACACGAGGAGTAGAGTTCACTGAAAATGCCACCCTGCAAGGGGTTTGCAACATAGTGGCTTAAACATCTGCTATAGGACATAAAAATCAAAGTGCACAGTAAAGCTACATTTTTGAAGGGGGAGGGGGTGATGTTGCGTGGACAGGGAACACTAGGATCACAAATGATCCGATCTAAATTACAAAGTGGAATGCGCCACTTGCGAGAGCATACATTTTACCTCTCAGTGTAATTATATTTGGCCCCGCGAGGCAACACAAAAGCACTGCTAGTGCTGGCCCGCTGGTATTACACAGCACATGTGCCATAACATGCAACCTGATACTACAAATCCCAGAATACTCAATCAGCACAGGACGTACATTGAAGGATATTATTATTATTACGTCATTGGTTTATTAGAGTTATTCAACTTTTAAATGTATCAGTAGCCCGTGGAAAAAGGCCACTGTTGAAATTTAAATCAGACGGTTGCAAATGAAAAAGAGGCATCCTTCTTCTTTCATATTCAGGTTGAAGCAAAACTCGTTTGGGTCCATATAGAAATGTTCCCTGTTCTAGCCGGAGGAAGATTTTTTAAAACAAATACCAATGTTGGCCAGCGACTTTGTCCAAATATTACATTTTGTCGCCACTGTGTATTTGAGCTCGACAGCCCAGAAAAGAAGACGACGACGCTGTGCCGCACAGCTCAGAAACAGAACCACCCAACAGCTGCTACGTTGCGCAGGCCTACCTGTCATTGCTGGGTTTGTCCGGGGGCGACTCCTCCGGACAGGCGCTGCCCAGTATCCTCTTCCTGGCCTCTGCGTACTCTGCCTCCCTCTGGGCCAGGGACTTGATCTGTGGCGTGGGCCGGTTCTGGCCGAGGGGAGATCCCAGCGAGCCATTGCTCACAGGCCGCTTCAGGATGCGGATCTGAGGCGGCGGCGCTGCGGGCAGGGACTCGTCCTGGATCACCATCGTCGTCCTTGTTGGTGATTGAAGGGAGTTATTGCTTGACACTCTGAAAGAAAACAACACGGTTGGTTATTTTAATATACATACATACATACATACATATGTATATATATGTATATATACATATATGGGTCACCAAAACACTCCATCCATCTGCTCCTGCTCCTCTGTCAAATTTTACAGGCCACAGTATCCCATGAGTCAAAAAGTTTGTCCACCCACCCCTGATTTATAACCTCAAGACCTCTGAACAAACTACACGATCGAACTGAGGAGTCGCTCTTTTTTTTTGTTTGTTTTAAGTGTCAACACAATTTTTGAAGAAAGGTCTCAATGTTGTGGCCTGCATCTCTCTTGGGAGTCCTACCTCTCTCTCTGGCTGATCCTTAGCTTCTCCTCTAACCGCTTTTCCATTTCCTGCCGGGGGAGGGAAAACACAATGCAAACACGTATTTAGAAAACAAACAAACAAACAAACAAACAAGACATGTCAGTTTGAGTTTTGCAGAGAAGCCCTAAGTGCTCCAGGCAGTCAGCATGTTCGAGGCGGGAAAGCAGTGTTCAGTTACAATCTATTTATATATACGTGCAGGACAGCTGCCAAGTCACAACAGTGAGTGCTCAGCTTGCTAACATTAACCGGCTGATGTTGCAACGGAAAAAATAACTCGAGGATATTTCTATGTCTTTCTTAACTACAGGTTAAAAAAATAAATAAATAAAAAGCAACCACGTGGCTGAAGACAGCCATGTAAGACAACTCCATCCAAACAGGGTGTTTAAAAAAAAAAAAAAGTCTTCACCAACTTCTTCACGTAGGCCCTGTTTGTGACGTCACTGCTGGCGATAGGCTGCCAAACTACCGGAACGAATAGCTAGCTAATGGGAGAAAATGCTCGCGAATTTGGCACCAATTCTCCTCCGCCGCCTGGCTACTAAAGGTCAGCGTGACCGAAAAGGTTGTGGGAAAAAACTACTCGGTCCAGAAACTCAAACCAAATAAGTCGTGAAAACTAACTGCAATAACCCACCTCACATGATAATGGGCTCACAGATTCACAAGTTTACTCGTTTCCGTCCACGGTTCATCGGACGGTTTCAAGCATAACACGCATATTCAATTCGTCTAAAACACATAATAGTTTATTTTTAATACAATCTGGCGATTGTCGCTTTGTGGCGTTGAACCATTTAGACGCTATCAACTATACTATACTACTCAGTAACACATTTTCCACGTTAGCACGGTAAATAGCCTAGCATTAGCTCGCGTTAGCCTGTGCATGTTTGGTAAGTAATTATACTCAAAGCGATGTAGTTTGGGTTTTCGTCAACAGCCGGAATAGTTCGCTGCCTCACTCGGCATACCATAAATTTGGTCCACTTTCACTTTTTGAGGGCAAAAATGCGACATTTGAAACAACGCCAGACTACCAGGATCGGCTAAGTCGTCGCTCGCTAACGCTAGCTCCTTAGCGCTAGCTCGTCAAGTTTCCTCGGAGCCAACGCAAGCTTAGCCACATTGTTGGCCCGTGATGGCTGCTTTAACGGAGCGACGCTGTTGGCAACTTCAGAAAACTAAAATAAATAATAAAATACATATACATCGAAGCCGATCACCACGTTGAGTTCTTCACCAAAACTCAGCCAAAACCAATGCTTTACTTACCCCGCTATCGGCAGCTTCCTCCCAACTTTCGGCCACCTCTTCATCCATGTTTCATTTTGATCACACACACTCGGTGGGGAAGCTCGCCCTCCTGCGGCGCCTCAGACCCTCCTCCCGGTGCTCGACTGCCTGTGACATCACTGGAGGATTTCCCCGTAGCTTCACACTGCTGCCTTACAACTGGGTGATCCCTCAAGGACAGAAAAATATTTCCCTGCCGTGCTGTCATTCTTGTTTCACTGTTAAACAAGCAAAACCGAACGAGAAAACTTTACACATCAAAAATGTTTTCTATGCGATTTTATTTCTAACGGTTGTATAAAATTTATTTTCTACATAATTTTCAGTTTGTTTGTTTTTTAACCATATATATTCTTACTCATTCAATTTAAGTCCATCCATAGGTGTGAATTGTACGTATTTACTTATGGTCACATTCATTTTGGCTTTTCTCCTTATAAACATGTAAATTAGGTAAACCTGGAAATAGAGATGACTTAAAATCACAACAGTTTTTGAAATACTTTCAAGCCAAAGACAAGCGGGGGAAAAAAAAAATCAAACCACCATTTGCAGAACATGCTACAGCGAAACAGTATGTGACCCCTTTTGTTCTGAAAGAGGTCCATTTGAGCCTCACCTAAGTGAAATCCAAGAAACCTGGAGTTCTACAGTTGATGATATAATCCCAAACCTCGTCAGTCTGAGAGAGCAGAGAAGTAGCACAGACTCACTTGTCCACGTTGGGATATTCAGGTGTCTTAAGAAGCAAACACAAAAAGTTTAAAGACAGTCAATAAAAAAACAAAACAAAAAAACCCAGTGAAACAAAAGAAAAATGCATTAAGACAACAAAAAAGTCAATTCATAGGGCAAGTTCACAGTGAAGTACCATACAAAGGGTAAAATGTCACAGGCATGAATAGTAAAACCAGGTGCAATGTGCCAGTTGAGAGTGCAGAGGTGAAGGGTCTGTATGCAGATGAGCAAACGCAGCGTCAAGTGTGCAGAGCCTGTGCAAAGATTAGCCAAAGTGCTTTGTTATCTGATGGGGTGATCTAAAGTCTGTGGCTGTCCTCACTCGCTCGCATGGTTCACCACAGAGCTCGCTTCCTTCACCAGCACCTTGACCTTGGTGGTATCTTTAGTGCTGATCCCCTCGGTTTCACCACAAGATGCTGCTCCTCTTCATCACTGGCAATTAAGCTGACAAAGACGTGGATTTGTCTTCTGATGATTTTGCATGTCAGAGTTGACTCGGAAGTGACCAGGAAAAGGACTGGAAAGCTGATTGTAATTGTTGAGGTATACTGTCTTGATTACCTATTATGATAAATAATAAGATAAGATAAGATAAACCTTTATTCGTCCCACGACGGGGAAATTTAGGTGTTACAGCAGCCAAGAAGATAGGGCAAACAAGAATAAAGTGAACAGAGCATATAAAAATAACCTAAAATAGTGCAAAACAGTATAAAGTAAAAAAGTAAATAAACAAGAGCCTATACAGAGAAAAACAGTGAAAAATATGCACAGCTGAAGTAATTATTGCACGTTATAAATAGATGGAGGGGTTATTGCACTTCGTCCGGTTTGGTGAGGTTATTGGTGTTGATTATAGAGTCTGACCACTGCAGGAAGAAAGGACCTGCGGGATCTCTCCGTGAGACACCGCGGGTGAAGAAGTCTGTCACTGAACGAGCTTTCCAGTGTTGTTAGCGAATAGAGGAGGATACGGCCGATAGTTGAACCTCGGATTCAGGAGGAACAGTGCAGGTTCCGTCCAGGTCGTGGAACACTGGACCAGCTCCATACTCTCCGCCGGGTGCTCGAGGGTTCATGGGAGTTCGCCCAACCAGTCTACATGTGCTTTGTGGATCTGGAGAAGGCGTTCGACCGTGTCCCTCGACGCATCTTGTGGGGGGTGCTCCAGGAGTATGGGGTCCGGGGCCCTCTGTTAAGGGCCGTGCGGTCCCTGTATGATCGGAGCAGGACTCTGGTTCGCATTGCCGGCAGTAAGTCAGACTTGTTCCCAGTGCGTGTTGGACTCTGGCAGGGTTGCCCTTTGTCACCGGTTCTGTTCATCATTTTCATGGACAGAATTTCTAGGCGCAGTCAGAGGCCGGAGGGAGTCTGGTTCGGGAACCACATTATTGCGTCTCTGCTTTTTGTGGATGATGTGGTCATGTTGGCTTCATCGAGCCAGGACCTCCAATGTGCACTGGGGCGGTTTGCAGACGAGTGTGAAGCGGCTGGGATGAGAATCAGCACCTCCAAGTCCGAGGCCATGGTTCTCGACCGGAAAAAGGTGGTTTGTCCTCTCCAGGTCGGTGGGGAGATCCTGCCTCAGGTGGAGGAGTTCAAGTATCTCGGGGTCTTGTTCACGAGTGAGGGGAGGATGGAGCGTGAGATCGACAGGCGGATTGGTGCATGGCTGCAGTGATGCGGTCGCTGGACCGGTCCGTCGTGGTGAAGAAGGAGCTAAGCCGAAAGGCGAGGCTCTCGATTTACCGGTCGATCTACGTTTCCACCCTCACCTATGGTCACTAGCTTTGGGTAGTGACCGAAAGAACAAGATTGAGAATACAAGTGGCCGAAATGAGTTTCCTCCGCAGGGTGGCTGGGCTGAGGGATAGAGTGAGAAGCTCAGCCACCCGGCAGGAGCTCGGAGTAGAGCCGCTGCTCCTCCGCATCGAGAGGGGCCAGCTGAGGTGGCTCGGGCATCTGTTCTGGATGCCTCCTGGACGCCTCCCTGGGCAGGTGTTCCGGGCATGTCCCACTGGGAGGAGGCCTCGGGGAAGACCCAGGACACGGCGGAGGGACTATGTCTCCCGGCTGGCCTGGGAACGCCTTGGGGTCCCACCGGATGAGCTGGAGGAGGTGACCGGGGCCAGGGAGGTCTGGGCATCTCTGCTGAGGCTGCTGCCCCTGCGACCCGACCCCGGATAAGCGGCAGACGAAGATGATAGCGAATATATTGAGTATATCCCTGTTCACGAAAACCCGAGCCCAAACACTGATGACGTGACAAGGTGTTTGCCGTATCACTTAAATGTGAGACATGCGCCAATGTCTCAGTTTAATAGGTCTCAATGTGTGCGCAAATGTTTGCAAGTCTGCAAGCTTATCGTGGACTGGACTTTGCATCAACTGATAAGATCCTCAAAAGTTGTTTTATTGCAACAGGATGTATGCGTTCTCACATGCGGTCATTCTCAGATAAGAGTGTCTTAAATGACTGCTGTGACAGTTGTTTACTCCGGATGTTGTACAGCTGATCTTGGCACAAACGGAAATGAACTCATCGAACCTCAGCTGATATGCATGCCAACGTTTTCTCTCTGGCGGCTCTTCTTTGTCACTTTGTAACCCTGAAAATATTCCCTTTTATAGCATGATATAAATACCTCATACATCCTGTCAAATATGCAACTTGCATGTAGGGTTGCATTTTCTGGGAGTTTGCAAGTCACTTGGGTACAGCCGTGTCTTCACTTCACAGAGCTTTGACCAGACTTTTCTCTTTGTATTTTGTTTTCCTTGTCTGACTGGCCTTTAGAGCTTCTCTAGTCTTAGAATATAACCAGTGATTTTCTAGATGTTTGATCTTGTGGTTTTTGGACACCGTTAGCCCATGTTTTGGCGGTTTCCATAACCTTTCGGATGCATGTCTTTCCAGTCGTCCCAGCTCCTGGCTCTCAGCTGAGACGCATCATCATCATCTTCATCATCAGTTTTGATTACTTCTTGCCGCTGCATTAAATCAGAGCCCATATCCACTGGTGCATTCAACGTTATGCCGAGGTCATGTGAGTGCTCCTCTTTGCTGTGTTGCTCATACCAGTCGCAAATGGTCATGGTGGGCAGGCAGGAGTAACCAGTCCCAAACACCTGCGCCTTGGCCACCTCGGCCCTGGTCAGGGTGAAGGATTCCACTGGAGGCCGTGCAGGTTGTGCCAGCGGCCTGGCACAAGCCTGAAATGCACCGTTCATCATTCTGAGCATCTCCATTTCCAGGGCAATACTTTCTGTTTCCTACAGACACACAGCTATCCATCTTTTGAAGCTCAGAAGGTAGAAATCTCTGACGACCTCCTCATCTGCCCGTCCGCTGTGCACAGCTCTCTGAATATCTGACAGTCTGGATTCAAGCTGATTCCTGGTACGATAGCGCTCAATCTTGGCCTGTCTCTGCGCTGCCATGGAAACCAGGTCCGACGAGCAGTGGGCACGCACACAAGTGGAGAACCCGTTCTGCGATGCTTTTTCAGGACTCAATTGGCTTTCATTCATCAACTTTGGCAGCTCAAAGGGCCACATGTTGTAGTCTTTGCACCTCATCAGGAAATCCATGAAGTAGGCCTGCGCAGCCTCTAAGATTTCCAGCCGATTATCCATGCGGGTCTGCTTTAAGGTCAGCGCTCCCAACAGAGCAGGCAGCAGCAAGTATTTCAAGTCTGTCGTGGCGACCTCCTCTAGTTCCTCGCCGCGGCTAAACAGGTCGAGCCGAGCTACCGACCGAGACGCCTCTTCCAGCATACGCAGGGCGAGTTGAATTCTGCCCTGGATGTCTTTAGACCCCAGGGGTTCGTTCGTGACGTTGATCTCCTCCAATATCTTCCATCCGCTGTCCAGCAAGTCTGATAAGTTTAAAGGCTCCGAGTCTGCATTTAATAAAAAATTTGCATCCTCGTTCTCTTGACATTCTGCCATGATGTCCAATTGCCCGTATTTGCGTTTTTGTTTTGGATGTTTTTTTTTTCCAGCGTGGGTCACTGTTCAGACTTAAAGCTAGATGAAGGTCATCATATTCTTGAACCTCCTGCAATATTTTTTTTTTTTTTTCTAATATTGATCCATTTTGGACTCATTAAATTTTAGATTCCAAGCCCTTTAATGTGAACAAATGTTGGCAGTCTGTTTTTTGTCTTTAAGATTACACCAGTCATTTATTATCTGTGTGTATAAAATCCTTGCAATTAATCCTGAATCCCTCCTGCTGCTCGTGTTGTGCTCCATACGGAGCTGAAAAGTGCTGAGGGAGAAACCAAAACTGTCGAAGGATCTCAGTCGAAAAACAAAATTTTCTCTAGGTGGCAGTAAAAGCCAGGCTGGGTAGCTTGATTGCCTTTCAGGCATTAACATTTGAACCAGAAAATGGGCCTCGTGTCAGCTTGCTTTGTATTCCTGTATGCAGCTTGTTGGCGTGAATTATTGCAATAAATGGACAGATATTTAAGGTTATTATTTTAACACATGGTTTGAGGGTGGTAGATGCGTCCTTTAATCTTTAACGTAGAATTCTATTCCGTCGGTTTATGTTTGGAGGCTGCTTTCTTCTTTATCACGGTAGGTCGCATTAAAAAAAGTAGTATAGATAGTATATACCGGTATAAAGGAATAAACTTAGTTGTTGCAACATGTTTTTCTGAGACATTATGAAATTTATTTCTGAGACTCATACAATAAAAAATCAGTGACAGCATAACTTTTTTTCACATTTTTTTTATTCACAAAATAATTACATTTTGTGGTGTTTCCAGAATCACTTTTTGTGGGTCGGCCAGGCTTTTAACAATCAGCATCTGTGGACGTAGTACCCTGTCACATATCCAATCATGTAAACAACCACGAGTGCAGCTAAAGCCCCAACTGCCTTCACCACAACCCCGGTGGGGCCGACGCACAGTCTGTTGTAAAGCCTGTGGATGGTAAGAGTGAGAGGGAAAATTTGAGTCTTGCAGTTGCTTCTTGATCACTCTTGAACTCATTTATGGCTTAGTCTCCACTGTAACAATGCTCCACTTTTATGTCAACGTACTGTCAATGCACTTGCCTGTTTCAGTGGCTGAAATGGTACCTGCATATGCATTTGTAGCATGCTCAGTAAACTAATGAAGTTCAATGGCATGTTTAATAGGCACAATTTTGATCGCAAAGAGTGGTATCACCATTGACTTTCAGTCCTATTTACCCATATGAATGATGTAACTTACATTACATTTCAATATATCTATATATGGATGATTATAACTATGTTTTCTCCCGAGTACTACTGCTATACTGTACTATATTATACTATACTGAAAATTGCATACAAACCTTTGGTTCGTAGTCTGATTTGCCTCAACATTCACATTGATGTTTTCCTCATTCCACCGATCATAGTGCACACTGGCAGCGTTATTGGACTCCATATGGAGGGAACTTGCTCTTCCTCGAGGACAATCTGGTTGATTATATCAGAACATGGTGGTCACAACACTTTTTTTCTTTTAACACACAATCAGTTTGCCGTAAATATTCCCCCCCCCCCTTTTTTTTTACACATTTTCCAAAAAAAAACAAACAAAAGTTTGGCGCAAATCAAGAACAACAAAGGCAGCGACTTAATAATGTAATTGCATTTCAGAGTGAGAGTAATTTGGAGATCAAAAGGATCTCTCATGCTCACCTGTTGTTGAGAGACTGAGCCAGCCAAGAATCTGCCAAGAAAGCACTGCTTCTAGTCCTTTTAAAGGTTCAACTGAGATATGAACTATGAATTGCACCTCTGGTCATAGTTCACCTTAAAAAGGCCATCCTGTCATAAATCAGGAGTGAGTACGGCATGTTTTCTTTTTTTTTCCTTTTTTTTTTCTTGTTACCTGAGTGTAGAACATGTTTATTGTCAATCATTAAGTTCAATCCCATGCAGTAATTTGCAAGGCAAAAAAGTGTATTATTATTATTATTATTTTATGGGATCCTGACAGAGATTTGGGATAATATTTGTTTGTTTGTTTTGAAGTCCAGTGGAACAAATTGTGCCAAAACACAACTCTTCAGGTATTGATAAGATTTTCAACGACAAAGCCTCTTAACACATGAACATGCTTTAATCTGAACAAATCCACTGTAGCTCTGGCTGTTATCTTTATAGTGGTTGTCTTTCCTCCTTCATTGTATTGGTGTACCACATAAAAATCCCTATAAATACATTTTAGGTTTATGGTTGCAATTTGACAGTAAGAAGAGTAAGAAGTATGAATACATTTTCAAGGCACTGTGAGGAATACTACTAAATTAATTAAAGTCTACAATTTATAAACAGTACAATTCTTTTTTATTTTTTTTTAAGCGCCACAACATTGTCAGAAGGGAAGTAGTTGTTTCACACAGGAAGTAAACGGCGTTTACAGCTTCCGGTTTGCACAAGTACCGCTGCGCTGTGTCCAGGTTTGTGTTAGCTTTTTTCCCCTGCCGATTGCCAAAGCAAAAAATATTGCACCAGAGCTTTAAACTTCATCTAAAAAACTATATTATGTGGTCAGGAGCATACCTAATCAGACTGTGCGTAATATACAATCCTAAATAAAATACCTCGCTGCGGAAAGTGCTTTGCAACATTCGCCAGAGGTTGTTTTCCACTAGCTAATGGTAGCTAATGCTAATACTCGTGCTAGCATCTCATGCAATGTAATGAATCCGAAATGATTCGCAGTGACAAACTGGTGTGTCCTGTGAAATCACAATTGAGTTCTTTTTATTTTAGGAACTTCTGACTACAAGAAGCGTTGCAATAATTTGACGCTTCACTAAACCATTGTTTGTATGCTAAGTCACAGTATGCTTGACATTATGTAAGGCCTGTTCTTAAATCCTCAGTATCTTAAGTTTCCGTTTAAATTAAAGATCTTTTTGCCGCCCCTAAGGTGTTTTACACTAAGTCAAATACCTGCGACTCCCTAAATCACTTAAGACCCGAACAACCCTTGAACTCTGTGTGACGTCCTCGTCCAAGAACAAATTCCAGTCGCCCACTCGGCACCGAAAGACCATTTACTTTTTGTATAATTGTTAATTTTGCTATGTGTAGACACGTTTGTGATACACTAAGTCAATGATAACTGTGTCATGTGCAGGCGGTGGAGAGTGGACGCTGATGGGGGACGAAAAAGACACCTGGAAAGTAAAAACCCTTGATGAAATACTACTAGAGAAGAAACGCCGACGGGAATTAGAGGAGAGAACTGTCGCCAAGCGTCAGAAGAAGGTAAAACGTTTGGTATGTAATGCGGAAGAACAAATTCAGTCAGATGCTTTCTGAAAACAATTATTTATCCAGCTGTGTGTTACCATTTAAGATAAATCTTTCATTTTTTTAAAAAAAAAAACAAGTTTGAAATGGTGTCCTACAGACGAAAGTTTTATTCTTGGCTTCTTTATGCTACACATTTTACACAGGGACCTGTTTCACAGGCGGATGATCGGGAAGCCAAACGAGATACTCCGGAGGAAGGAGAACTTAGGGAGCAAAGAATGGAAATAACAATTCGTAATTCCCCGTACACACGAGAGGACTCTACTGAGGACAGGTTTGTGTAGTCCACTAAATCCCTTCAAGTCACTTGGTACTGGCTACCTTGAAAGTACAGTTTTAAGAACTAGATGCTGCTCCGTGATGTGGAGACTCATGTTTATTTATGTTAATGCAGAGGAGAGGAAGATGAATCGCTCGCAATCAAGCCTCCACAGCAAATAGCAAGGAAAGACAAATCTCACCACAGAAAGGAAGAAAAGAGAAAAGACAAGAGACGCCATCGCAGTCACTCTGCTGAAGGAGGTATGGCCTCTATTTACGCACCATGTGCAGTTGGCTTGACTTGGATTTTTTATCTGTTTTCACTAAAAGACATCCCTTCCAACAGCAGGAAAACGTGTCCGACCCAAAGACAAAGAAAAGGAGCGAGAAAGTGACCGCAGGAAGCGGCAGTGGGAAGAAGACAAAGCCAGGAGGGACTGGGAGAGGCAGAAGCGACGGGAGCAGGCGAGGGCTCATTCACGCAGAGAAAGGTGAGCGCTGACTCTGCAAAATGTTTTGGATTTCTATGCAGTCATTAACATGTAATCGTATTTCTTAGAAGTTGAATTTTTTAGCCTTTGAACGTGTACGCCTAGTTTTTAGTGGATTCGCTGAATTCTTTAACCTTTGTCCCAAATAAAAGTCAGTCAAATGTAATATTTTGAGTAATTTCCCTGTTTTAGTTAAATGTAAACATTGCAGACATAGCAATAGATCTGATTGCTGTATATGTATGAATGTACTTGCTACCCAAAAAATGACAAGTTTGGCCTTTTGGTTGTCCGGACAGAACTCAGTTGGATTCTCCTGGGTTTCTTTTGGACCACAGGGACCGGCTGGAACAACTCGAGCGCCAGCGTGAGCGCGATCGAAAGCTGCGTGAGCAGCAGAAAGAGCAACGGGAATTCAAAGAGCGCGAGAGAAGGGCCGAGGAGCGGCGCAAAGAGCGAGACTCTCGTCGGGATGGTCAGTGAAAGCGTCCGTTTGCAGATATTGACAGACAGAATATTTCCGCTGTAATTAAGCTCAGCTCAAGTAAATCAAATCAAGTATTAACAGTGATTTGTTGTTCTCAGTGCCGTCTCACCATCGAATGCTACCAGATGAATATGGTGACAAAGCCAAACAAAGTCATCGCAGCCGAAGCCCCGCCCACATGTCAAGGGACAGATCCTACAATGAGGCACGGAAAAGTGCAAGTACGTTTATGTTGTTTTTTTTCTCCCTCATTCTTCTTTTTCAAGTTTACACAGTTTGGTTTTTCCGCTGTGTAGCAGATTAGTGTCTCAAATGTTGTCTTATCTTCATCTTCTTTGCAGCTGTGAAGGAGGAGAAGCCAGAGGACAAAGACCTGCTTGCAGACCTCCAGGACATAAGCGACAGTGAGAGGAAGACCAGCACGGCAGAATCTTCTATCGGTAACTGTTTTTTTAAGGAGAATTTTAGCAAATAGTCCAACATCAAGTTTAGTCTTAACACTGTTCAGTTGCTCATGGAAAAAAAAAAGTGAGAAATTCTGAAAGATATTTTTGGCGGTGTCCAGCTTCAGGATCTGGCTCCGAAGATGAAGAGGAGGATGAGGAAGAGGATGGATCCAGCAGCCAGAGTGAAGGCGAAGAGGAGGAAGGCGAGGAGGAGTCGGTTTCTGGCTCAGGAAGATCAGGACAAAGTGCAGGTAAAAAAAAAAAAAACTCACACAGAATCAGAGGTTGTGACAAAAGTCGCCGTGTCATGTTTCTCACGACGGATCAAATGCGGCCGTTTCCTTTGCTACAGAAGATGTTAGCGAGGAGGAGCATTCAGAAGATGACTACGAAGAGGAGAGGGAAAATGGAAATCACATACCTGCAGGTGAGAAAGATTGAAAGACAATCAGGCCGTCTTGGCTCTCTTGTTCTGTCACAGTACAACACAGTCATGCCCATTACTGTCTTGCAGTGCCCGAGTCACGTTTTGACCACGACACCGAGGAGAGCGGCGAGGACATGGACGACGAGGAGGACGACGAGGAGGAAGACGAAGAGGAAGAGGACGAAGCTGGGGAGGAGGACGCCACGCCTCCCACCCAGACCCACTCCCCGGCAGCTGAAGAGAACTACATCCCCGACTCGCCCCCCATCTCACCGGTGGAGCTGAAGAAGGAGCTGCCCAAATATCTCCCCGCGTTACAGGTGAGACCCGGGTTCAGAGGTTCACCCGGTGCAGGGGGGCGTAGTCGTGCTCAGGATGCCTTTTTTTCCCGCTCAGGGTTGCCGCAGCGTTGAGGAGTTCCAGTGCTTGAACCGCATCGAGGAGGGAACCTACGGTGTGGTGTACAGGGCCAAGGACAAAAAGACAGGTATGCAGAAAGTCAAGCAGTGCCACCCTTTGTTTTAGCTTGCGTGTCTGAAGTGTGCGCTCAGAGGTCAACACGTCATCTCCCCGTGTTCAGATGAAATTGTAGCGCTGAAAAGGCTGAAGATGGAGAAGGAGAAGGAAGGCTTCCCCATTACCTCTCTGAGAGAGATCAACACCATCCTGAAGGCTCAGCACCCAAACATTGTCACAGTGAGGGTGAGAGGAGCTTAAAAACACAGAAACAAAATAACTTGATTAATTAATGATGTTCTTTCAGGATTTTAAATGAAACATTTTGTTGTCCCTCTGAATTAGGAAATAGTTGTGGGAAGCAACATGGACAAGATCTACATCGTCATGAACTATGTGGAACACGACCTGAAGAGCCTGATGGAAACCATGAAGCAACCTTTCCTGCCAGGTAGTAAAACATCCGTCGCGCTTTCATCCGTCTTTGTGGAACTCTGAATAAAGGCTGAACAAGATTTTGTTTTAAGAATGTGTGAGGCTTGCGTTGGGTGGTGCGTGTCAGTAGTTTATCCTGTTAGCTCACAGCAGCTTTTCATTCCGCAGGTGAAGTGAAGACTCTGATGATTCAGCTGCTCCGAGGGGTCCGACATCTCCACGACAACTGGATTCTCCATCGTGATCTGAAGACGTCCAACCTGCTGCTGAGCCACAAGGGCATCCTGAAGGTCAGCCAACCAAGAACCCTCAGTGTCGTTATCAGCATGGATTCATATTTTTATATGAGGGCAGCAAAAACTGATAATATCAGTGAGAAAAACATTTTTTGCTTCACAATAGATTTAATACCTAACTTTTTAAAATAGTTTTTCAATGTTAAATACTAACAAATAAAAACAAAAACATGAAAATGTAGACTAATTTGAGTCAGAAACATTAAAGGATTGCGATTTGCTGTTGTTCACGAAGACTGCTGTGTCTCACGCCGCAGATCGGAGACTTTGGATTGGCCCGCGAGTACGGCTCCCCTCTGAAGCCCTACACACCCATAGTGGTGACGCTGTGGTACAGATCGCCGGAGCTGCTGCTCGGGGCAAAGGTAAGAGCTGTTTGCCTCTGTGGTTCACGCACATCCGCCAGGTGAATATTACCTGTGCAGTATAACTTTAGATAGATGATACTTTATTAATCCTTCACAGGAAATTGAATTGTTACAGCAGCAGTGCGTTATTTATTAATTCCTTCATTCAACACACTTAGGTAACAACAACCAAAATAAAAACAGATCGATCCACAAAAATAAAACAGCTTATGTAATAAATTATTTATTATTTTGTGTCAGGGCGCATTTTCCAATCAGGAGACAAATGAGTTGCTGTGATCCACCTTTGAAGATGAAAAGCTAAACCTCACAGGAAAAAAAACGTCTGCGTTTGCATCAACCAGAATCTTTTCACATCTATCATCATGTCCACCCACGTGTTTCCAACTTATTTCTAGACGAATATGTCAAAACGAAAAGATCAGAAGATATGTTTTTTTTTTCTTCTTCTAGTTTAATGCAGCTACACTCTGGCCCTTCGCTCACGTCTGGCATTTTGCTCAAGCTCCAAAATACTGAAAGACCAGCCACTCTGTGAATATTTGGACTGTGTTTTCAGGCTTGGTTGGCTCATTGAAAAGCGTTTAGGTCGAGCTCTGCTGCTACAGCGGCTGTGCAGCCTATATAGTTGAGGCAGATATGAGTAATAGAAAGCTTGCAGTAGGGGGTTGTGAAAACACGCTGCTCCTGCCTCGTTTTTGGTCAGCACAGCTCGGACAGAGTAATTTATCGCCTCAGTTGCCCGATTGAATATCCACATAAAACGTTGCCGTTTTTCCCCTTTAGCGGATTTACTTCCTAGAGGGACGGTTACTTCATCTTTACTGGTTTGCCCAATGACATATTTCCAAAAGAAGATCTGCGCAGGATTCTGTTTATAATGTACCTAAAAACCGCAGGAAGGATTTTTTTTCCCCCTCTTTTCTTTTTTCTTTCTCCTCTTCGACAGTCTGTGATTTACAGAGCCAGACGGCAGACATCCAGTGGCACATCCAGTTTCACGCACGAGACGGCCCGAGCGCCGGCGGCCGCCAGATGGACCGCGGGGTGCACGTTTCTGCACACTGACACGGTGTTTGTTCTCCTCTCTGCAGGAGTACTCCACAGCGGTGGACATGTGGTCGGTGGGCTGCATATTTGGCGAACTTCTCACCCAGAAACCTCTCTTCCCTGGAAAATCTGAAATCGACCAGATCAACAAGATTTTCAAGGTACTTCAGCTGCCATTTATGCGAGTAGTCGCCGCGCAGGATCTCGCAGAGGTCGTGCCAATCCCGGTGTTTCTGCGGCTGCGGCACGCGGTGGCGCTTGTCGCGGATGATGTTACGAAATCAAGGAAGCGACCACAGAGTAGGGATGCAAATTATCGATTAATTCATTAATTAATCGTTAGTTGATTGACCTTATTGATTGATTAACGATTAATTGATGAGCTGCGATTTTTCCTGATTGCCTAAATTTCACATTGAAACTTGTGTAAGGAAGACGTTATTAACTCTTACTAACTTTTTTTTTAAGTTGTTTCAAAGCAACTTGTTCTAGGTATACAGGTATACGTCAGGCCATTTAACAAAAAAAAAAACTCCAGTGTAAAAAAAATTACATTTATTGCGACTAATTTAATTAATCGATTAATTTCTTAATCGACAATCGCTAATCGATTAGTTGTTTACATCCCTACCGCAGAGATATTTTCTGTCCTAATTAACTATTTAAACCAGGCTTCCACAGAAACGAGGAGGTCTCAGACTGGCTGCCACTGGAGGCGTTTCCACTAACTCTGCAGCAGTATTATTGCACTTTGTGACATCACAGAGGGGGCTCGTTTCCAATCCACACGTGTGGATCAGTCTTGTGACAGATGGTGACACTAGTGTGACTTTCACGAGGCCCGGGCAGGATATCGGAGAGTCTGCCTGGTCCCGTTGAGCGAGCTCCGCTACACAGTGGACGGGCAAAGAATCGTAAACAAGTAAAGCGTAATACGAAGCCGTTATTATAAAGCAAGAAAAAAAAAACCTCCGGTGCGGGTCAAAAGTACAAGCTACAAGCCAAAGTCTAGACTTTTTAAAGCTGTGCCCTGGAAAGGAGCCCGGAATCTGTGAAGATCTTCACCCCGCTGCCCCGGCGTGACCCTGCCACCAAACAGCACCACGGCGCCCGCAGCTGGTTCGCCTGTGGAACACGCGGCAGCTGTGTTACGCGCCCCGAGTGTATTCCGAGACTTTAGACTGGTCTTTGTCTGCGGCCGGCCAAAGTGGTACCACCTGATCTCCTCTGTACGCACTCACGCTAAACTGTCCCGTCGTCTTGCAGGACCTGGGCTCGCCCAGCGAGAAGATCTGGCCCGGCTACAACGAGCTGCCTGCCGTGAAGAAGATGACTTTCACAGAGTATCCCTACAACAACCTGCGAAAGCGCTTTGGAGCGCTGCTCTCCGACCAAGGCTTTGACCTCATGAACAAGTAAGATCCTTAAAAAGGCAGCGCCTCGCCTCACCGCACCTTGATCCCCCCCGCTCTCGGCCTGTCAGCGCGGCAGCCGGACGCTCTTGCGTTTGCGTGGAGTCGCGTCACGGCATTTCTTCCAGAATGTGCAACGGCAGGGTTGTTACGTCAGAGTCCTGTGGAAATCAATAGAGTTGTTTGGATAACTCTGCTCCGCCGCAGTCCGCGGGTGAGAAATAAAGATCTGTCCGGGCCGCGGTGGAAAGCGTGCTGAGGTGTAGTGTGCACATGATATTCGCGAGTGGATGTCGGGGGCAGACGGCCAAGCCGTTTCAGAAGACACACGTCCGGTGTTTAACTGCTTCAGAGGACGGAGACGAACTTAACAGCCGTCCCCTCCGGTCCTCACCCACCCACCGAGACGTGGCCGGCTGCTCAGTTACCTCCCAGCTGCAGGGTGCAGTTAAAGCGCCTCCATCAGCTGCTGCCGAAGGTTACGGCTCGCAGCTGAAACCTGTCAAGTCAGAGAAACGCTCCAGAGGATTTCAGTCCTTAGATGGACGGTGTCGCCAAGAGTCCAGCTCAGGATGGTCGGTGTCTGTCTAACCCCCGAGGGGGCGGGGCTTCAAGGAGGTTCTGATTCCAGGGTCACAGCTGCTCCTGCTGCTGCTGCTGCTACCTATTTAGTTTCCATCGTCTTGTCTCCCAGGTACAAACGGCGCTCTGTGGCTGTAATGAGAACCAGCAGAGCCGCTGGTTCCTGAGGAGGAGCAGGACAGAGGAGAGCACATTCTTGGAATTTCAGCACTGAAAAAAAAGTGACTCGCGTACAAGTGGGGCATTGTCCCTTCCAGTGTCAGTGTCAGTGAGGCCACCCCTCTCAGAACGACAGTGCGCGGTTCAATTCCAGGCGGCAGTGAGCAAAGTCGTGTCTGCAAGTGCTGTCAGGCGGGCGGCGTGCGTGCGTGCGTGCGTGCGTGCGTGCGTGCGTGCGTGCGTGTGTCGTTCCGCGGCGGTCGAGACGCAGCCAATTATCACAATTTGAGCAGCTTCCCATTATCCTGTGTTGATCCTGTCACAGTCTGTTAGAACACAAGCCCATCGCTGGGCACCCCCCATCCTCCTCCTCCAGCCAGAGCTCCTTCTAGATGGAGGTCAGTTTACACAGCAGGTCTGCGGAGTCGAAAGAGGCCGAGAGGAACGCGAAGCAGCTAACCTTGTGTCATCCGAAAGGTGTTTTCTTTTTTTTCCTTCTTTTTTTTTTTGGCTCTGGCGCAGAAAGATGGCGCCTCTCTTGTAATTCCCTCCTACAAAGTCCTGATTGGTTTTCCAACTGGGGAAACAGCCATGGATGTTCAAAACACCAGACGTGTGTGTGTGTGTGTGTGTGTGTGTGTGTGTGTGTGTGTGTGTGTGTGTGTGTGTGTGTGTGTGTGTGTGTGTGTGTGTGTGTGTGTGTGTGTGTGTGTGTGTGTGTGTGTGTGTGTGTGTGTGTGTGTGTGTGTGTGTGCGCTTCCTTCCTTCCTGTGCAGTTCTGAGCTCACTGTGAAACCCCGTCCTGGTAGAATCTGTTTGCCTCTTCCTCCTGCTTACTGTAAAGACTTGCTCCTTACATTAACACTGGCTACCCTCCTCCTCCTCCCAGATTCCTCACCTACTGTCCCAGCAAGAGGATCCTGTCCGACGAGGGCCTGAAGCACGAGTATTTCCGCGAGACGCCGCTGCCCATTGAGCCGTCCATGTTCCCCACCTGGCCGGCCAAGAGCGAGCAGCAGAGGGTGAAGAGGGGTACCAGCCCCCGGCCGCCCGAGGGAGGTCTGGGATACAGTCAACTGGTAAGGACATTAGGCTCCACTTTCTCCATTACATACATCTAGCAGGCGCTCCCGACGCCGCCTGTGTTAAATAGATCACAGACCTACGGGCCTCTGCTTTGTGTCTGGCTGCTGCTCTCCTCCACGGCTCCTCCAAGACGAACACCTTTTAATCCCAAGGGTGTTTTTTTTTTTTTTTTTCTGAACAGTTGGCTGTTGAAGTAGGGTTATTTTGAACAAGACCTGTTGGGTTTTGCCTGTTTTTTTTTTTTGGTTTGTTTGTTCCAACACACCTGTTGGAAACCATCCCTGCCAACACAGCACATAAGCTTATATAGTTTTATATGTTGTCTTTTCTTTAGGGATTTAAATATATCATCAATTTCAAAGTGTTGCTGTAACGAGAAAACTACAGTCAGCGTCTCTCCTCGCTTTCCCAGAGTCCTTTGCATTCGCCTTTGACAGCTATTATTCGTTCCATTTATTTCCCCTTTTTTCACCCTGAACTATTCCAGGGGGACGATGACCTCAAAGACACAGGCTTCCACCTGACCACCAGCAAACACGGAGCGTCGGCCGTCGGCCCAGGATTCAGCCTGAAGTTCTGAGCCCTGGCGGCTGTTGGAAGCGCGGCGGGAGCGAAGAGCGCTGGGACAAGTGGTTCTTTTCGAACCGGACAGTGTCACAAGCTCTGACCTGGTCAGTGTCTTGACCAGGATGGACGAGATCGCCTCCTGAAAAGGAGTCTTGACTTTCCAGAGTATACATATTTCGCTTCCTCTTGACAATGTGAAGCCATGTCAGAATTTTTAAACGCGTTTCTTTGAGCTGTCGAGGTGGAGAAGCTACCCGTCTGTTAGTTTAGCGCTCATGTCTGATTTGATTTTTTCCCTTTTTATACTTCAAGAGAGGCTCGGATTTAAGCTACTGTCTAACTGTATAATGATGCTGCCGCCTCCATCCAGCCGCAGCAGTTAGGGCTGTCCTGAGGGCGGTAGGGACACTTGATGACAGGTGGACAATGTTTTTGATAGAAATAAAAGACGACCCATTATTTTGTCTGTCTGTTTATATATATATATATATTTTCTGTCCAAACCTATAAACAAAACGCTGCCAGTGGAAAAAAAAAAAGTCAGCAAAGTTTGCCTCACTTTGCCTGGGCACTTTCTTCTCCTGGGTGGAGAAGGCGGCCCAGACGTCGCTCAGCCTTTGTTTTTAATGGCTCTGCAAGTGCACAATTAAACCAGTCTGGAATGGAAGCAGAACGATAAACAGCATATCTACACACACACACACCCCAGTCTGCGGCGCTGCCCCAGCAGCCGGTGCTAAATGGAAATGGCTATTCATCACTTTTATCCATCGCCAGCTCCTCCCCTCACAGGAGTCCTTCAGCAGCACGTTATTACACCTGATGTGTTGGAAAAGCTTGGACGTGCCGCTGCTGCATCTCCAGAGGCAGAGCGCTTGGCTCTGCTGCTGCGACGCTAGTAAACCTGAGCTAGACGTCTGACGCGTTCCATATGCGGTTTAGCGTCCAAACAGTTCCAAAGGCTGTAGACGGCGGTGCTTACTCTGGCGCTTGTCGCCCAATTTGAAAAAAACAAAACAAAAAAATTCCAATGATGAAACGCGCCGGAGATAAGTCCTGTTGGGACGCCAGTGTCAGGCTTTTAAATTCAAACTAAAAGCGAAACCATCCGCTAGGCACAGAAATAAATATACAGTTGAAAATCTTCCAGCTAAACAATCTCTGGGTGGCCACAGTGCACGTGGCTGCCTTGGCAGTTGCTGATGCATTTTAAAGGGATAGTTCACCCTTTTCCTTTGCATGGTCAAAACCAGTAGATTAGAAGTTCATTGTGGTCATACACAAGGAAAAAGTAGATTCACACTCAACACACATTTCTTGGCAATGTCTTTTACAACACAATCTCTTTCACGTGCATAACAATCTATATTGCAAAACTGTATGACGTATATATTTATATAATATGTATATATTACGCTATATATTTTTTTATACTGTAGTTAAGAACATTGCATGCCTTTCGTTACACTAGTTCCCTTCTCAAGGTACTGTAAATGCAAATTTCTCCTGGAGATCTATTTATCTATTATCTGTCGGTCTGGTCTGGTCTGTTCTGTCTGTCTGTCTGTCTGTCTTTGAATTTTAACACCACATTATTAGCCAAATGTTGCCACTGTCGCCTCCTTTATGCAGGTTAGTTCGTATCCACCGGTTTCCACTGCGCTACAGCTTCCATTGATTTATAGCCTAGTGGTCAGTTTTGAAGCGACTATGCCTTTAACAAGGCGTGCACGGGTGGATGCGGAGAAGACTGCATCGTTTTCTCGAAGGACCAATTTAAACAACAAAACAAACATTTTTTTTAAATTCATTTTTATGTGGAAAATAAGATATGTGGTGTGGCGTCTGTCAGGTGATATTTTTCACTCATCAGGGAGGGTTTATGAGTCGCACATGTAGAGACACGTTGATGATTGTCAACAGTTTTAATATGGAAGATACACAAAAGACATAATCTGAAAAAAAAAACACAAACATTAATATGTGCCCTGGTGATTGAAGTCTCTGTATGAGTGTGTGTGTGTGTGTGTGTGAGATCGTGTCTTATTCAGTGTGCGCACATGCCAGTGTGGCCGCCCTCCTAGAAGCGCACGCGCACCCTCCACGAGTAGTTGGTGAGAACTTTCTCCTTCTTCTTCACGATGCAGGTGTACGTGCCCTCGTTGATGGCGTTGGCCACGATGGTGATGTGGTCGTTCTTGAGGGAGATGTAGTTTGGGTGGGAGTACTCCAGCAGCTCGCCGTCCTTGTACCAGCTGGAAGACAGTGCAGCGCGCACGTTTAAAGGCCAGGCTGTAAACATTTTTTAAATGTAAGGTAGCCAACCTGGAGCGCATTTCGTATATTGGGCGCTGTCCGGCTGGCTTCCTTAAATACTGGGTTGCCTTAAAAATGGCGGCGCAAGAGGGAACTGGCCCATTAGTCCAACCTCCCATTAGGGTTAGGCTTAGGATTAGGGGTATTCGGGAGGTTGGGCAATTATTCGGACTAATGGGAGGTCCGACCAATGCCATGGTGCCGGTGCAAGATGGCTAACTATGAGCAAGACCATGGATATTTTAAAGGAAATGGATATCGGACTGGCAATATGGAGGCTTGCCGATGTTTTTCCAGAGGCGGCACGAGGTACTGCAGTAAAAAAAAAAAAATCCCATGCCCCCAAAAAGCATTTTTTACATGGATCGCAACACAAAAAGAAACTCTAAATGGCGAACAGGATGACTGTGACCTGAACCCGAATAGGCCGCCATATTGAGTCTGGGGGCCTGAGCAAGTCTATGTATATTCTTATATATATGAGAACCGTTCTAAGGGCAGAAAACAAAAACAAGCCAAATTTTACACACTGGACCTTTATTAGGAAGCGGGCGTCGCGGGAGCCACCGGAAGCAGCGGGACGATACTCACTACACTTTGCCTTTCTTGGACGCTATCTTCTTCCCGCAGCGGAAGGTGAGCTTCTTGCCCTCCACCACCAGCTTGTGTTTGGTCCTCGGTGGAGCCGGGGTCGGGGCCACGGTGGGGAAAGGGAATTCTGGGGAAGGGACGAGCGGAGACGAGCCCAAGTGAGTAACTCGACCCTAACCCCTAAATGTGTACGATAACTCATCACTCATACTTGGCATCGACACCTTGGCGGCAACAGGTGGCAACAGGTGGCAGCGTACTTAAAAATGTACTTAAAAGTACGTTTTGGTAATTCATCCATCCATCCATTAAAAAAAAAAATCACTTCTTATCCTTCACTTGCAGGCACAGGAGCGCTGGAGCCTTTCCCAACCTTGCACTACTAGGACACACTTTATCCACACTGCAAACTTTCTGTTTGAAAACTGTAAGACTCCTCAAAATGTCGTTGTGCTTGTTGCATAATGATAATTATCTTGACTCTTGAATCTAAAGTTAGGCCAGAGGGCGTGGTTACACCCGAGGCAAGTCGCCAACTTATTGCAGGGGCCAACACACACACACACACACACACTCGCACCCGTGCACAAGCAGCCTAACGTGCGTGTGTTTGCAGCGTGTGGATGGAAGCCGGAGAACCTGGAGGGAAGCCACGCAGACACAGAGGAAGAACAGGGAGTGGGCTTGGAATCGAACCCACAACCTTTTGGCTGCACCGCCCCGAAACTTGCTGTAACTCTTATTTGATCCAAAACAAACCACACAAAACGCAAAAGGAATCTAACCGCCCAACGTCCGGTCCAACACCCTGCTCTGCTTCAGTCTTATCAGCAAACGTCCTCTCTGGTTTCCGCCAGGCCGCTCGCCTCGGCGTCTGCTCCTGTTATTATCGACGAAAAATCCGAGCTGACCTCGTGCGCTGCTGCTGCTGCTGCTGCTGCTGCTGCTGAGCTCCATCCACACACTCTGAAAATTCCAGCGGTTTTGGAGCCGCTCAGGAATTTTTCCACTGCCGTACGATGTCTGTCTCCCAATCAACAATGAGGAAGGGATCAGCCGCGAGCCAACGGCTGTATCCTCTCGGCCCGCCGCGCCGTCCCCTCGCCGCTGCTCCCACCGTTTACAAAGGAAAAAGAGGACAAAAAAAACCCTCTGAAAGCCACAACAGTCCAACGACGGTTCCGAGGAAGCGTTCCCTGTTGTGCAACGAGGACGCGGCCGCCAGCGTCTTTTTTTAAAAGTTTATTTATCCATTTTTTTTCAATTGTTTTTTTGCGCAGTCAATCCCAACCCTGACCAGGCGTGGGCGCTGTTTGAGCCCGATCACATGTTTGGGTTTATCGATACGGGTTCGGTGTGGGGACTGCAGACAATTCACTTTGTTTGGTCAAAACACTGCGAGTCTCCTGGGAACACTGGTATTCTCCAAATCATAACACACACACGCACACGCACGCAAACACACACTCCTCCGGCAACGAGTCGAAATCAGATTCTTCCAAACTGGCCCAGCCACGCACGCTTCGGACCGCTGGCCTTCCGCTGATCCCAGACAGTCGCTCACACATCTCACCGCGCGTCGTTAATATTTTATTATTCCGTTCCCCTCTGGAACTGTTGCAACAAACCCTACCCCCCCCCCCACCCCCCCCCCACACACACACACCCTCCCACCTCGTCTTTTTTCCCTCTTTTGTTGCGTCTCACCGTAGCAGAAATCGCAGCTGGAGGGGCAGTGCTTCTTCATCAGATTGCGCTTGCTGTCGCAATAGCCCTTGCGAGCCCAGGCCGGACAGATAAATAGTCGGTCCAAACATCCTGCGGGAGAGCGTGAGGAGAGAAAAGAGGAAAAAGGGGATGAAGACTGCGAAGATTCCGGGCTGACGACTCGCTTTAACGATGACTCGCGACGAGTGAGTCCCGTGCGCCGGGTTCATTGACGCCTTGTTGGCCCCTCGATGTCAGACAGGACACTGTTTTCTCAGTCCGATTCTTCACCGTCCATTTGTCACGTGTGAGATTAAGCAATCACTCGAATGCTCTCGTATTGGACAGAGAGCAGCTTGGGCTCACTCACTCACTCACTCACTCACTCATGCATAGTTTTTTTGGCACGTTGCGGTGACGTGCAGGTGATCTGCAAGTCGGCGCCAGGGACCAACCTCACTTTTCTCCCCCCTGACGGCGTCCACAAAGCTTAACAGTGTTGTAGTCAAACCAGGTGCATGCGAGCAAAAAAACGGCCAAACTCTTTTTTTCTTTTTCTTTTTTTTGCTGGTTAGATGTTGTGTCAGCTGTCTTTCATTTGGAAAACTACGAACAAAGCACTTTGTTCTTGACACTCGGGGGATCTGTTTGGCCATCGGGCCAGGTCCTGTGGTGCAATTCCAGAGTTGGAAGGAGAGTCTCTGTTTTTGGTTTTGTTTTGTTTTTTGCATGTTTTTTTTTTTTTGCTCTCGACAGCATTCTTCCTTTCAATCATGCAGTTGACGTGTTAAATTGAATTTAAAGTATATTCAAGGCCAAACAACTTAATACGGTCTTCTCTTCACAGTCTCTCGTGTCAGTTTAAAATGTCGTCAGGTCTTTACACAAGGAGAAAAGAAGACGAGGAAGAAAAAAAAAAACACTTGTGGGTGTGTTGGAAACTTGTACCGACGTACCGTAGAGACGGTGCAGGCCCCACACCTCGTCCTGCGTTATCAGCTTCCTCCCCGTCAGGGTTGCGTTCAGGTGCATGATGGCCTTGGGAGCCAGGGAGTGCATCAGTCCCAGGACGTGGCCGATCTCATGAGTGGCCACATGGACGAGATCCGTCAGCCAGACCCCTGCCAAGCAGACAGACAGACACGCAGACGGACAGACGTGACTCGGTCCGCATCCAGCGCCTTGTGCACGCTCAAATATTAGCCCGTTTGATAAAAGACACGTGCCTTTCTTCCAGCTGAAGCGCATGTTTCCCAGAATCCAGTACTCGTGGTCGTCGAAGTGGATCTCGCCAGTTGGCGGGAAGAAGGCGTGAGCCAATTCCCCGGTGATGCCGTCGAAACAGTGGTGCAAGTAGGACTGCAGACAGTCCGTGTGGTTGACGGGGTAGAAGCCTGCCAAGACACACACACACACACACACACACACACACAAACACAGACTATCATTCCTGAAGAGGGAAACCCGTGCTTCATTATCTCTGGTCTCTGCTCAGCGGGGGAGGGGGGGTGTGATGATGAACTTTCGAGGATGACAAGGTTTTTTTCCCCTTCTTCTTCTTCTCTTCTGCTCTCCACCGTCGAGGAACTTCACCGTCTCTCCCGCTGTCACCAGGACTTACTTCACAACTCCCCAGCGCCCTCCAGAGAGAGTCGGGAAAAAGGGGCTCGATCCAGACCGTGGGCAGACACGAATGGAAGTTTTTCATTTAGAGTTTTCAATGACTAACTTTTTGGGGTAGACAAGCTCGGTAATATAGTGGCGGCAGTGTGTGATTTAATACGTTTGGAGGCTGAAGGCAAGGCAGCCCCGCGATGACAGCGCAGACGGAGAAAGAGCGAGAGAGGGAGAGAGAGGAAGGGAGAGAGAGAGGGAGAGAAGCTGGAGGCCCAGAAGCCAGGAAACATCTGTTTGGGATTGTTTCAGCCACACGAAGAAGTTACCCACCGATCTTAATGTCTGCCTCTTGGTCCGCTGGCACCTCCCTGAAGCTGAACGGCGAGACGTCGCTCCACATGCCAAAGGCCTTGGCGATGCCTCGGCGCGTGTCGCTGGCATTAATCAAGTTGGTGGGGAAGGAGAGCAACCTGCTCGGGGGGGGGAGGAGGGGAGAGGAGGGCAGCGACAGCAAATGACTTAGTTAACGCGCGGGTCTCTGCACACACATTCCTCACGCACAACCTGCCAAAAAGCGCAATGGCTACTGTACAGACCGAGACCGCAATTCCCACAAGCACAGTTTAAGTGCGGTTGCGCTCGCGGTCACCGAAAGCCGATACGGCTGCTTTTAAACACAGAGCGGATCGGGTGGTGGTCGTCGATCGCTGTCACTACGAATGAGCCGGTAAACAAGGAAGCGACTCCAATCTGCCGTGGACAATTTTGGCGAGTTGTTTGCTTTTTGGGGTTTTCCAAAACTTCGGATTGGGCCTGTAGCTCCGTCTCAGGGCCCAAATAAAAACAGTGAATGTGACACTGCGCACCTGGCCAGACTGGTGCTCCACTGTCATGAAATTTTGGTTGCCTTCCCCGCCACCCTGTTGTGAGTGCATGCTTCAATTTACGGTCACATTCAAAGACATAAACACCTCTCGTCTGGCTATAAGTTGCTTGCCAGCTTGCTAGCTCAATCTCTATATGTTGTTCATGGCAAAGAGAGCAAAGAAGAGCAAGTTCTGTAATGCCGGGCAGACAACCACAGTTCCGCGGTGCTGAACCAGGCCAGCTGGGTGCACAGTGTGAATGACACAGGTGCCTGTGTGCCCATGACCGGCCAATACTTCATGAAAATGAATCTGAAACGTCTGCTTTTTTCAACCTAGGAATACAATCGACTGTTGCTTTAAATCCCTGGCTGCTAATGTGTTTTCCTTCTTGAAACGTAAGCAGAGCGGTCTGCTCCATTCGGCCATCAGAGTCAGAGCCTTTTGTCGGACCTCTCGACTGACGTTAGCACTGAAGGTATTTGTGGCCATCCATCAGGGTGCAATGAGCACATAATGACAGGCTGATTGAAAAAAAAAAAAAAAAACTGCACTTGCCAAACCAAAAAAAAAAAAAAAAAAGGAAATCAGTCTACCTTAGTCAAGTGTTTTGTCTACAGATTCATTTCTATTCCCTATGATTCGCCATTGAGGCGACAAGAAAGGAAAGAATGGGTGAATACTTGTAGGTTAGCTTGAACTTGTCCCATTTCAGCTGCTCGGGGGTGAGGGTGTAGCGCTTGTTCCGGGACAGGTGCAGCACTTGCGAGCGGGCCTCTTTGTGGATCCCGATGAGCAACACGGCGGCGGTGTGAGCTTCTTCCTTGGGCAAAGAAAAACCTCTGATGAGCCACGTCGCGTGGGCGAGAACGCGAGCGCTGAACGCTCAAGCTAGCAGGTCATCTGTAAACACAGCCAGCATGGATTAGGTTCCCGAAACGAGTCGAAAGCTGCTCTTGTTGACGTTATTGGGCGGTAAACAGCTGCGTTTAAGTGCTACCTCACGTGCAAATGTTTCAAATTACGGTCGTCTCGCACCAACTGAAACAGTTTTTGAAAAACGAAGGGGTCAGTGGTAAGATTTCCGTCCATAGATTGTTTTTTTTATCGCCACAGATAGCTTGCGTCTGATGTCTCTGGAACACCAGAGCGCTCACACCTGGCTTTGGTTATTTTACACGCTTGGAGGGTCCTGTGGGTGCTATGAATCTCAGCGTTCTCGTAAATAACATATAATCATAAATTTTTGATGACATGAGTTAAGGTTGGTCTTGGCCTCGGCGTCCAGCAGCAGTAATTGCACAGGTTTATAAAATATTTATTTATTTATTTATTATTTTTTTTTACAGGAAAAGGTTTTGGGATATAAATCCACTAGGCAACACTCGAGTCATTTTGGACTGTCACTTTAACTCAAGGAGTCTTTTTAGGGCTGCAGAGTGAGAGCGCTTCCTGTCCTCACTGATTAATTTGAAAAGGATGTAAGGAGGAATTTACACAAAAAAAAAACTGCTGAGGGTGCGCGCGTATGCACACACACACACACACACACACACACACACACACAGACACACTGTGCTATCAGACGTGGAGATAACATTTGCGTCTTGGAAAAATGTGAAATTCGGTCAATGACGACTAGCAAACCGTATCTCGTTTTAATTTTTCTCTGGAAATTTTTGGGTTTTTGCATTTTGTTGCCAGGCCCAAAAACAACCCCATCACTAAATGTGTGTGGTGTCAATATATCACAGACAGACGGTGGTGTGGGGCCAAGAAGAGGCGAGGGGATTGGTTTGGCTCAGCCACATCATCCATCAGAGACTGTCTGGGGGGGTTTGTCCCGATATCTAGTGCTCGGAAAGCCAGTTGAAGTTAACAGTGATCCACACAGCCACAGTGGGAGTGTGGATCAGTGAAAGTTTGTCGAAAATACACTCTTTTTTTGTACTGTTTGATAGGCCACAGACTCTCTTATTGTGGGACCTTCTCCAAACCTTGGCTTCGTCCAAACAAGCTCGCGATAAAAAATATGGCCAACCCAAAAGAAAAACTTTGCTGTCTTTGTTTGGACGTTCCGTGACAGAGTCTCTGCTCCACCGCGGGGATGTCGAGCAAATATCAAAGCCACACCCGTCACTTTGTATTCTATACACCCTGCCCTTTGGTTCCTGTTTCTGATTTGCCCGCTCAGACAAATAGATCCAGGACTTCCGTCGTTTCCGTACAGAAATAGCACAGCTGGCGGGCAGTCTGGCCAGCCGGCGGGCCGTCCATCCCCACCCAGCTGTCTTCAGCAAACTGGATGCGCTCTCTGGCAACGATGTCCCGCGTTGTGTTAACACGTCACTTGTGGTGCTCTGTCCAACAGTTTCTCTTCTTGTATTTTAAGCAGCCGTCCCAGAATCTTCTGCCTAGTGATTTAC
>NW_027466069.1:3867500-4260000 GCF_046127955.1 Nelusetta ayraudi | reverse complement strand
ATTAACTGCTAGTGTAAAAAATTTTCAATTAATTATAACTAATATAATTTAATCAATTTAATTAGTAATCAACAATTAATCGATAATTAATTGCATAGAGTGCGACTGTGGAAGTCATTGTCAAAAGAATGAGTGCTGCTATCAGCACTAGTTCCAAACATCCAAACCCTGCTGGCTGAAGATGAGAGAGCGTTTGTGAACCGGTCCTTTGAGGACGTATGACACTCATCTGATACATTCTCTCATGGAGTGAAGCAAATTTCCCGCAACTCCCTCGAGTCTTATTGAACTGTCACTTACTAACAGTGGAGGAGTGTTCAAGCGCTCAAAAACAGCTGTTGCTTCCCTCAGCGGTTATCAGATTGAAAAGGAACCAAAGCGCGATTCCTGTTCCTGTTGATTCCGGTTGTTGCTTTTAACGCAATTGAAATATTCTTGAAGGCAATCACACCCCAGAGAGGCTAAGCTGTGTCTTCCTGCTGTTTCCTCCACAGGTATCGGTCTCAAGTACGTGGCCCTGGGAGACGTGGTCATCCTCATCACCTTCGGCCCGCTGGCCGTGTTGTTTGCCCACGCGGCCCAGGTGGGCTACCTGTCAGTGCTGCCGCTGGTGTACGCCGTCCCGCTGGCCCTGAACACGGAGGCCATCCTCCACAGCAACAACACTAGAGACATGGACTCTGACAAGCAGGCGGGCATCGTCACCCTGGCCATCCTCATCGGCCCCACGCTGTCCTACGTCCTCTACAACCTCCTGCTCTTCGTCCCCTACGTGCTCTTCTGCATCCTGGCCACGCGCTACACCATCAGCATGGCGCTGCCGCTGCTCACGCTGCCCATGGCCTTCCCCCTGGAGAAGCAGTTCCGCAGCCGCTGCTACGCTAAGATCCCGCAAAAGACAGCCAAGCTCAACCTCCTGATGGGACTTTTCTATGTGTTTGGAATAATTCTAGCGCCGCCAGGTAGCCTGCCATTACTGTGAAAACTAGCTTTGATATTTTTTGTTTTGACGGTTTAATACACTCTAGTTTAAGATGTACCCTGTTTGTATTTGCACAAGCTGTCAGAGGGCTTTAATTTATTGTCTAATTTATATGTCGAGATTTAGTTTTGGTCCTACTCTTGAGATACTGAAGGCCGAATTGGACGCATTTGTCAGTATTAAGCCTACTGTAAAGTGTCAGATAAAGTAAAAAGGTGATATCATCATGTAGTGGGAGGTGAACCAAACATTTTTTTTTTTTTACATGGACTGACAATAAACGTTTATTTGCCATACTGATTATTTTTCACCATACAAAGCTTCAATAAATCATTACTTCCACATCAGTATAATATTTTATGTATGATACATAGAGTAAATTTACTCTAAATTGTGATTTAATTAATTTTTTTGAATGCCAAAAAAATATTCCATTGACACTTCAATAAAACCCACAACCGCTAAACTGCTAATGTCCTCGTTCCTATTAAGATCAAAACTGAGACTGACTTAGCTGTTATTCTGGAGATCTATATACTGATTTGAATATCCATTTGTACTGGATTACGCTGGAAAACGAGATCGAAAATAAAGATCTAAAATGTGGGCATAACCTGTACAAGCGGCACAAAACATGTTTAGTCACCAGGGGGCGCTATTGGACAGGATACCCAGGAATTGCCGAATGGAATTTCTAGTCAACGTCATTTTCACAGATTTACACACCGTGTGATTTACACATTTACACATGTTTTACACAACATTTGCTGAAAGAACTCCAACATTAACACAACAAAAATGCTTTCTGGAGAATATAGTGTATCCAGCTTCTGAAATGTATTGTAATAATTCTAAAATTAATTTTCTTTTCTTTTCTTTCTTTCTGTCTTTTTTTTTCTTTAAAGGGAAGTGATACAGTTTATTTGGATGCTATCTCTACGGCATGCCCCACTCACCGCCATCATTCCCGAAATGCAGGTTCAGAGCCAGTTTCTGCTAATGGACATGAACAAATCACGACAGCGTTTAAGTCTTTGCAAGCGTTTCATTGACAGGAAAGCTGTTATATTCGATGCTATCTTGGCTTTATTATTATTGTTGTTATTTATTGCCGCGCCACCACGCACACTTCCAGATATAGACATTATGCAATGCTTTTAATTTGACATGATGAGACACGAGGAACTGACACATCGGACGGGTGTCCTGACGGCCCTCTTCCTTCCGCACTGGCTCGCGGCCCCTGCGGCTGGTAAACTGAGAGCGAACGTATCGCGCTGCGAGCGCGGCCGAATCTCCGGACTTCGTCATCTTTACGACGGAGCGCACGTGAAGGCAGCATCTGTCGTGACGTAACGCACGGGCGTGTTGTCATGGCTGTGCGCTGCGAAAGCTTTCAAAATAGTAAATACTGATTTTTCACCCAACCGGCCGTGACAGCGTCTGCGGCGGACCTCCACAAGGGAATGTATTTGTCCGCAGACTAGACAGTTGTGGCACCGTGCCGGTAAGTCGTCGCGACGCGAAAGAATGTTTATTTTCTTTTTTTCCCCTTTCTTTTATTAAATCACAATAAAGAAGGATGGCCATATAGGAGTTAGCTAGCTAGCGTGGCTGTCCATCGAGCTGGAACAGCAGCCCAGCACCTTTCATTTTTATTTTGCTATTATTATCATTATTTGTCAAAAATGAACGTTGCCCCTCAGCACCGTTATCCGGGAGTCCTAGTTTTTTAGCTGGCTAACGAGGCAGGCCACCCAGGAGGGGCAGCATTTCCAAGGCTGGTATCCGGTTAATACGCCTGGCTGTCAACGACACCCCACCTCCGGATGGAAACATCGCCGTGTAATTAGTGACGACTATGAGAGGATCCTATTTGGCTTTCGATTTCACCTGGGTCAATGTGAAAATTATTCAGACCCATCGTGCATTATGAATATGTCTGTCAATACAATGGCACTGTGAATGTCGCTAAAACGCAATCGCCTAGAGTATTTGAACGGCATTTTGAGGGTTTTCCTGTCCCCCGTCTAGGTGACTATAGGTGAGTAGCTCGCTGGCTAACTTTGGCTAGCTGTACTCTGGAGGTGCGATTGATTTATTTCACCGCACCGACAGGTTCGGCATGACCTCAGCTGCCAGTCTGTGTATATGGTTGATATGGACGATATGATGGTGCTTGTCACCTGGGCTGATCCTAATGAGAGAGAGAGAGAGAGAGAGAGAGAGAGAGAGAGAGAGAGAGAGAGAGAGAGAGAGAGAGAGAGAGAGAGAGAATATAATCAGTAAAAAAAATATCATGACATGTGTCGGCCCCAGTTCAGTGTTCTGAATAAAGTAACGCGTTTGTGACAGGAAAAGTAACCGTGTACACCTGTCATCAGTCTGGCCATGTGGTGTCACCGAGGGAGGACCCGGGCTGCCACAGCTGCCACACGCTGCAGCCGCAACTGCTCATAGTTAGCATTACTTTCAGCCACACCTCTCTCTCTCTCTCTCTCTCTCTCTCTCTCTCTCTCTCTCTCTCTCTCTCTCTCAGCAAACTTCTTTTTTGTATTCAACTGCTTCGTTGTTTCTTTTAACCGGCATTTAGAACGCAGTTCTAAGGCTTATGATGCTTGTAAATAAGGGGCTTTCTTATATTTAGGAAACGAGTGCAAGCGGTTTGAGCGCAGTTAAGAGGAAATGGGGAAACTTATGAGTGGGAATAATCAAGGTGAGTCTTTTAAAATGTCAGTCTTTGATGGTCACTGTAACGATGATAATAACACTGCTTTTTTGTTTTTCAATTCTGTTCTCTTGCAATGTATAAACAGATAGTAATTGGAAAAAGGGAAACTTGTCTGTTGATAATGTGAGGGGCAGCCAGGAAAAAAAAAAGTAGTGGAGATTTGCGGGGACTGTTTGTGTCTGAAGGTATTTTTAGATCTTCCTATAAACTCTTCGTGCACATTTGTCGTTGAGCGTGCTCCCTTTCAGACGCAAAGGTAAATATTCTTTATGAAAACAAGCTGAACCACTCGAAGGTTAAGAGACTAGGTTATGGATCACAGCCTTTTATTTGAACAACTGCTAACTGTTTCATACTGCACAACTCTTTAACGTTACATCTTAAGTGGGGAAAGTCTGGGACTAAAATGCAAAAGAAAAACATATTCTTAGCTGACTGGCATGTTGTTATTATTATTATTATTATTATTATTATTATTATTATTATTATTATTATTATTATTTGATTATTATTTGTTTTTGCAGTAGCTTGTGTCAAACTTTGAGCGTTTTGGTCTCATCTTCAGTCTGGTTTGTGCCTGTACTTCATTCTATTTTAATGTCATTTATCATGCAGTGCGAAAGCCTTTCCAAGAGTCGTACATAATAATTTCTCATGCTACGTGTTCTAATGCTCATCTAGTTGACACGAGTTGCAGGAAAAAATAGGGAGCTTGCAATCTGTTTACTGTTTGCTGACCAGCACTGTGCCAGCTGGACCAAAGAGTCAGACTAACAGCCTCCTGGCCACCAGCCAGCCGTGTAATAGTTACAGAGATGACAGTCAAAGTCACATAGTTGCTTATTGCTAAAAATAAATAAATAAAATAAATAAAAAGGTTGGCGAGCACTTGATACGTCAGCGTCAGTGGTCACTGTGAGGATATTTGGGCTCTGAAGGACGATAGTCATGAACAGGATTCGGCACTGTTGAAGCAGCATGTTCAGGTTACTGGACTAAGTTCCCATAAATGTGCTTCTCTTTTGTGTAGATTTCCATAGGTGGTATGCCCTAATGGTAACAGTCTGCTGTGGGTTTTATATAGGTTTTAACACAGACACAGAGAGCTGGTAGCTTGAAGTGGTCTGAGGCAGGCCTGACACTGTCACTTTCTGGCATCTCAGACTAAAGAGCTCCAAACACATTGGTACCCCTTCTGAGAAGGTGGCCCCACACCACGGCTGGTCGACACTGGCCTGCTGTCCTAATCTTGCAAACCAGAGACATGCCGAGATAAAAATCTGACAGGCTACTAATGAACCACTTGAAATGAAGGTAGAAGTGAAATGAAGCTCTGTTGACAGAGTGCAACAGAGCTGCAGGGCGAAAGGAGCACATTCTTTTCATGTCTTCTCCTCATTTTACTCATTCGTTTTTTTTCGCTGTGCAACACATGACATGCCGCAATAGTCGGGGATCTTCTCTCAGTGACCTTCAGCACTTTGGAACAAATGTGGCTGATCAACCAAGAAAACGGTCAGCGCAGGTTTATATTTTAGTGACTTGCAGCCCAGTGGGCGTACCATTGGATGGTCTGTTTTGATGTTACACTCCAGTGGTCTGTTGTAAAGGAAAAAAAGTCTTCTATGCCTCCAAAAATCAAACCCGCTAGTGGCTGATTTACACAACATTATAGGGCCATCTCTTGTTAAGACACACCTCAGAGCGTAATATCATGTGTCCTAGCGTCGAGCTAATCTTGGTGTGTGATGACATCGATATTCGTGCTTGTGTCACGTTTAATTGGAGTCGCATGTGCGAACGCTTCCCCTTGTTTAATCTGGCCTGTTACTCAAACGGCATCAGCAGCGGCTCTGTTTACAAGATGGGTGAATGTCGTAATGAACTCCCATTATGAGCATGTGTCTGAGCCACTTCTCCCGACCCTCCCCCCCACCCCCCCACAACCCTCGTCCCCACTTCCCTCCCCAACCCCTCTGATTCATGGTTTCATGGCAAACAACCAGCTGAGTGTTCACGTCTGTGCCAGCATCTTCTGATAAGACGTGTTGGCCCGGCCGTTATGCTGTCAAGGCCGTATTGCTGACGTCTTCACTGGCTGGAGGGCTGGGGAGGGGCATTAAAAAATATCATTACACACAAACACGCACACACACACACACACTCCCCACCTCTCTCCCCATTGGCGTGCAGTAGCCTGGCAGTAGCTGCGTTTCCATTACCCCTAGAATTGCGCAAAACCTAAATATCGCAATAGAAAAACTCGGACTGGAAACACCTAAACTTCGAAAAACCTCGATATCCCCAAAAGGTTTTTACGCTCTCATGAGGTGGTTTTTCAGGCGTGTCGATATAGAGGTATATCGCAAAATCATCATGGAAACACTTTTATCGCATTTACGATTTAACGGACGTGACGTACGGGGTCACGTGACCAACTCACTTCACGTGAAAATGGCGCGTTCCGTTTGGACGGTGGAGGAGACGGAATATATTTTACGAGTAACCAAAGAGAAAAATACAACAATCATTGTGGACAGCAAACAAATGTAAACAAACCAAAGCAAACGTAATTCTCGTAAATTTTGCGGGATGAGATTTCACAAGAATTACGGCTTATGCGCTTCACACCATTCAGTGGAAACGCCTGCGAATCGCAGTTGCACTTCGTCGAGAATTTAGAAATATGGCTTTTATTTTGCGAAAAACTGTAAGGGGAATGCAGCTCGTCTCTCTTCCCTGGTGCTTTGCCACTTAAGATGAGGACCACGAGCAGGTACCCATTCATCAACCCCCCCCCCCCCCACCACCACCCCACTGTTCCCTCGAGTCCCCCACACCAACAACCCCCCCGTCGCCTAAAAAAATGAAAAATTAAAAAACAACAGCACTCAGACCCTCCCTGTGAATTGCTCCCCCTCCTCCGTCCCCTCCCCCTCTGTGCCGTGGCTGCCTCCTCATTGGTGGCAGACTGAGCCATGTCCCCCTGAGGGGCTGTGAGCAGGAGGGTCGTGCGTGCTTTTTCGCGGGGGAACGCTGCGCATGTGTTCCTCCGACGTATTGATCAGCGACGGAGCAGAGTGTGTCGGCCTCGCACGCTTCCTGCTGCCGCTGATCACGCTCATCATCCAAGCTCCCCACCCCCGCCCCCTCCCGGATGGAAGATAGCATCGGAAGGAGTCCTGTGCAGAGCCAATCGCGTTGGCCTTTCCCCGATTTTTTTTCTTCCCCCTCAAATAGGAAATGTCAACATGAATGCAACGCTCGTCGCATGGTTGTCCTCCTCCCGCTCCTCTCTCCTCACTTCTCCTTTGCCTTCTCCTCCTTCCATGGTGGTAATCCTTGCTGACACAAAGCACAAAGGACTAAATGCTGGCTGCATCCTCCTCCTCCAACAGCAGCAGCAGCGGCAGCAGCAGCGGCAGCAGCAGCGGCAGCAGCGGCGGCGGCAGTGGGGCTCTTTCTTCTGCATGCACCGGCTCTGAGCTGCCACGGGAGCAGTGCGTTTTGCTGGGACTGCAACTGTATATCACGTCTCTGGATTACTGGCCTGGCTCTCCTCCTCCTCCTCCTTCTCCTCCTCCTCCTCCTCCGCCGCCCTCTGTTTCCTCTCCTCCTCCTCCCTTGGCCATTCATTCAGCGAGCGCATCAGCACAGGACTCCAACCCCTGAGGAGGCTTTTTTTTTTTTGTCTCGCTGGGAATTGCTCGCACCACTGGTAGGGTACGATTTATTTTTTACTACAACCTTCTGAAGCATTGATGTAGCACCAGTAGCAGCAGCAGCTTCCTTTCCATCCTCCTTTATTGCCCCGTTGTTGGCAGGCTCTCTCTACGTTCAACCTGACTTTGCCGTACCAACAGGTTAACAGTGCAGCTGGCTGAACAGGATATGCTTTATTTATGAGGTGTCATTTCAGTCCAATGGGTCACTCCTGTGAGTCAGAGAGGATCGGTTTCTTTAAGGCAACGGGATCACAGTCGTCCCCGGTTGGCTTTTTAGTAGCATTACGGAACGTCCCGTTTTGAGACACAAAGCGACACAAAGCGTGCTGATTGTGCTGTTTACCTTCCAGGAACGTCGAGGAGACACGTGCTCAGCCAGTATGCGTCCGTGACCAGCTATACGTCGGCCGTGGCACATGTCATTGCAGTGTGTCGTAAATCTGATAGACATGCTAAACAGGCAGCAAGGTCGACATCTGGACATCGTGGCTTCTGCCGACGGGGCGAGCAACAAGCAGCAACAACAGAAAAAGATGATTTATCGTGATAGGGTTGTGGAGTCAAAGCTTTTGCAGAAAATAGTTTGTGCGTAAAGCCACGGGTGCATACTGTCAGTGCCGCTCGGATGTGTTTAACCCAAATAGAAGAAGCTGTTTGAAAATCAGACCCTTTACGTCTGAATCTGTCACATTAGAGGCTTGTCCGGACATGTATTGAAAGGGAATTTCCTCATAAAGTGTGACTGCAGGACTTGTGAAAGAGGATTACCATGTTGCCCAGAGGATCGCATTGATTTTCACGTCTTACGCACTCAACGAAGAATTTTCCCTTCCACATTGGCGGGAACTCGGAGAAGACTGAAGGGATGCTTTTGTTTTCTGCGAATTTGTCACAACTAGCGAGTGGCGAGCTTTGCACACATGCTGCGACATGTGACTCAGTGTTGACTTTTTGGAATGACGTGTGACCAGGAGGTGCAAGAGCCACCGGCCGTATCAGACTTCCACTTGCGTGGCGGACTGACTGACTTGCGACCTTACAATGGCCCATTCTCTCACACAGTAATCCCTTCACCTGAAGCTGAGTGCTTCCGGTGGCTCAGCCTACGTTTTCGTGAGGTATTTCTTTGACCTCTAGTCAGCTGGGGTGTATTTTTCTTCCTACTTAAGGCATCAGGCTCGTCCAGTTCTTAAAACGACATCAGGCAGACCGGGGGGGGGAAACAGGGAAGAACTGAACCACATGTTCCAAAAACAAAGAGCAAAGTTCAACGGCAAACCAAATACTCAGAAAAGCTCGGCGAAGAGCTCAGTCCCAGGTCAGGGGACGGAGCTGCATCACAACCAAGGGATTTCACATCGTTCTGCCACTTGTGTTCGGATTGTAGCGGAAACCTGGTACCCTAGAATCATACGGCTGCAAGCATGTTCAAAAGTGGGCTGAGGATCGTAGCGAGTAAGTATGATGATAAGCTGTTATCATTGGAGGATCTTCTGTGGATTGTGTCGTCACATGTAGGAGTACTACCCGGAGGAAGACGATGTGCTGGTAACACGGGTTCTTGCAAAAAAAACAACACCAGCATAAAAATCCAGCTCTAGGGAAATATGATGTGAATGAGCGTGCCAACATCAGACTGTTGTGTAGGTCTGTTGTTCACTCGATTAACCTTCTGTGGGGCACGGCTGTCAAGATGGAATCTACAGTTGTGTTTGTTTGGAGGGTGAAAACTAAAGTCTATCTTCAACTAAGTCCACAGAAAAACGGGCGCAGACGGAGCTCAAAGCCCGGCTTGGAAAGCGTCTCGTTTACAGTCTGCTTTTCCGAGATCTTCTCAACGAATGTGTCGTTCACTCAGGGCCATTATTGATTTTCCTGAAAAATCCTCCGGCCACCAGATGTTTCTGATGCAAACCAGTTCCAACAGGCTTCCACTCATGTCCAACGTGCATAGCTGATGTGGCTGGAACTTCATGTCGAGCCAGTAAGTGGAGGGCATTGTGGGAAAACGGCACAATATAATCCGGTCGGAGCACATGTCGGCTCATATCTGATGGAAATTGCTCCGCTTGATAATAACTCTCCTCAGCCTGCGACTGAACCACAAGCTGCTTAGTGATTGGTGTGCAGATTAGAAACACATCATAAATGTGCTGCATGACACCAAGCGTCACGCCTCAGTTCACCGGACCTTGTTGGAAACTTGCAGTCAGTCTCTGCAGAAGAAGAGCTGAGGCTGAGGCTGAGTTTCAGCTCCCGCAGTTCATTAATCACTTCCTCTTCTTCGTCCTGAATGTCATCTCGCAACACGTCTTCCTCTAAACTGTGTTTGTCTAAGCAGCAGTTCCAACCAGCGTGATGGGCTGTTACCACTGTTATGACGCAGACTTCAGGCTGTCAGAGGCCTTTGCACATAATTTCCATTTGACACGTGGATTTGTTGTTACTTTGCAAATCATTTGAAAACTGATCGACTTTGTATTCAAAGGTGGGTTACTAGTCTCCACTTTGTCAGTGTCTCTGACAAAGTCAGTGGGCTTTTTGAGAAACTGACACACCAACAGATAAATGTTTGATAAAAATGTATTCTTTGAAACAGATGTTTTTTTGAAACATGTTTTTTTTTTTTTCTACACAAGTGTGTGTGTGTGTGTGTGTGTGTGTGTGTGTGTGTGTGTGTGTGTGTGACATGGTTGTTGAAAGATGATCAGTTCTGTGATTTTTCACATTGAACGACAGGTTCCAAGCGCTCCCATTTTGCAATTCCGGGATTGTGCAACCCTCAGGGCCCTAAATATCCTCTCAGTTGGCACGGCCAGTACACTGAGAAACAGTATGACCAGTGACGACTCCGCTGTTAGTCCTGCTTTTATTGTTACATCTGTTGTAAAATAAATGTGAAACAATGTCATAGTTACTTTTTCTTGGAAGTCAAAGCCGCATGTGCCATTTAGAAAAGACTGTGGAAGTTTATTTTTTCTGTGTAACATTTTGGAGCAAGTTTGGCCTGTGTGTGTGGGAATATTTGATGTTGTGTTTATTCTTGTTGTGATCTGCTTGCTTGTGTGAAAGGAGTTTGATGTTGTCCTCGCGGTTGGGCCCCAGCACTGTTGCGTGGCGGAAGCCAGCCCATCTGTTACCTCCGGCACAGAGCTGTAATGCCTTTGTCGCTCACGGTCTATCTATAAACTGGTTTCTCCCGGTGTTACTATGCTAATGGAATGTAGAAGTGAAGTGATTTTTCTTCTAGATAGTCAAGAACATTACTAATTTTGTTCTAATTGAACAGATTTTTTTTGGGACATTTGTTTAATCGGCAATTTGTAACATCTTCTGTACTCATTTTTAACTTGTATATTTTCTGCTTAGCAGTATCTTGCCTTCCCTGTAAATGACAGAATGTCTCAGTCGTTGAACTGGATTTAGGTCTTTCTGTCACGTGCACAGTTTCTGACCTTCTGCGGTTTGCTGAGTCATGTTTCAGGGGGCTACATTTAAATCCTGCATCAATAATGTTACGTATGACTAAAGCAAGCATATGTAGTCACACGTTCCTACCCCAGATGGGTGCTCTGTATCCGTAGCCAGGGTGCCAGTCACAAGTACGAAATTTAGAACTACCAACTTAAGGAAGACTTCCATTTTGGCCGAAGAAGACATCTCCAGAACCTTATCAAGGTGGTCCCGAGGTTTCACTGACAAAACTGTCAGATAGTTTTGTACAGCTTTGTCGTTCCACCAGAGAAGTTGCCACTTCCCAAACTGAGCTGCCGTCGCTTGAGGGACTTCATGGACTTTATATCCACTTGAACTCCACAAAGCTAACATACCTGAAAACATATTGTGTTGTCTGGTATGGTGGCATGGCCTCGGGATCTGGCAACTACTTGTTGCGAACGTAGCGCAAACAAGAAAACGAGATGCAGAAACGCACGAGTAAACACAGAAGTGCAAGTAGAGAAACCCAGCTTGGACTGAAAACCGGTTCCTTCTTCTAAAACCTCCTAAAACCTTGTCAGCCGTCAGTCTGAAATCTCCCTCGGAGAGTCTTTTCTTTGGTTGCAGCAACCTGAATGTTCTTTTCGTGGCAGCTGCCAAGTTGCGGTTTTCAAAGCCCCGCTGACTGGCAGGCTCGGATTCCAGCGCGAGGTAATAGCTTTGTTGGTATGTAATAATCCCTCTTATTTTCTGGCAGTAGCCATCTGTCATCATTCCACAAAAGAAAAAAAACAAAAAAACAAGCTTTTGGGAAGTTAATAAAACGGAGATACATTTTTACTGAATATTCTGGACAGAAACGTGGCTTGAAGTGTGTTGTGATTCTCGAGTGTGTTTTCCAGACAAGACGAAGCCCACAGCGGAGAACAAGGTGGCGGATTGGAGCTGGCTGTGTAGGTGGAATCAGCCCTTGAATCCCCTCATTGTCTTCTTGCCCGTACTGACTGCTGCTGCTCTATTTAATTGCGATGAGATAAACTCTCTCTCTTGACTACATGTTTTTTTTATTCTCCTGCGGAACAACACGATGCGGGGGCGGCAGAGTGGGAAGCGACTTGATATATGTTTTGGCTAATAAGACTTTTGAACGTAGGTGGTAGTTTAATTTCTCCCTCCGTGTCTGCAGCACGAGATCGTGAGATCCGCTGTCTGATGAGCGTCTATTTTTATACCACCTCCCAAAAAAAAAAGAGAGAAAAAAAATCCTCCTGCCAGTGTTCAGCATTTCAGGTCAAGGAACGATTCATCCTGACTGCGTCGTCGGTGCGGAGACTCAGCCGGTCCTATGTTGCCTGTTTCTCCTCTGAAGTTTTACATTTATTATCTGGACGTTGGCGTCCAAGCAAACCAGTCAAAGTCACTTCGAACCTTGGGTTTCAGCATTTTCTAATCATCATTTTTTTTTCTTTCTTGTCAACAATTCGAGTCGAGAAATAAATAGTCCCGAAATGTCAAATAGATAAAATCAGATTTAAAAAAAAAAAGAAGCTTTCCGCTCCTCTTCTCCCCCGTCTCCCTTCCACCCCATATGTTTTCATGCTCAACCAGATGCCCCTTAATGCGACAATGACATTGTAATCTCGATAAGCGTGCCAGGGTAATCTCACTTGTCTGCTCTATCATTTGAGGCTCTGAAACCCTTTTCTCCCCCTGATTTAAGCCCCACGAGCGAACCGCGAGGGTGTCAACAAACAAAACGAGTCGGCTTGAAAATGACCCGAGAAAAGGAGGCAATTTAAGGCTTTGTCTGCGCAGGAGTTTGAGTCGATGCCGAGCAGCGCGCCTCTCCGCGACGTGTCCCCGCATGCACACGTGTCTCGATATCAGATGTCCGCAGTAAAAAAGGCTTGAGCTCCACTTTAGATTAATGGTGATTGTCAACAGAGGGAAAAAGTGGATTAGTGGCACCATCTGCTGAAGAATGTGGTCAGATTTATTGACTCCTTTGACAAACACGGCTTGCAATTTCTGTTCTGCACCGCTGTGAGACTCGGGATGGTCAGTATAGTGTCGGTGTTGTACTGTGTGTGTGTGTGTGTGTGTGTGTGTGTGTGTGTGTGTGTGTGTGTGTGTGTGTGTGTGTGTGTGTGTGTGTGTGTGTGTGTGTTGCCTGCTGGTTTTACCCCTATTTAGCAGCATTCTAGCGAGGGCTAATGGGCCTCTTCAGCAGACTTTATCTTGCTGGAGGCCTGGATTTTGACCCCTTCCAACCGTGACGATGATCAGTTCGGGCAGCAGCAGGAGGCTGTAAACAGAGGGCTAAATATGGTTAATATGGCTTGAGGTTTCTCCACTTGAATTTAGGACTGGAAATGTGTCTGATGACAGAGATCTGAGCTTTTAAACCACAGTACAGTCATCGGATTTTGTTTACATTGTTGGTAATAATCACATTTGTCCTTATAATAAGACGACTTAGGGTAAAACAGCTTGTACAATCATAACTCAAACTTTGTCACACATGTCTTCTGCAAGTAATTCACAAGTTTCTTAGAGATGGAATTCCACTGTCTGTGAGATTGAGTTTGGGAATAATAAGCATTGGTATAATATTTGTTAATGATATCATCTATCACCTATATTTAATAGATTTTTTTGGCCACTTCCTTATTGGTCTCAGTCAGAGCCTTTCATGTAAAGCAAAAAGTAGGGTGGTAGATGGCTGATGTACCTGTGATTGGTGGTGGTGGTGGTGGAGGGTGTGGGGCAAATATCTTTTTTAAAGGGATTTAAACTATTCATGTCATTTTCAAAATGTTCTTAATTCAATTTTCTGGTTGAGCTTCAGGACAGGCGCACAGCCAAAACACTGCCCTGCTTAATTTGTCTGCGTGCGCACATGTGCATGTGTGAGAGTGTGTTTGTGCATGTGTGTGTGTGTTTGTGTGTGTGTGACTGAGGTCAGGGCTCGATTTAGCGCAGCAGGCCGTGGCAGGACGAGTCCAGCTGCTCTCTCCCAAAGACACGGCGCGCGGCACAGCGAGAGGCCCCCCAGTAAATGATCCACCAAGCATCGCAGCAAGAAAAAAATAGAAACACATAAAAAGAAAACGCCACATAAAGCAACAACACCACCTCTCTCAATTAATGAGACATATGGCGCGTTGAGTTTACAAGGCCCTCAGCAGCCACTGACCGACATGTGGTCTGACAGCACACAGGTGTGACATCTCCCTTTTTAAGAGCTGCGGGACGAGAGCGAACCTTTCCTGCAAGTAATCAGCTGTTGCTGACCAGCTCAGTATGTTTTCTCCTGGCTTCCACCAAGCTGTTGCTATTGATTGATATTAGTGCAATGAGATTGGAACTTTCAGTTTGGCTCTAGATATTGCATTTGTATGCTTTGAATATTATGTTTAGCCTACTACAGGGTTGCCGGGTAAATTGGATTACAATTTTTTTTTTGTTTTACCCCGTGTCATGAAATGATTGTGACAATAATTCCAAGCAAAAACAACTAAACGACGGGCAAACAAGCAGCTCTTTCTGAAGACTTCCGCCCTAAATAGAGTAGAAGAAGCCTTTATTAATCCCACATTTGGGAAATTTGCATAATTACAGCAACAATACAGTGCAAAAGAAGGACTATTATATTGATTAAAAATAATAAAATAAAATATTTATAGACTAAGAAGTAGGGATGTTAACAATTAATCAATTATCGATTAATTGTCGATTAAGAATTTAATCGATTCAATTAAATTAAATTAATCGCAATTAATTGAAATTTTTTTACACAGGTAGTTAATATCAATTTAACAGTGCAGTGGCAGGAAAGAGTAATTCACCTGTCGATACTGTAATGTCATAATATACCTAGAACAAGCTACTTTTAAACAACTTAAAAAAAAATAATGTTGAAATGTGACCCATTAGAAGTCAACTTAAAGCCTGAGGATAAATGTTCAGGGTGTTTTTACTGTTCTCTAATGTAAAAATGTGACACATTGGACCCTCAACATTACTTAAGGGTTAAATAATGTGTTCCTTACACATTTTTCAATGTGAAATTTAGGTTCTCAGGGAAAATCGCCACTGATCAATTAATCGTTAATCGATCGAAAAGGTCAATCAATGATCAATGAATGAATCCATAATTTGCATCCCTACTAAGAAGGTATACACAAGATGCTTACATTATATTGACAGATGGATTATTTTACAGGTTATGTGCATAAAGTACATAAAGGTGTAAAGGTCACCGTATGGTGTGGACAAAGGTTTTCTATTTACCTTAAATGCATAAAAAAATAATTTGTTTTAACTCATTAATAATCCACAAGGAAAAACATCACAAAAACATTTGAAGGTCATGAAAATTCATTCAGATTTAGCAAATTGATGATACATTCACCTTTATTAAAAGGTGTCGGTATCATATCAGCATTGGCGATTCTGGCCCTGTATGTATTTGGTGTTGGATCGACACCAAATCTTGCAGTATTGCGCACCACTAGTGATCACTTGCTCTCACTCTCTCTCTCCTCCCCAGTCACACCCGACCTGTTCCCGGAAACATCATTGGTGCCATCGCTGACGGCGATTTCCTGCACTCGCGCCAGCTCCGGCCCCAACAAGCTCCGGCGGCGCAGCGGCAGCGGAGGCGACAGCGCTGCCAGGCCCCGGCCGTGTCGCTCGGCCACCGGGCCAGGCCCCAGCCGAGGAGGCAGCATGGAGGTGGGCATGCGAGTGGTGCGCGGCCTGGACTGGAAGTGGGGGAACCAGGACGACGGCGAGGGCCACGTGGGCACCGTGGTGGAGATCGGGCGGCAGGGCAGCACCACCACGCCGGACAAGACGGTGGTGGTGCAGTGGGACAGCGGCACGCGCACCAACTACCGCACCGGCTACCAGGGCTGCTACGACCTGCTGCTCTATGACAACGCCCAGATCGGTAGGAGCGCCGGGCTGCAGTCCGTTTCAATCGGGGAAACTTTATCGATTCAAACACTCAGCTCTTGAGGAGTCCAAAACTAGCTGAATCTGAATCTGAGCAGTTTGTACTGGGAGTAGGAGTTTGATGACCTTTGAAAAAAAATGAGTTTCGTAATATTTTTTATGCAACAAAAAAATGTGCTGGTTTACCAATGTCTGGGTGAAAGAAATAAGCTACTTGTTTCACCGAACATCATTTTATTTGTCAACTAACAAAGCAGTAGCCACCAACCTTTTTCAACCTGAGACCGGAGGCATATGAAGGGCAACGAGTTTGCTTCACTCTCCTCAGATAACAGATTTCCTCAGTCACATATTATTGATCTATGTGAAGACACTGATCACGTTAAAGAGTTCTCAATAAATATCAACAATGACTTAACAAGGATGGATAAAATCAAATTGTAAACGCAGCCCAACGGGTTGTGTTGCGGGCGACTTACGTGGTCCTGGGGGGAAGATAGGGGCTACCTGGTGGGGCTACCAAGTTGGTGCCCCTTGTTATAGAATCTTTGGAACACAATGTCTTGTCATAAAGTCTTCATGTCAACGTTTACTTTTTTTTTTGTTGATTATCGTAATTACATAGTAATAACATAATAATATAACATCAAACAAAAAATGTTTTTTTCCAGGTCTTACTCAGGTTAATTCAGGTCGCTTTATCGAACTTATTCTCCTACGAGCCCAGCGCTGGTAGATGCGTCTCTCGGTGCATCGCCACCTCTATTTTAGACACAACTCACTCATTAGCATCTTGCTCCATTTTAAAGCGACGTTTTTTTTTTCCCAGCCTCACGGGCTCGGCAATCCAACCAATAGCGCGGGTGTGGCGTTGAGGAGCCAAGGGACTCTGGCTTATTCTATTTATCTATTTTTGGTTAGGCTGCTTTTAATTTGGCCTTTTGCAGTAAGACTGACGAAGCTCGCGGTTGAACTCTTCTCCTCCTGTCCTTGCAGGCGTGCGCCACTCCAACATCATCTGCGACAGCTGCAAGAAGCACGGCATCATGGGCATGCGTTGGAAGTGCAAGGTGTGCTTCGACTACGACCTGTGCACGCAGTGCTACATGAACAACAAGCACGACCTGGGTCACGCCTTCGAGCGCTACGAGACGGCGCACTCGCAGCCGTGAGTACCGACCGCCGTTGATCACCATCTAAATTACAGTAATGGCGTTATCCGTCATGTCTCCCTGCGTGTGTGTGAGTGCGTGTGTGAGCGCAACTGACCCATCGCTGCCCATTAAAGGTAAGATCTCATTAGGGCCGATTTCCTCCCAATTAACTGGACCTTCAAGGCCCTTGGAGATAAACAGGATGTCGCCTGTTTTTTTTCCCCTTTATGGATCACTTCAAATTCAGGGGCTAACTGTTCCCTGCGACAGGGGTGGCCCGCACAAGTGTGACAGTATCTCAGGGTGTATTGATACGGCACTAACAAAGTCCATGCCACCTCATTAACTGTACAAATTAGAAAAAGACGGTAAAGTCCTGTGAACTTTAAAGGCGTATTTTACAAGCCATGATTCTTGGATTGTGGCCTGCCCGCTGTGGATGAAAATATAAGGTGACGCTGTACATGGCAAAATCAGTGTGAAAAAAATTGATCTCTTTTATTTAGATTAGATTAGATAGATGCTTTATTGATCTCCTAGAGAAATTTGGTGTAATGAAAGGCATGCAAAGAGCTAAACAATAGTAAAAAGAGAGATTTTAGTGCAGTATAAAATAATATATATATATATAAAAAAACAACAACCATAAAATAAAATAAAAATAATTTGTAGTTATGTGGCATTGAAACAAAAACCAACAGACTGACTTTGCTGTGTTCTCCAGTCTTTGCATAGGTAGTTACCCAACTACGCAAACAAAGGAGACTCTTGAAAAGGAATTGAAAGCGTCAAAATCGGGGTCATGGGCATTTCACAGTTTGGCTCCTGGCCTCTTTCTTCTCCATTTTCACCTCCTGGAAGCAGAACGCTCTACAAACACGTCCTGTTCTCTGCGGTTACACGATGACTCGGCGGCTGAGTCGCAATGCCAACTCGGAGCAAAACAAAAATCTTAGAACTCTCCCCTCCGCGTTCAGTCTGATTGTAGGTAAATGGTAAATAATGCTTTGATATTACGCCAGGATTTACGGCCGCGTGCGTTTTGCTCCACGGTGGTTATTTTTGTGCGTTGACTCAGCCCGGGCCGACCATACTTGGCCTGGCCGGGGTGAAATGTTTAGCGCGCGCCGACTCCAAGTGTCCCGCGTCCTCCAGATCTGGCCCAGTCAGTCCCCCTTTCCTCCCTGCAGAATCGGCTCTTCTGCATCACTTCACAAGCGCCGCTCCAAACGGCTGCGGGCGCTGTCTGAATGTCAGCTCGGCGGCCGGTTCCCCTTTTTTTAACAAGGTGATACGTACGACCCAGATTCCATCTACAGTTTATCCTGGTCCACTTCCGACGTGGTTCCATTGAAGTCCACCCCCACCGCCCCATCCTCCGCTGTCTGAAGGAATAAACGTAAACAGGGATGAAAACCAAGACTTCCTTTCCTCAGGTTAGGTTCAGATGTGATGGGGGCTGAGCTGCAGCAGTGAAACCCACCTTCGCGTTGCGACCTGAGCCTGACTCCAGTCGTCTTCCTGCTCCTTCTGCTCTCACTTTCTTTCCTTCAAAGGCTTGACTGAATTCCCTAGTGTTCTTTGGTTTACTGCAGAACAACACCCAACACAACAAATCTAGACTCTAGCACTAGAGCATATTTAAAACTAAACTAGAGCATATTTTCTAACTGTGCAAAGTCAAAGCAAAGGACACACATTGGCGATCACCAACCACCAACAGTTTTTACTCTCCCCTCTGAAACCAACTTATCCGAATCACCTTCCAGACGCGTCCAACAGTTCATCAGTTTCAGCATCATTTGCAGGCTGTAACCAGAGTGCTGAATATGCTGCTTTCTGGGGAGTTTTTTTTTTTTCCCCAATTAAACAATATTGTGAAAGCACATTATCTCGAGGCCTGTGACTCTGTGTGCCATGACAAAAGCAGAAGTGCTGCGCTTGTGTTGTCATTCGTGCTGTTAGCTTAGCCGGTAATGTTGTTTGGCTAAGCATTGTTCTTCATTAAGAAGCCCATGTGACCCTCCAGACTGACGAGGGCTTCTCATTCGTAGACTGTGATCAGCCTCTCACTCTTAGTGATAACTCTGGCATGTCAATAAGACCAGCTGCAAAAAGGAGTCCCTTTATTCGTTATTTACAATTATTTAAAATATAAACATTTTTGAGTTGTAAAATGACACCAATTTCACTGCTACTTTGAAGTATTCATTAATTCCAGCCCTGTGTAATTTTTTTTCTTTTTTCTAAATGGTTTCCACATAAAAGATAATAGAAGCTAAAAATCGGATCTGTTCTCTTTGATCATGAATGACTGACTGAGTAGTAAAATGATTTGCGGCCTTAAACATCTGCTGCTATTGTGTGTGTGTGTGTTTGTGCGTGCGTGCGCTTGTGTGTGCGCTCGCGCATGCGTGTTAGCTGGCCTTGTCATATGAGAATATGATGAGGTCAAAAGCGGAAAACTAAAAATACATTGCATCGAAGAAAATTCCCTTTCGCTCAGACTTCCTCTTTTTTTTGCCCCCCCATAAAAAGGAGCTGACTTGAATTATGCAATACAGTGAATCCTGTGGTTTAGTCAAATCATTTGTGGCTTTTTAGAGAATGCTTTTCAGATGTAGTAAATAACCCTAAAGTAAGGTGAGATTGAAACATTTTTTATTGTCTTTGTGGACACACTGGGGTTTAAAATCAAGGTCTCTACTGGTAAGGTGCAGTCCAGTGGCATCAATCTTAGTATTTAAAGTCCCAGATTATACAAAATCTGCTTTACTAATGTTAAATAACAATAATTTGCATGTAGTCTGACTAGTCAACCCCCCACAAAATCACAAATGGCCGTCCTTTATTTTAATTTGTGCGTTCTAATTTTCAAATGCCAAACAGAACCAAATCTGGAAATCACAAGATACTGATAAAATGATCTAATTTTGGACTCATTTTCACATCTTTATTTTTGATCTTGGACTTCAGTCGAACAGCCTCACAGCATGAATTATTCAATAAAACCTCCACAGATTTCCTGAAAACGGCATATTTATTCAAACGGCCTGCGTTTTCGCTTCCTGCTGAAACTGATGCTTTGTTGGACCCTCCACATGTTTGCAGTTCGCAGGGTGCCAACACCTGGCTGAGCTTGGTGGCCACCAACCTTTGCAGAGGCAGAGACCTTTAACCAGTCTGTTTGTTTTTCTATTTAATAGTTTGTGACTGCTTGACAAACTTACGTAACCCTATCAGATGGTTCACTGATAGATTTTACAACTTGGCTGATCATCTCCGGATCATGAAATCCCTTATCTGCACATCCCTCTCCGCATTCATCCTTTCATTTAGATGCTGGAAAGATAAAGTCTGCGGAAATGATGCGTTGGTCCTGCGGGGGCGTCACATGACCAGCACCTCCTGTCTTGGGGCAGACGGAAACACACGATGCCTCTGTCCCTCCCGCACCAGGCTGACCCGTGTCTCTCTGACCACATTTTTTTATGGCGGCTGAGTCATGAGACGAGCTCGAAACTTGTCTGCAAAAGGCCAATTTAGCCCCGTCTCACTGTAAAGGGGGGTTAGAGTTAGATTTGAGGCGACTTGCTGTTGTTTGGAGGCCGGGGCAGCGCTCATGTGGACCGAACGTGTGACGGCTGAACAACAGCTTCCAGGTGGGCCCCGGCTGTTTTGCACTTTATGGACCCGCCTGCGGGCTGAGATTTAAATGGCGCTCCCCAGGTGGGGTGGGGGGCAATCGGAAAGATGACGAGAGACGCAATCACAAGCGTGGTGTGAGACCTGAGCCGGAATGTTCCAGGCGCCGCCCTCCCTCAGCAATTACATCAGACTTAACTGGATTAGCAGGCTCGCAATCTCAGATGTGCGGATTAGCATGTTTACATTTTGCGCTTCCTTGAAGACGCTCACGCCACGGCACGCATTAAGATACTGAGCCAGTCAGCGTGTTTGTGTGTGTGTGTGTGTGTGTGCGTACACGTGTGACATATTTTGAGTGTTTTATACGTTCTGGCAACACTGCTGATGCCATGTTTTCCACTTAAGGATGCCCAGGATCTAAGATCAAGTCTAATTCCATTGAAATCTGATTGTTATTGACCTATTCTCTACTTTCCCACCACTGCTGAACAGTCCAGCTTTGCGTCTTCGGCGGTTCGTTCAACGGCGCCTCTCGCGAGCCAACCGCGTCCCAAAGCAGCATATGCACGCACCATATGCTTGTGCGAAGTTGCGCGCAGCTGCTTAATCGGCTCTCGGACCGCACAAAGAACACACACCTGTCAGGTCAACTCAACGCCTAATCCCCCCCTTTGCACATCAGGCTGGTCCGCCCCAGCTGACCTCCTCAGTTCTCCACCCGCCGGTCACATACGCCTCGAGTGAACACTGACGCCCGCACGCGCGCTTGGGTTTTCTTGTTATGTCTCACCGGTAGCTGGTTCTTCACCAACCTTGCTCCCCTTTCCCAAGTTGTGTTTCTTTGCACATTTTTTAAAGGTTCGGTAACATCCAAAATCAACCCTCCGACCATGAGGAAAGTTGACCCATTATTTGTATTTGTATTCCTTGTCCTGGAAAAACATCCACAAGAATTAATTCATACGCATTGCCATTAACACTTTAAACACAACAGCTTGATAGTGTCTATTTATTGACTATTTATTATTTTAGAGTCTTAAAATTACACTGTTTAAATCTTATGCTTGTGCTTTTTCAGAGAGATGATTATGTGGGCCACGTCAAAGACGATTTTCTGTTATGACAAGTTTTGTCTGATTCTGATTCAGATTTTAATTTGTGTTTGGCTGTAAACGCGGGGCTAAATAACGTTGTGTTCCTGAGCTGGATAGTGTTTTTTTTTTCAACCCCGGTGTGTTTGGGAACGTCTCGGTTCTCTGGCAGATATGTCGTTTTTAATTACTTCACAGCTGTTTGTAGTTTAGAAAATTCTCAATGTACTCATATATACTTCTATATACTTAAGCATACATACAGAAATCTATACACATTTTATGATTATGTAATAATAATAATAATAACAATGTTCTTATTATCCATATTATAAGAGAATATTATGGTTGTTTCACATGAATATAAACTGAACATTTCTCTAACTCATAACAATACGGACTTATTTCACAAGTGCTTCGACTAAGAGCCGCTTCCTGTGTTGCATTAACTGCCTCGAGGAAAAAAAGACCTGTGAGCCGCAGCGCTAATGTAACTTTGTCTTTCACCTTTATTCTAAAAGAAGTTGTTGTACATTTATCCGCTTCCTCCCGACCTCCGCTCCGCTCTCGATGCGCACTCGGCTAACCCTCGGCTGACTGCTGACCCAGGAGGGCCATGTTTTCCCGTGCTCAGCCGTGAAGGAGCCCGCTGACATTTGGCCTTGAGTGGGATTTAGACATGTTGATCCGTCCAAACAGTTGTCGTCTACGCAGACAAGCGACACGCCAGCAGCAGCAGCAGCAGTAGCAGTAGCAGTAGCAGCAGTAGCAGCAGTAGCAGCAGTAGCAGCAGCAGCAGCAGCAGCAGCAGCAGCAGCAGCAGCAGCAAGGTCGCGCCGCTGTTGAGTTTCAGGCCTCATTTCAGTTTATGTTGCTGCGGTTGGATCGTTTATAATCCTCCAAAACACTCTAAAACGATTACGTTATTTTTTGTTGGTGAATCAAAGCAATTCCTCAAAGCACTGTTTTCTATTTACAGCGCTTCCTTTCCTCATCCCTCTTATATATTTAGAGCCAGACACTTCTAAATACAGGCGCCGACACACCGGACGTTGCCCTGGAGTAGCCTGCTCTCTGACTCCTCCTCTCTGAAGGGATTAAGGCTTCAGGGCTCAAGTCCTCACACCGGTCACTGAGCCCACCTGCTCAGGCTCAGATTTACCTGCCACTTGGCTCCAGGAGCAAAACATCCCGCTGTTTTGCGTCCGGCGCCCCAGGATACCTGAAAAATCTCCGTAGTGACGTGCGTGGAGGCAGGGGGGGGGGCGGATCGAAGTTATCTGAGGCGAATTCGCTCAGTCTGATACCCGGGCGCAGGTCATGCGGGTGCAACCGACGGGCGGAATCTCTCGCACGTCTGCTGTTCCCTCTGATCAGGATCTGGATTCTGTCTGAATTTGAGTGTTTTCCTGGAAAGGCTTTAGATGGAAGCTTGAGGAAGTATGGGAATAGGCAGCTCCTTTGCTCCAAGATCTGATCAAATCTTTACTATCAGGTAAGATGATCGCCCGCACGGGACTGTTGTGATGTGTGTGTAGTTGCCCAGTGTTGTCTCGTGGACTGTTGACGCGGTTCACAGCAGATATGTGTAGATTTTTCCCCAGTTTGGTTGTACAGTTTGTGGTGTCAAACTTTTTTTGCCACATGGAATTTCAGTGTAGAAGATGTCAACTCAGGTGATTTTATTGAAGCAACTAAATGTCCTGCTGACCTGTTTACCACCCTCATATCCCTTTGTAAAGTCCCTCAGTACTCATAATCCAAAATCAACTCTACCATTTTACAATATGTGTCTTTTTAGTTATTTTGCTTTTTGTCTTTGTCCATGTGCAAGATACTACAGTACATTCAACAACATCCACCAACCACACAGCAGAATACAATACAGTAAAGTACAGTACAGTATAGCTCTAGTTCTAGACAGAATGGTGTATATATGCTGAGGCACAGTTTATATTGTAAACCCTCTTTATTTGAATGTTAAAGTAACACCAGCTGGCCTTTGACTCTCCAGCAATGGGAAACATACAGCAGTGGTGGTGTGAGTTTTAGAGCGATAAACATTTGGTTTTGTGGAGATCTAAAAGGGATTTTTGGATTATTGTGAAATATAAACATCTGGAGACCTGGTTTCACTTCAGACAAAATCTGGCTTCAAATACTTGGCGGCTGGGTGGGGTTTTGAAAATCCAAAATAATGGCAGAAAATAAGAAGAACCAGTAAAAAAAAAATTATTTGATAATTAACTACACAGTAACTACACAGTTCACATGAATTTGAACACAAAAGGACTTCATAGTTTTCTAGCAATGATGTGGTCTCGTAAATTCTCCAAAACATTATGTTCCAAATTGTTTTCTAAAGAGATCTTTACAGATACTTCTTGAACAATCAATTGTGGGAAAAAATAAAGACTGCCGCTGTGGTTTTAGACCAAAGAATTTCCCAGAATGACTCAGAAAGAAGATGTTCTAGGTTTTTTGGGCCTTGATGGCTTCCTTGCTGTGTCGTAAGGCAGGGATTGCACCTTCCACGGAAGATAAGGGTGGAACTTGACGTTGGGTTGGCAGTGCGGCTGCCTGGAGAGCGTGCCGAGCCGACTAAACAGCTGCGTGCTCCTGTCTTCATCACAGAGTGAGCCTGGCACCCAGGCAGAACCTCCCGCGGATCATCCTCAAAGGCATCTTCCAGGGCGTCAAAGTGGTCCGAGGTCCTGACTGGGACTGGGGCAACCAAGACGGTGAGTTTGTGCCCGTGTGTGGTGTGTGTGCGTGTGTGTTTATGAGGTGGTGAGGGGCCCCTCTGCGTTTTGCTCCGTCTCGATATCTGTTCCCCTTCAAAGTGGTTCACCGTCCTCATTAAGCGGCCAAACGTCCCTCCGGTTTGTGTGTCTGCGCGCTCTTTATGTTCGCGGTGATTCATCCCAGTCTGCTCGGCAGATGTGGCCGCCTGCCCGCCTGCGTAGGGGTCCTCGTTTGGTAACATTACGTCCTTTTATTTTGCTCTCTTTCCATCCCCGTGTGGTGGTGCTTGCAGAGCGAGCCAGAAGCCGTAAAAACCAACAACAACAACAACAATAACAAAGTCTCCCCGGGCAGGTGAAGGAAGCTGGATGTTTGCGTGTCGCGTTGCGTTGTGTTTCGCCACAATTGCCAGGCCGTCTGACAGGACGAACAAGAGTCGAGGCGGAGGCGCTGAGTGACACACGGGGCAACACGGGTCGGCGGCTTGAAGGGACTTAGATAGCAGTTGAAAGCAATCGCTCGCGTCAGCGGGCCGAATAAAAGCAGCGGGCTGCCGTCCTAATACAGAGAAACAGGAAATGGTTACATGTCTGTGGGTTTCCTGTTTTGGTCGATGTGTGTGTGTGTGTGTGTGTGTGTGTGTGTGTGTGTGTGTGTCTGTGTGTTGGGGGGAGTGAATGAGTCAAAATGTCCTTTTGGTGTCTTTGAAACCAGCAGGCCCGAGGGGCCGCGTTAAGTCGCCCATCGTGCCTAAGTGGTGTCAGTGTGCGGCGGACGCTCTGAGCATGCTCACAAACCTCCGGCCCGCTCGCTCGCTCGCTCCCTCTCTCTCTTCCGGGTCACTGCTCGAGTTTGTGCGGGTTTAGCGGCGAGGCAGCTTGATGACATGAATGGCGCGGCAAGGGCTTCGGACCATCACACGACGACACAGGGTGGCAGCTGTAAATGGTTACTGTGGTGATTTGTGTTTTTGAGTTTTTTTTTGTTTTTTTTCATTTGCATCTGGAAACCGTGTGCGTCTGTGTGACAATGTGTGATCCCACAGGAAAAATGTCTCTCTCTCTCTCTCTCTCACCATGTTTTTGTCTGAAATACTTGCATGCTGACGTTCACTTCTTATTTCCCTCATCCAGCTCACGAAAACCCCAGTGTTCTTTTCTTTCCCCTCTAACCTCATCCATCTCTTCCTCTTCACCAAACAGAGTTTGACTCGACCGCGTTCCGCTCCTGACACTGATGCGTTGTTGTATTTGTGCATATGTCTTGTTTGTTTGTTTGTTGGTTTGCGTTGTGTGTGCTGCCTGGCCGTGCAGGCGGGGAGGGGAAGGTGGGGAAGGTGGTGGACATTCGCGGGTGGGACACCGAGTCCGGCCGCAGCGTGGCCAGCGTCACCTGGTCCAACGGCACCACCAACGTCTACCGCATGGGACACAAGGGCAAGGTGGACCTCAAGTACGTGTCGGACGGCCAGGGGGGCTTCTACTACAAAGACCACCTACCCAAACTGGGTAAGAGCGGCGAGAAGCGGGCTGGTTGGCGTTTGAAGCTGCTGCTGCTGCTGTTGTTGTTGTTGTTGTTGTTGTTGTTGTTGTTGATGATGAACTTCCATGCGTCCCCTTGTCTCCTCCGTCCAGGAGAGCACGCAGAGCTGCAGCGCCAGGAGAGCGCCGACGGCCACTCCTTCCAGCAGGGGGACAAAGTCAAGTGTCTGCTGGAGGTGGACATCCTGAGACAGATGCAGGAGGGACACGGAGGCTGGAACCCCAAAATGGCCGAGGTAGAAGCGAGAAATTCACCGTCGTTTTATTTTGCAGGAAGTCCCTCCTTTACTTCCTTTGCTTGTTTGACGTTTTAGAAAGTGCGTCTGGTGGCAGTTGTGGAAATTAACCCTCTGTGATGTCACAAAGGGCTGCCAGGACTTAGTGACTAAGCCCTGTCTTATTTTTGTCCCCATCCAAACATGTGAAAGGTCCAAAGAAAGTATAAGCAGATAGCTAAAATCCAGAGTAGGCTGTAAACAGAGGGCTATTTTTCTGTAATGACATCTATAGATTTATATATGAATATATATTTATACATTTTATTTAAAAAAAATAAGCACGCATAGCTGCTCCCCTGGTTTCCCAGGGCCTGAAAGTGTGGAGAATATAGGACGTTGGGATCAAAGATCTGCCTGGTTCGCAGCTTTAAGCTCCGCGTTGTGGGCAAGTAGGGCAGTGTGCCTCCCCAACATGGCCTACAGAATGTTTACGTAAGCTCAGGCTCAGATGGACGTCAGTGTGCAACAGAGTGAGAGGAAACAGGGCATCCGACTATCAGAGCCACAGCTGCTAAAGGCAACGTGGGGTCACGGCCGTGCAGAAGGAGAGCCCGGCTCAAACCGCCTCTCTGTGTTTGCAGTACATTTGCCGGATCGGGACGGTTCACAGAATCACTGACCGAGGAGACGTCCGGGTCCAGTACAGCAACAACATCCGCTGGACTTTCCACCCCGGCGCCCTCACCAAGGTGAGCGTCCGCCAGAGGAACGGCGATGGTTTTTCAGCTCCTTTTTCAAAAACAAAACCCAACAAAAAACTGTGTCTCTCTCAGGTCAACACTTTTGGAGTCGGGGAACTCGTCCGAGTCTTGGAGGACATGGACAGCGTGAAGCGACTGCAGACTGGCCATGGAGAGTGGACAGACAGCATGGCTCCCGTATGCTCAAAATCCTCATGAATATACACCCAAGTTAGAGCTGGAACTCTCGACTAAAATTGATTTTTAAAAATTATTTGATTACAGTTTTGCTGAATCAAAACTTTGTTATCCTAATTTCGCTGCAGCTAAACATTGTTTCCGCTGTTGTGTTTCACACGGACGCTTCTTGCGACACACATAAAAACAGAACAAATATATTTTTTATATATATTCTTTTGCTTTTATACTTTCTAACGACCGATTGTTGTTTTTGCTAGATCCAGAATGAAGGACGAGGTGTTGGTCATTTTTAGAAATGTCTTTTTTTCACATACTTATAAATAATCAATATATTAATCGATTCCAAAAATGATTGATAGCTGTGGCTTTAATTCAAGTGTTACCCTAAGGACCTGTTTGCCTGCACAGAAACTGTAGACCGGTTCCAACATTCGCACAGGGGCCCTAAAACGTTAAAGGATTCACATCTTGGTTTAGGATGGAGTTCCAGATTGAAATTTGGATTTTCTAACTGTCACTCTCGACAATTCTTTTTGATGCACCGTGAATTTCTTCCGCCTCCCTTTTGCATTCTTTACCTTATCCCCCCCCCCCCCCCCCCCCCACACACACACACACACACACACACACACACCTCGCCTCTCCCACCTCTCCTCCGCCACGTCTGCATGCAAGTTTTAACTGTGTCACTGACTAAAGCGAAGCCTTTATTTTTTTGGCAGACATCTCAGAGAGTCGGAGCCCGACCTACTTTACAGCGAGTTTTGTGTTTGCCTTTAAAAGTTTGGAGCTTCACTCTTTGTCGTGCCTCCTCCTCCTCCTCCTCCTCCTCCACCTCCTCCACCTCGTCTCACCTCCCAGCTGATTAGGAAGAATCCGGATCCGCCTCACTCACTGCACTCACTCGCTCACCCCCCTCTCTCCTCCCAGGTGCTCGGCCAGGTGGGGAAGGTGCTGAAGGTGTACGGCGACGGCGACCTCCGCGTGGCTTTCGGAGGCCAGACGTGGACGTTCAACCCGGCGTGCCTCTCCGGCCAGACCGTGGAGGTGGACGCCAACCTCATGACGGCGGAAAACCCCAGCGAATCAGGAAGTAAGGCCTCTCGCCGGGAACGAGGGGGCCTCGTCTCTCGGCCGCCCGCATGCTCACACGCATGCCTTGGTCCTGCCGCTGCCAACCTCGCCTCTGCCGAGCATCGCTTTCGCTTTTAGCAGCCCGCAGCGGCTGTCTGTCTCTCTCTTCCCTGCCGGTGTCTGTGCACTAGGTGTCATTTTCTTGGGATGTTTCTCTCCACAGCAGGTGCTCTCCTCTGCACGCTGGCAGCAAGAAGCTTCGTGCTGACGTTGCTCATCAGGCGGGTGTCGCAAATCTCCTCACAACTGACTCTGTTTTGTGCATGCTTATGTAAAACTGACATTGGATGCGCTTATGTCTTGTTTTTTTGGATTGTGCATGAGGTCAGGATTCACTGCATGGGGGCGATTTTGACTCATTCCCGACGCCGCTGCGTTGAGCTGCTAGAAACCCGTCAACCCGGCCATCTTAATTTCCTTTTCTCCGTTCAAGGTTCCTCATCAGGCTGACTGTCGAGTCATTTTTCTCTCTCTCTCTTGTGTCTCTGCGCTTCAGGCACGGTCATCTCGGTGCTGGAGAAGCTGCTGTCTCAGTCCACGGAGCAGGACAATCCCAGCCGGCTGGTCATCGAGGCGGCGCACGGCAGCGCCAGCAAAGTTCGGGAGCTGGTGCAGAAGTACCCCGACAAGGTCAGTGCGGCGTTGCTCCCCTTCACCGCAGTCCGCTGCCTTTAACGGCTGCTCAGTCCACCAGGACGGCGGGAGGAGGGCTGGGAGTGAGGCAGGAGAGTGGGAGGAGACGTCCCTTTTCCGAATGCACTTCTGCATCCATGGAATATTTTAGGGATCTATTGTTTGTGGAAAATTAGTTAATCAGCGCCTTTCATGCTGTTTTTTCAAGTTTAAAATTCAAGGTTTCCCCCAAATAGAAATAAACATAATCCCCAGTTGCCTTCAACACAAAGCTTCTGTGCTTCCATCAGTTTTCACCACTAGCTACCATTAGTTTTGCTGCTCCTACTATTCTTTTCTTTCCAAAGTCGTAGACGTTTGCTTTTTCACAGACTTTTCTTCCTCCTCTCAGCCTTTGGAGCAGCTGCTCACGACTGTCTTTCCAAGTCTATTTGGGCTGTGAGCTGAAAGGGTCCAACCAAAACACGGGAAGAATTTTCAAAAGACGTCTTGGAATTGGGGAGAATGCTAAATGACAACTTTTATAAAAGCCACAGAAAGCCCTAAATAAAACGGCCATGGCACTGCTGCCGGTAGAGCTGGCAGGGGACACAACCAACTGTGACTGCAAGGGCTGCTCAATTTTATTTGGAAAGTTAAAACCTAAAATGTGGATTTCTGGTCAGGATTGTTGATTTTTTTTTTTTTTTTTGCACATGATGACGTTCAACCGTTCATATGGTCTATTTTCTTTAACCGTATTGTGGAATCTTTTCTCAAACGCACTGACAACATGGCGCATTTAGTCTCATGATAATCGGACAAATGTTCTGGAAATGACTTGCAGGGCTTTTTCTTGACACCAATTTATGTTTACAGTATAAATAAAGGAGATACTGAATTAGCCTGAACATTAATTGACTTATTCAAGATGAACATTGTGCAATGAAACAAAAAAATGATCTCGGATGTATTCATCATGCGGCTAGTTAGAAAAGCAATCATTTACGGGACAATTAAATCAGGAAGCGATCTGCACTCGTTACGTCGTGTCCCTGATCACATTTCCGCTGAGCGATGACATAATAACTATTAATCAGGATTATTCACGGGCGGAGATGTGCGTGCTCGGATTATTCCCCCGCCAGTTTGCCTCGGCAGCGCGACGGCGTCCAGGCCGTCTGCGTCTCTCATGAACCTGTGGCTGCCTGTGTGCTCCCGGCAGGTGGACATCAAGAACCAGGGCAAGACTGCGCTGCAGGTGGCCGCCCACCAGGGTCACATGGAGGTGGTGAAGGCCCTGCTGCAGGCCAACGGCTCCGTCGAGGTCAAGGATGAGGACGGGGACACGGCGTTGCACTACACGGCGTTCGGGTGAGAGTGAACACACACTCACACACACACACACACACACACACACACACACACACACACACACACACAAGGGTTAGGGTTAGCCCTAGAACTGCACAAAACCTAAATCGCAATAAAAAAACTGTTAATAGAAAGACTTAAACTTTCGAAAAACGTCTCAAATATGGCTGAAAGGTTTTTACGCTCTCCTGAGGTGGTTTTTCAGATGTATTGATATGGAGGTTTATCGCAAAATCGTAATGGAAACACGTCACTGGATGTGATGTACGGCGTCACGTGACCAGTTGAATTCAAGTGAAAATGGCGCTTTATGGAGATGGAATATTTCAAGTAATTGAAGAGAAAAATATAACAACCATTCTTGGCGGCAAACAAATGTAAACAAACAAACGCAAACGTAATTCTCGGAAATCTCGAGATTTGACGAGGATTACGGCTTATGTGCTTCACCCCATTCATTGAAAGCACCTGTAAATTGCAATTGAAATAGAAATATGGCTTTTATTTTGCTAAAAACTGTCATAGAAACGCAGCTATTCACACCATTCACGGGCTAATAGACCCCTCACAATGACTCCTTTGACTTTTAAGAGGCTGACAGATGCACAGCAGACCCCCCTCCCTCCCCTCACGTGATTTTTCTTTCTAATGTGAAATTCTATTTCTGTGAGTATCAGGCCGGCCCGTCAAGCTCGCCGCTCTGGGAGTCCACACTCGATAAGATCTTTCACACTAATTTATATTCACTTCTGATAAACAACTTACTTGTGCTGTCAGCCTGCAGCAACAGTCGTCCAACTAAACTTAGCAGAAGGATCCAAATAGGATATTTATGTTACTGAGTGCTCTTTCAGTGAGACGTATTTTTAGAACAAGCATTTTTTTTAAATTATCTTTGCATATGTTCTCTCTCTCTCTCTCTTGCTCTGTCTCTCTCTCTCCGTCCGCTCAGTAATCAGGCGGAGATTGCGCGGTTGCTGCTGAGCAAAGGCGCCAACGTGAACCTCCTGAACAACTCGCTGTGCACGGCGCTGCACATCGCCGTAAATAAGGGCTTCACCGACATGGTGCGAGTGTTGACCGAACACTCGGCCGACGTCAATCTGCAGGTGAGGAGGCCTGACGGCACACTGGCCGACGTTTGTCTTTATATAAATATTTATGTTGGCTGTAAGAGTGACCCCGACTGCTGCTGTAGTTTTTCCAAGTCGTATGCCTTTTCTTTATTTAAATTATGTATGGATTTCTCTGAGCACACACTATTAAAATGTAAATCCGACACAATTCCAGACAGAAGACAGATTTAAACACAGATAGCAGACAATGTCATTACTTCTCTCTCCATAATTTCATTCTACTTATTTAGAGCAGAGGAAGTGACAACAGCTTCATAGTCTCGCCAGAGAGGGCGCCAGTGTGCACAGTTACATGCTGTGGCTTAAAGTTCGTTAATTCATTTTGACTGACGCTGCTCCCCTCCCAGCAGCAGCCGAGCGTACTTTTTACTTTTAGAAAAAATATAGACCTGAATCTGGTTGCTAACTGTGTTAATGTATTTAAGAGAAGTTAGAATAAGTTCCTCATTTGGCTTGATTCCAAGTTAAAGGTGAATTGGGTAATAATCTATACCCCATATATATTTTTTTTGCACTTTCGCCAGAGTTCAAACATCTGGAAACACGTTTCACAAAGCACTCATCATCAACATTTCACGCACAGTAGTGTGTTTTTACAACGCTTAGCATTAAATGGCTTCTGCAGCCGTTTGCCACGCGACCCTCTGCTTTGGATATCACTCGGCGGTGATTAAAGAGCGATGCCATGACTCATTAAGCGAGTCGCCAGAGACCGGACGGTCCAGTGAGCGAGCGTCTCCGCCACATTAGCGCGTCGCGCACTCGCTCTGAACGGGCCGGCGAGCGCATGGCGAAAGCACAAAAAAAGCGCTTAGCGTGCTTGACTCCGCCTGCAGCCGCCAGCCTCGTTAAGGCCGTTTAGTTCCTCTTCAAGGACGTTTTCCAGATTGCCTAACATGCCTGCAACCGGAGCCGGAACTCACTCGAAGGCGGATTCTTTCTGCTTGAGAGAAGTGGCAGCGTGCTCGGCTCAAAAACGTTAAGCTTGACATCAAGTAGCAGCCTGCAGCGCGCGCTGTGTTTACAGTCAGCAGCGCTGCACCCTGAAGATTCGCCCAGACAACAGAGTTTGTTTTCCTGCCATGATTGTAGAGACTTCCGTGTGTCGAAATTGTCACTCGGCGGCAAACAAAATTGTTTTCTCGGGTACACTTCCTTAACTCTTATATATCCTGCCTCTCATTATGCAGGACTCCTACGGAGACACGCCTCTCCACGATGCCATCGCAAAGGATTTCCGCAGCATCATCGAGATCCTGGTCTTGGTCCCCAACATCGACTTCACCCAGCAGAACCACCGAGGCTTCAACCTGCTGCACCACGCAGCGCTCAAAGGAAACAAACTGTGAGTGCGACGTTGTTTTGCGAAATGTTCGGAATTCTTTTTTCAAAGCTGCGTCTGGTCACCTGGAGACCCGTGAAGTGAGATCAGACAGTGCGAAGGGATGTTGAATTCCCGAAGCCGAATCAACTGGTGACCGGAGCTGTAAAATTTCACTTGCGCGGTCACATGATGAGAACTCCTCGTCGAGCCCCGCAAGCAAAACAACACACAAACTTCAGCATATAAAGCAGCTGCTGCTTTTTCCTCCAGTGTTTTCCCCCCTCAAATGAAATGCTGCGCCGTCATTTCTCAGCAGTGGAGAGCCTGGGATTTGTTGAGAGAACCAAAACACACACACAAAAAAAATCCAAATAACCAAACAAAGCAAACAGCGTGTGTCAGAGAGAATTTCCCAGGAAATGTCCTCCTCGACTCTCCGCCTGCGTGACCTGCAGGAGTTTTCAGTCAGAGCGCTCGGTCAGGGGAACCAGAGGGAAGAAAAAAAAACAACAGACACCAATACATGTTTTTATATAAGCATGTATTTTTATATATATATATATACACACGTACTCGCTGCTAGGACATAGATCTTTTCGGTGTGCTCTGTGCCGGAGTTGCCCAAAGCGGGTGGAGTTTTCCCGGTGGACACCTGCTTCAGATGCTCCATCGTGTCACCCTGGAGGTTCTCTGTCTCCAGTTCAGACCTGACGCCACCGGCAAGAGAGGCAGCGGCATATGGAACTCAGAATGCTCACAAAGATGATAAGGTTCACACATAGGCACGAACACAAGCTCACATGAACACACACACTTACTTACTTGCGCTGTGCCAGTGTCCTCCTCTCTTCATGTTGCATCACATCAGCTCCCACACACCCAGAATAGCCTGGAAATGCAGAGACGACATCACAAGCCCGGCTTTCTTTCTTTCTTTCTTTCTTTCTTTCATTCTTTCTTTCTTTATTGTTCTTTCTTTATTTCTTTCTTTTACTCTTTTGTTCTTTTTTTCTTTCTCTTACTCTTTCGTTCTTTCTTTTCTTATGCAAGTGATAATAAACAGTGCTAAAATCTAAATATTCCATACGGCCGCCGTCGGCTGTTTTATTTTAACTCCCGTGGGAAACAAAAAGACCGGCTGCCCCTCCGCTTTTCCTAAAACGTGATATTTTTGGTTGTGTGCGCCATTAGATAACCAGCGAAGGCATATTTTTTTTAAGTTTATGTAATGCGGGAACGCTCCAATACTTCCTTTTTGTGGTTTAGGAAAAAAAAAGAAAAGGCGTCTCGCATTCATTGTTTTGTTCAGTTTGTCATGAAGATTGCAGGATTAAAATGGTAAGATAATCAAACAGCTCTTTTATTAGTACTTGATACCTCTCCCAGTGATACTTGAAATAACTTCAAGTGGATTTAAAAAGAAAGAAACTCAATGCATAGAAATGGAAAAGATTTTAGAATCTTAACTTCAATTTTGTTGTCCCTGAGTTCCCTCAGAGTTTAGAGTGTCTTCAACAGCCACTGAACTCCTGCTTGGGCATGCTGAGGTTTCGCTGTGCTTCTAGGCTTTTAACCTGGTATAAACCCTCCGTCCCACATTATAATGGGACCATGTCATGGAAAATTGTCCCTGGCTTCCTCTTTTAAAGGCCACAAAGAAAAAGATGCAATCATTTTTACAACACAACGACAATAAAAAAAAATATAAAACATACCCACACCCCTCTCGTAAATACTGCGGCTAAATTCATTAAGTGTTTAATGACAGAGGTTTAAAGTCAGTTTTGTTCAATTTTAAAGAAGATATCTTGTAAGTTCCAAAACTGATTAGAAAAAAGAGGCTTCAGGCCTTCCTTTTCTCACTCTGCTTCCCACTGAGTCCCGAGTCAACCTCCCACCTACACAAACCTGTATTTCTTCTTCATCGTTCCAACACCAACACTGTACACGAGAGCAATATGGGTTAGGAGAAGGGAAAAAAAGAAGCATCCAGCTGTCTGCAAGCAATAACTGCGAGTGAGAGAGTGTGTGTGTGTGTGTGTGTGTGTGTGTGTGTGTGTGTGTGTGTGTGTGTGTGTGTGTGTGTGTGTGTGTGTGTGTGTGTGTGTGTGTGTGTGTGTGTGTGTGTGAGAGAGAGCGAGAGCGAGAGCGAGCGGGAGAAGAATCACGAGCCGAGGCCGCAGCAGGCACTTATTTAATAAAATGTTCAATGTGTTCTGGCAAGTGTCATATGTGCGCTGCTGGGAGTCGGGCCGCGCTCGGCAGCATTCATCTGGCCTGACATCAGCCGCTGTGCCAGAAGTAGGAAAAAAGGCAGGAGGATTTACAGTGCGGAGGGGAAAAAACTGGAGATTCATATCTGGGATTCATTCTCGTACATCAGCCTCGGGGCGCCGCTGCAGCGTCAACAGTCCACAGCTCCACTCTATTTTAGCACAAGTGCACGGAAACACCAGCGGTCGGCCTCCCAACGCTCTGCTCTGCGTCAGCGCACACCACTTCAGTTCACTTCACTTTTGTTTGTGTGGTGCCACATGTTACAAAGTTATCTCAGGCTTCTCCACAAGGCAGAAATCCCCAAAGTCCACGCATTACTTCTTTTGCTTGCTCCAGCTGCTGGAAGTTGACCCTCTGTGGTGTCACAAAGGGCACTGGGACCTCTCCCAGGGGAGTCATGACACTTGCAGCAAGGTGTTGGCTCCGCTGTTGGTTGAAGGTCCAAGAAGACAGCTTGTTATTTATAACTTATTTATAACTATGATATGACTATGTTTATAACTGTTATTTTGACAATGACAGATAAAGAATTGAATTGAATTGAATTGAAAGCGTCAGTATTGACATTAAACTAAAAGCCCTAGAGGCTGCAAACAGAGGGCTAATTATGCAGGCTCGGTATTTATTGACAGAAGGCGACTTCGCTGACTTGGAGCATGAAAAATGAAGATTTTGAAATAGATTAAACACAGCACCTTTAAGATTATCCCCTTTATGCTTACTGTGATGCTTTTTTCAGGGTTTTTCAGCATAGTTTTCTTTTTGTCTTCAGCTGCAAAAAAACCCAAAACAGACTTGCATGAAGAGTTAACGTGATGGTTGCGGTGGCTTATCCTGCGACAGAAAGATGAGAATGTTTTTCCTATATTAGGCTATTTATTTATTTTGTGGAAATGGAAAAAGAGGTCCCAGGGCCAAGTTCTCAAACAGCCTGGGAAAAGCAAAGAGGGACGACGCCGGCGCTCATTTTTCTTCCATAGTGTTTTATTTTTTTTCTTCCTCGACAGTGCAGATGAATGGATGCCAAACGCGGCCAGTCCTGTTTGCAGTACTCATTACTCGGCCGGATTCCTTTTCTCTCATCCTGCTTCCTGTAATTTGCCAACTCTCCCAAAAATACCCCAAAAAATGACGACTTCAGTGGCCAAAGAAAATCAGAACCGACGTGACTGCGAGCCGATGCCCTCTAGCTGCTGCGTGTGCGGGTGTGTGTGGGACCCCAAGACTTTTTTTTATTCTTTTTTAAACACAGAAATACCTCACGTGCGCACGTGCACGCAGTGGAGACTATAATGGAAATATTGCGGATAAATGAGGCGTTGAGTAGCTACCAAGGTGACACAATTCACTGGCCGGCTGCGCTTTAGCTCATCAAGGTAGTCTGAGGACACGCGCGCACACACACACTCACACGCACACGCACACGCGCAGACACACACGCACACCCGCACACCCCGCGCTGCATTGCAGGTACCAGTGACCTCCAAGTCAATGTCTACCCAACAGCTTTCAACCTCAGCACTACACCAAGAAGAAAGTCCTGACTGTTAATGTGGCGGCGTCCCGGCAAACCTGCAAACCCACCCATGGCCAAAATATCATCCATTAATTATCGTTGAGTAGGAAATTGGTCGTTGTGTAATTATAATCAAATGAAAACTTCCACAGAAATGATTACAAGTAAATTCCGACTTGGTGCGGATGAAATATTCAAGTGATTATTATTCATGACTTATCAACAACAGGGAGTCTTGTAAAGAGTTTTTAAAAGGTAGAAGATGTTTAATTTGTTAAGCTTTTCAAATAACTTTCATACAACATAATCAATAATATACCACTTTTTGGGAATTGAAGAGAAGGCAGCTATTTTTATACGCACATTAAAAAATGATCAAATCATAAATGTATGAGTAAATTAAGTATTTTAGTAGTTTTAGAGGGTTTTGAATCAGCTGTACTCTCTCCGAGTCTTTTTGTGTACAAGTAAATGTTAAACATAGCACATGATTAACAATAATCAGGCGGATAATTTACATTTATGTTGCCTCAGATAATCTTTGTATGAATGGGCCAAACTGTCTGTCTGTGCTGCTGATGTCTCTGTCTGGGAGACGGAGCAGGAAGTGCTGAGCCCTTCGTCTTTATACTATCTGTGTTTAAATGGCCCTCTGGCGTCACCAGGAGGAGCCGCAGAAATATAAGCTGATGCAGGGGGCTGAACCAGAGCGACGACAAGATGCCGTGTGTCAAAAGGGACTCGCTGCCGGACAGAAGTGTGGCAGCTCCAGCTTCGCCCTGCTGCCAGCTTCAATTTCACAGAGGCGGGGAGGCAGGACGCGCAAGCATCACATAATATTAAGCTTGTATTTGCGCACAAAATTGCCTTACGAATGAGTCCCCTACGGCCGCATTGCAGCCCTGCAACCGTGTTTGTTGTGCACTCTGGCTAATTGAGACTTGTGTTGTTGTTGTTGTTGTTGTTGTTGATGTCGACGGCAGGGCCACAGAGAAAATCCTGGCCCGGGCTCGACAGCTGGTGGACGTTAAGAAGGAGGACGGCTTCTCGGCGCTGCATCTGGCCGCCCTCAACAACCACCGCGACGTGGCCGAGATCCTCATCAAAGAGGTGAGGGAGGCTCTTTGAAAGGTCCAGTGTCTAAAATTGACCTTGATTCATGGGTTTTATATTAGCTAGCTTAACATACCCCAGAAATACATTAATAAAAGTGTATACTACTCACAATACAGTAAAAGTCATTTGGTTTTCCTACTCTTAGAACGGTATATATATATATATATATATATACATATATATATGGAATAGAATAGAATAGATGTAATTTATTGATTCCAAATTGGGAAACTACACTGTTGCACCACTAAAAAATTGTACAAAATATAAACTGTACAATAATTGCAGGAATTACAAGAAACATTCAAGTCAATCAATATTGCATAAGCGGGCTTCCTTAAAAGTTTTACACAGTGGACTGTTAACAGCCCAGTTGAATACTTAATGATTTAGGAGGTTCTAGTAGTTAAGTAGTTATGCACTGTTTAAAAAAAAAAAGAAAAGAAAAAAGAAAAACGCTCCATGCGTCGTTGGACTCTGCGCAGGGCCGGTGCGACTTCAACATCCGCAACAACCGCAACCAGACACCGCTGCAGCTGGCGGTGACGCAGGGCCACACCGAGCTGGTGCAGCTGCTGGTGGCCGAGGGCGCCGACGTCAACATGGAGGACGAGGACGGCGACACGGCCATGCACGTGGCCCTCCTGCGCCCGCAGCTGGCCAACGTCATGCTCAGCCCCAGCGCGGCCACCGGCAGCGCCGAGGACGACGGCAGCGGCGGCGGCGGCGGCGGCAGCGAGGGCTGCGACCTGTCGCTCCACTGCAGGGTGAGACCGCCGGCACGATCCATCTAGACTAGCGCCCCCAACAGGACAGAGCAATTACGACGCGAGAATGCATGAAAGTGCATTGAAGAAGCAAACTAAAGCTATTGCTAAATGGGTGGCAACTGAACGCTACCGCGTCGTACACCTTTCCGCCGTGGTGAACAATTGCTCACGCACACAGGAGCTGTGCGAAACCGAGAAACGACTCAAATGGGATTTAAATGGGAATTTCTGCAAAAAGCATGTGTAACAATAAGTAGGTCAAGATGAAATAACAATACGAAAGATCAAAAAGGAAATCCTTTCTTTGTGTTCATTTTGTTCTATTTAAAGACACTCTGGTAGGAGTTACTCAACATTAATATGGACATAAAAAAAACTGTCTTGAAATGCAAAATAACAGAATTTTAAACATGCAAATCATAACGCAATAAATTGTGATTCACTATGAAAAGTCATATATTAATCATAGATTCAAGTCATCATGGATTAATTAAGTTTGACAATTGACTGAGGGGTTAAAATGCATCCACACTTGAGCTGTGAATCATTTCCATGCAGGCGTTTGGTGAAAGTGGATGTGACAGAGAGGCGATATCTAATTTCAAAGGTCTCAGGTCGAGACTGAGGAGGCAGTCAGCCAGCGTGGACGTTGCAAAGAGGAGTAAATATAGGCCGATTGAGGGATAAATAGAGGCTGACGGGCAGGTAAATAAGTGCTAAAGGTGGGAGTAAGGGGATTAAGGAGGGGCCTTAAGGGGGTTAAAAACACGGACAGACGGAGCAAATAAGGTCGGATAAGCGCAAGACGTGCCGTTGAATCAGGGCAGGAAATTGTAAACGCACAAACAAAGGAGGAATGTAAAGGCGGGTGTTTATCGTCAGGGATAAGCCAGGCTCAGGTGGCTTTTCCAGGTAGTCAGACGTCCCGACGTCAAGAGCCAAGAGCAGGGTTGTCTGAAGAGGGAGGAAGGAAGGAAGGAAGGAAAGAGGGATGGAGGGAGGGAGGGAGGTTGTTTTATTGTGCCAGCAGGGTGGAGGAGAGGTCAGCCGAGGAGAGAGTGACCGGACGTGAGGGCGCAGAGGGCGCCGCTCTTCTTCTCACTGCACTGCCGCCACCGCCGCTATTTGCAGTCTTTATAAGTTGTTAGGAAAATGTGGCTGAGGTGATGTCGAAACAGAGGAAGTCGTTTTCCAGTTCCTGTGGTTGGCGCAGGTTTCTCTGACTAAGGTCGCGCCTCCGCGACGACCTGGCTTGTCTTGAACGCTGATTGGTCAGTTTGATGTTGCCCAACTTATTAAATATTAATTTAAAGTTTTGGCTTGGCTTAGCAAAGAGCGTGCGGAGGAGCTTTATTAGCTATAAAGTACATTAAATGAACGAGAGTTCAGCATTGAATGTTTTTTTTAAACACCACTTCCCCAGGGGAAATGTGTCCTCCTTCCTCCGATTGCTCGCCGTGTTTGTCGGCTGTCGAGGCGAACACGACACCGGGCCGTCGGCCAGTGTTGTGTTGCTAATCTTGGCGCCCAAACACGAGCAGTTTGTCTCGTGGCCTTAACTCCCCCCCCGTCCCTACTTTTAAAGCTCCTCTTCTCGGGAAAAGATCTGAGGACCCCATTCATCCAGCTTCAAAGAGTTGGCCCGCGAGACAAAATTATGGGAAACCTTGTAGAATAAGACAGGAATAGCTTTTTTTGGTAAAGATAAGAGTTACTTAAAGCGTCTCCGCCTCTTTCCCAGCGGCCAGAAAATGACAACTCGGAGTCAATAAAAGAACAAATGGCAGAAAATCTGTAAAGGAAAAAAAGCTTAATAGAAAGAAAAAAAAAGCATGAATTCTTCTACAATGCGCTTTCTGATTTCACTTGTGAAAGTTAGGGAGTAAAATTCCTTGAGACAAACTCTTCAAAACAACTGCGAGCGCTGCATAAGCAAACACTTAATTATGTCTTTCACAGCAAGGCATGAAATTCATTGAAAGCGTCCAGTTACTGCAATGAACAAATAAATTAGACTTCACAGAACCACCTCTCACTTGTTGTTCGGGACACTAGAAACGTTTACAGATAAGGAATTCTGCAGGGCTGCTTCACCAGTGCCGGGGTTGCATATGTTAATCTGGAAAGTTTAATTGAATTCAAACGCCTGTAATTAGCATTTTCCAATCTTGAAAATGAAAATGGCAGCAGAAGTCACATTGCAGCAAAATGTGAAAAGTCTGGAAGTTTATGGAAACACCGATGTGCTGTTTGCTGCTTAGTCTAGTCCCAGTCCAGAGGTTTATTTATTTATTTATTTATTTGTTCACTCTTCAATGGAATCTGTTTCCATCCCAGTCTGCCTGCACCTGCAGCAGCTGCTCTGGAAATCACCTGTTCACTCGGGGACGTCCTCGTCAGTCACTCTACACCAACACTAGCACTGCGGCGCTGATCAGCGTTCTGGCAACCTGCCCAGTCTTCACACGCGCACACACACACACACACACACTCCCTGAAGGTAACCCCTAACGCCTCCTTCCCCTCCTCCCGTCTCTTTCAGCTCAGCGCCTCGGGGCTTCTGGGGAACACGGAGTTGAGCGTCGGCGCCGCCATCGCCTGCTTCCTAGCGCAGGAGGGTGCTGACGTCAGCTACGCCAACCACAAGGGCAAGAGCCCCCTGGACCTGGTGGCCGACAGCGGCGTGCTGCAGCTCATCAAGAGCTTCTCTGAAAAGCACAGGTAGGGAGAGAGAGAGAGAGAGAGACGAGGGAACCTCAGTCTGTGGATGGTGGGCAGAGCCTCACCACCTCTTGTGTGTGTGTGTGTGTGTGTGTGTGTGTGTGTGTGTGTGTGTGTGTGTGTGTGTGTGTGTGTGTGTACTAGGCTGCAGCGGCTCCAGGCCATCACGTGTGGGCAGGGCCTGAGCAGCGCCAGCCTGCGGCGGGTCCACACCACCCCCAACACCATGACCAACCTGGTCCTCCCCACGCCGCCGGGCCCCAGCGAATGCCTCATCTGCTCCGAACTGGCCCTGCTGGTCCTCTTCTGCCCCTGCCAGCACAGCGTGGCCTGTGAAGGTGAGTGGAGCAATGCCCCGTGTGTGTGTGTGTGTGTGTGTGTGCGCAAGAGTTTTCCTGTAGCCTAATATTTAGCCGTTAGCATCGTCATTGTGAGGTGCCGCGTATCCATCCATCCATCCATCCATCCATCCATCCACATTCAAATATGTGCTCCTGCCTTGATTGATAACATTTGTGCCCGTTGCCCTTTCCCCTCCAGAGTGCGCCCACCGAATGAAGAAATGCATTAAATGCCAAGTTACAATCACCAAGAAAATCAGACAAGGTGAGAAACGTCCTCGGACTCTTTGGTTTTTGTGGTTGAATGTTGATCGAGTGACCACGACCATGTATGGTTAATTATCAAAAGAAAAAAAGTTCTAAAAAAAACCAAAACATAGCCCTACCATTAGCCCTTTGTTTACAGTCTGCAACTGGATTTTCAGCTCCTGCAGAAACTGATGCCTAGTTGGACCTTCCACATGTTTGGAATGGGTCGAAGACAGGGCTGTCTCAGAGGAAAAACACCTGCTTTTGTGCGTTGCCGCTGACCTCTGAGCAGTGTGGTTCCCTTTGTGACATCACAAAGAACTGTTTTGCTTTAGCATGCACTTTTCCGAAAAGGAGATTTTTGCTGAAACTTTTGATCAATCAGTCTGGCTGCAGTGTGAGCATCACAAACCATCGCTATAACTTCCTTCCTTCTTTGTAACCTCCACCCACTCCACCCCCCCACCCCACCCCCACCCCCCCAACAGACCAAACAGAGGTGGAATGCAGCCCCGGCACCGAGAACTCGGAGCAGCACAACCTGCTGGAGCAGCTGCAGTCGCGCTACCGGCAGATGGAGGAGCGGATCACCTGCCCCATCTGCATCGACAACCACATTAAGCTGGTCTTCCAGTGCGGACACGCCTCCTGCATCGACTGCAGCGCGGCGCTCAAGGCCTGCCCCATCTGCCGGCAGACCATCCGCGAGCGCATCCAGCTGTTCGTCTGAGCGCCGCCGTCTATCTCGGAGCGCTCCGGCACCCGCGGAGGGCGTTGGGAGGGAGGCTGGCGGCGGGGAGTAAAAGGGGGCCAGTGGGGGCTGTAAGTGTTAAACAAAAACAACATAATGAAAACTAGTAAGCTGAACTCACCTTCCTGCTCGCCACCGCCCCCCAGTGGTCAAAACACCTGCGCGGCTTATACGAGGTCCTGTTCGCTCTAACTCGCTGTTCCTCGCCGCTGTCTTTCAGTTTCAAGGTCGGCGCTCGACGGGAAGTGGGAAAAAAAGAAAAGGAAAAAAAAAAAAAAGATGAGGCCAATCACAAAACTGGAACATATTCCCACCAGCCCTGGGCCGGCCGTCTCTACGTATTGTCTGTCCCATCGTTTGCTGCTTTCAGTGGATGTCTGTTACCCATCCTCCTCTCTGGCTGTCCAGCCGCCCAACTTGTTTACACAACACCCCCTCCTCCCAAATCCACCCCACCCTGTAAATTCAGTTTGCTCTCACTTGTACCGACCCCAGAATAATGAGTGTTCAGTCTCTGAGTTGCTGCAAGCAAAGTGTTTGGCTGCAGGTCGCCTATATGCAGGGGGAACGTGCACACTGTATATGCATGTCCGATATGCATATTTATTAAACTGAATTATGACCGCATGGTGGGAGTGACTCGTCTTCGGTCTAGTTTCTCTACTTCGAGTTACATTTTGCGGTCGCTGCGTGCTGTGAGGTGCACATTGTTATTGTTTTTGTGTTTAAAATTGTATGTCTGAAAGCAGGTTTTACCCAGTAAAATCCCGCTCGTTTCAGCCTGTATGTTTCCACTGAAGTTCACCCCAAGCCTACGTCCTCTACTCAGGGTATCAAGTCATCGATGTCACTTGTGATATCTACAAAAACACAAAGTTCCTCCCCGCAGGGCCGAGCGTTTTGCAGAAGTTTAGCAGGGCGCCGCTTCTTGTTCTGATCACGGAAAGCCGCCGCACACAGTGTCTGAGGAAGACCTCTCACACAACAGCTCTCTTCGGTTAAATGAATGTCTGCGGATGGGTTTCTGCAACAACACTTTATTCTTCTCTTTTGTTTTTTGTTTTTTGAAAAAAAAAAAATGCAAAAAAAAAAAAAGTTAATGAAACATGCTTTGAGCAAGTATCAGTGTGTCTGTTGTCACTTGACCAGCGTAGCGCACCCTCCTGATGAGCCGCAGTATTCTTTGTGTGTTATTTGTCCTCCGGATAAAATCCTAGACGTAGAATCAGAGAGACGACGACGACGACGACGTGTGTCTCACAACCCTCCGTTTCTCCTCTGGAGTTCTAGATTGTACACCATCCTCTGATGTTTTTAGTGTTTTTTCTTGAAGGGCTTATCCGTATATGATGAGAAACTTAAAAAACAAAACAAAAAACAACCTCATGTCTATTTTAATCTTTATTTAATTTTTATTATCCATGAGGAACTTCCACAAAGCGGAAGGGGTTGTTTTTCTGTCTGTCCGTTTCTTGTCCGTCTTCATCAGATCCCAACACTTTGGGAAGAGACAATGTTGTACAGATGTGCAAGATGTACATTTGAATGTCGGGGGGTGGGGCGGGGTGTGGTTGGAGGGGCGGGGCTTGTGCATCCTGTCTCACTCTGCCTTTAAAAACTGTACAGAGGAAACAGTTTGGGAGGGGAGAAACAGCAGAGACTGACTGGGTGAAAAAAAACTTGTGTTTCTAATGCCAGGAAGTAGACCCGTGCCAAAATCGCATGAGGATGTGCACGAGCATGCACGGTCGACTCTTAACCCTAAAGGCGGGCGTATTAACACCAACCAGAGAAAAAAACTCCTCCGAGCTCAGCCACACTGCTGAACTGAGTTCCCTCTCAAAGTTTGAGCCTCACTCGGTGTACAGACGGTTTCAAGTCGCCGTCGGCTCAGTTAGCCGACGAGCTAACTGTTAGCTTCTCCACTGTCTCAGCTGCTGTGCTCCAAAATCTCCTTGTGTTCTCTCTTTAAAACAAGACATTAGTTCCTGCGTCGTTTGGAGCTTTTTACAAGTATATCTATATTTATATTTTGTCAGACATTATCAGTCACAGGACTGTTGGGTTGGTTTGCCAGAAAAACAACAACAACAACAACAAAATGCAATAATGTGGGACAGTGAGAACAATGAGGACATGCGATTTTGTTTTTGCTCCTCTCTCCCCCGTTAAAGGTGGCTACTGAAGGCGGGAAAGGATCCGTGTATAAAGACATTATTAAAGCAGCAGATGTTATTATAGGTGTTTGTATAGTTCTGCTCTTGGAGTTCTGATGTTGGCCTTACTGTCCATTCCTTCTCTGTTGATGTTTTTTTTTCTCGGTTGTATTCTGTACAAAAATATTTTGCAATAAATATGGAACTGTTTTCTAAGGGCTCGTTGTCAACGTCTTCTTCTTTTTCTTCTTCTTCTTTCTTCTTTGAACGTGGGAAATGTTATCAACTTTTGAGTCTCGTATGACCATTAGGTCCTCACACAACTTTGTTTAAAGTGTCACTAAAACAGATTAAAAAAAAAGCAGTATGATTGAGAATGATTGACTGAATTACACCTCAACGTTCATGTTACTTAAATAGGGTAACTTGGTTCATATTGTCCTCCGCGAAGTTATACTTGAACTGACTTATTTGGAGATCACATTCAAATGTTTAATTAGATACCTGAATTTTGATTTCTATTTCAAAGCCATTTTAGCAGGCCAGTTTTTATATTGGGTGCTGTAACCAAAAATAGTTGAAAAAAAACTAGCTATTAGCACATTAGCACCCCCCCCCCCCCCCCCCTTTACACACACACACACACACACACACACACACAGAAACAAAAAATATTCAAGCGAGTCTGCATAAGGAGTCTAGAAGCGTCTCCAAGAAAAACTCAGCGAGGTGCTGAAACATTCATCGCAAGACATTCGGCGCGCAGCCTTCTGAGCTGCTGCGGCGTCACCACCGTCCACGTCACTGCCGAAGCGCTGAGTCATCTGCCGGAGCTGAGCCGTCTGAGCCGTGAGTCAATTAGGATTGAGAAGTGACACAGACACGCACACACGGACACGCCGCGCGCAGCCAATCAGCGTGCAGGCTGGTTACCGGGGAGACGAGTCTGCTGCCCAGGAACCAGGAGAACCAGAAGAACCAGCAGGACACGTGAAGCCTGGACCTTATTTTAACTCATGATTATTAGAGTTTCGAAGACTTGAAGACAGAGCTGATAATTTGGAGTTTATCTTTGTAGTTAAAACACTTTTATTTTACCTCAAAGCAAATGTTTGACTTGGAAAGTTGTGGCAAGTGATAATAATAATAATAATAATAATAATAATAATAATAATAATAATAATAATAATAATAATAATAATAATAATAATGGCACAAGGCAAAATTAGATTTTTCCACTGCTTTTTTTTTTTTTTTTTTAATCTGTGTGATTTTTTTTTGTTGCTGTTATTGATTTATCAAAGCCATAAATAAATATATGTTACAATTTTTAGATACATTTGTTTTGATTTCTTTAGGCTAATCATATATCTTTTTATCGGCTGACGTGCTCTTCGAACGGTCCACTTCACTACGCGACTTGCTCGGAAGCACGGGATGAGCGCGCCATCTAGCGGTCTACATGTAAAGTTAAACGAAGACAACTTTAAGGTTACATGAAAAAAGAACGCCAACCAACACTTACCGAAAGCAAAATACGAAGGCAAAAAACAAAACAAAACAATACAACAACCTTTAAATGGAACTACATTATGAGTGAAAACACAACAGGGGCAAATATTTAGGTAGCATATTGTTTTTTAATTTACATCTGCATCACACCGGTGAGCAGTATCATTCATTTCAATTTTGTTTTTACTTTTTTGTCGGACTGAATATGAGGTTTGACGTCTCATGACCAGCGTCTCCTGCAGGGGGCACACATGTACGCAGAACCGCCTGCCCCTCCTCCGTGTGTGTCGAGGGCCCTCGACAGTGACAGCAGCTCTCATCTCTCGAGCCTGAAAATCAGCTTTTTAGTTTTCTCAAAACGACATTTCGACTCATGCAAATAATGTACAAACGCCTTGAGACAAGGAAAGCGAGAAGACAGCAAAAGAAAAATCTGCGTAAGTGTATGTATCCCTTACAATTAAAAGAAAACAACAACCCAATAATAAACAAGTCTTTAAGGATCCTATATTTTCGGTTGATCCCCAGGATGTTATTGGAGGAGATGAGAGTTTTTCCTGTGGAGGGAAAGAAAAGCAGCAAGTCGAGACAGATGAGGCGTCTCTGTTTACAGTGTCACTAAAACAACTGTTGCTCCATCAACAGGTTGCCTCGGCTGCATTCGGTTGCTTCTTGTTGCCAACGGGTGTGAATTTAGGAAAAAGACAAAGAAGGAGAAGGAGAAGAGAAGGAAAGGAAAGAAAAGAAATGGCCAGCAGCTAAACCGTTGTGCAGGACTTGCTGAGTGTCGTGTTGGACTGTGATGGAAGGTGCGGGCTTTGACTATTGTCCAGGGAATACACCGAGCTGTCCTCTGGGGCCACTGAGGAGCTTTGTCTTATACAACAACAACTCTTCTAGGAGAAAAAGACAAAAGACTGGATGGTGGAATGTCATTGATTCGGAATGAAGTTGAAAAAGTGGAATGATTCCAAAATCTGGGTTTAATTTACTTGTCTTGGATAGCAAATAATTTTCAAGTTTGGAATCAGGCCCATGCGTCTTGAAAAACTCTCGTCGACAGGTTAGCATTATTTCACCAATTAGAAACTTTTTAGTATCCCTGCGGTCAGAAAAATCAGGAAGTGACTGCTCTAAGTGGCCCCTTAAAACAGCAGGTGCCCATGTAGCAGCAGCAGCAGCAGCAGCTGTGTTCAGTCTAGACAAAGACAAAGAAGAAGAAGAAGTGACTGCAGGCCTAGCTTGTGATAAAGAGATTATCATGGATGATGTAGTGGTGGCAGTTTTACTTGGGAAGAAGAAGAAGAAGAACTTTCTTTGGGTAGGTTGTCACTTTACTCCAAACATGGCACACAGAGCAGGTGGATCCAGGGTGGTGACAATCATCTGGTGTCTTCATTCAGCTTTCGGGTGTTGCCAAGAGGATCAACTTCCAGAGTTCTTTTCCAATCCTCTTGCAAGATTTTTATTATTATTATTATCATTTCAGACATGAGAGCAGCCAATCATCCTCACACCGTGCTGGTGGGAGTGGCTCTTCTAACAGGGGAGTGAAACCTCCTCATCGTCTGCGGCAGCGATCATAAATGTTTCTGAATGTATGAGCCGAGCCCTCTGTGATAGTGATCATAAAAAGATCTCTGAATGTACATGTTCATTCGACCGCTTCGGCTAAAATATGATACCGGGGCTCGTTGTATAAATCATGATCCAACACCGAATAAAGGTGAACATTTATGGACCCTGAGGCCCCTGCTCGGTGTTTGTCCGGTGGCTGTTAATGGATAACCGCACCTGGGTTCCGGGTGTTTGGGCTGTGTGTGCAGGAGTCTTACAGGAGGCCTTTGCACATCTGAGACGAGGCGGTGTTTGTCTCCATCCTCCCGGGTGGATTGCAAGGCGGCCGGTTGCTGCGCTGGGAGTCCCACTGATGCAAGAAGGAGGTGAGCTTGACTCACTCTCTAGGCACAGCGAGGCACGGCATGATATCGGGTGGAGGCGCCCGCAAGCTCATAATGAGGAGGAGGCTTTTGCACAAAAGGTTGAGAAAAGGACTTTCATTTACTTCCATAACCTGACACGCAAAAATCCATTCAATGTATTTACTTGGGGGGGAAGAAGGCCTGAGTAGATATTTGAACGGGAAGTGAAAACCTTGGACGGCGGGCGGACCCATCAGATTGTTTACAGCAGGATGAGCCAGGTTGCTATAGCCTGAGGCGACATATGCAAATCAGGGTGGGTGGCAGAACGCCTCCCGAAGCAGGCGGGAGTGAAGCGACTGCGGGTGGAAAAGGGCTGTGACTGCTCCCACACGAAGCAATGGTATCCGTTTTGTAATCACGTTTGAAGAGAACATGGTTTCATTCCCTGATTCACAACACAAAGTTTGAGACTGGTTAGCTGCTATTTGGGCGAAAAAAAATGTAAAAACCCAAAAAAGAGCCCAAAAGTCCAAAATAGGTTGGCACAACAAATTTAACATATTTAAACGTCTATTTTAAACAGTATTTAACATCATAACCGTATTGTTAACAGCCATCAGAGAAAAACTATGTGGAAAAAAGAGGGGCCTTTTTTAAAAAATATAATTTTAAGTAAAACTATTGATGCTAATAAAAACTTGTGAGGCTTCCAACAGATGCACTGCTATGCGGCCATCTGGTACCTAAGTAAAATCTTGCTCATGCCAGTCAGTAGCAAGGTGCAATATGAAACTTTGAAAAATGCTATAAATGCTAAAGATTGGAGCTGTGGAAGGTGGATTTTTGTGATTTAATGTTCTATGAATTTTAGCGATGCAGTTGATCGTATGTGACACGCTTTCTGACCATGTTCTCCCTCTCTTACCTGTGCACCGACTCCACCTGTGTGTCGTTGCTTAACACATCGTGACCCCCCCCCCCCACCACCACCACCACCCAAAACACACACTCCACCTGTTGTTGTCTACTTCAGCACACAGTGACGTTTCTAATGGGTGAATAGCCTCAATTATTCATTTATCAGGTTTCTGAGTTAAATGGAATAAAAGGCCATTGTTTGCTTTAACCCACTGTCTTGTAATAGGGAAGGTGTTTGAAGATTAATCAGGCATAATCGATCTCATATTAAATTTTAAAATTGGCTGCAAATCTCATTTTGATTCAAACAACCCAGTGGACATCCGGGTTGTGGAAAAGGATCGAAAGAATTGCATGACGGGAAAATAAGTCAGTGTCAGACACGAATTGCCCTAATAAAAACATCAGGGAGGGGAAAGGAGACACAGGGCGTAGACGCTGTCACTCTCCTCTCACAGCTGATTTCCCTCTGATGCAAATATCAACCGTGATGCAGGAAAATAAAAAAAACAAAAAACAAACAAAAAAACCCAAACATGTTGCTTCAAGTGCAGACAGAACCCCACGCAGCTGAGACTGTGGTAACTGGTAAGGCTTTGAGACCTTATTGCTGCTACACACTAGGTGACCTCCAGGGGGCTCTACGCACGCCTGTTTTAGCTACAAATATCATCATGTTAGAATTTGTCAAAAACAATTTTTTTTTCTTTTTTTCAATCCAGTTCTGATAAAACATCAACTAACAGAGCACCCATGCTAATCTCTTGAGCAACAGCTAGGCTCATAGTCACTTCCTGTTTCTTCTTTTTCGGGGGGTGGAGGTTTGCAAGGGCGGCTAGTAGCAGTCACTTCCTGTTTTTGTTGTGACTGAAAAAGAGCTTGATTGCTCAAAGAGCTTGATTGCTCAAAAAAAATATTAAGACTGACAATGTAATGCTTGAGATCGGAGTTGTGGAAGGAGGATTTTTGTGATTTCAGTGTTATGAATTTTAGCTACGCAGCTGCCACGCCTGATTATACGTTACACGCTTTCTGGCCACGTTGTCCCTCTGTCACCTGCGCACCGACCCCACCTTTGTGTCGCCGCTTAACACATCATGAAAACACCCCCACCTCTCCCACCCCACACCCCCTTTTTGCCTTCCATTGTGGTTTCCCTGCTGCTGCGGGGGGGGATTTGTTAAGAAGGTGGTCATTACATTTCCTATAGGAGTTTGCAGATGTAAAGGGACGCGGCGTGGCAGATGGGCGCGTAGGATGAGAAAACAGGTTAATTGAGGCCCGATGACGTCCGGGCAATATGTGCTGCCACCTGCTTTGCTCCCCCCCCCATCCCGTCCTGAGATTACCGAACCCTAAATGCTGTTGGGATCCTGAAGGCAATCTGTTGACTTGTTTGCAGACCATAAATGATATCAGACAATGTTCCATCAAGGTTTCCTACAGCCAGCAGAATGGGGGGGACTTTGTTCTCGTCCAACAACACCAAACATACTGTGGAATAACGATGGCTCTGTTAAAAATGACACCCAAGGCCTTTCGTCACTTCAAGGCCTCTGTGGCGGTTTCCTTGTGCAAACGTCCACCGGACTAAAGTTGTCTTAGGTCTGTCTGGCTGTCAAATCTAGGTTTTGCATCTGCGGTTGAGTCCCAACAATAGATGTCGGGGCTTGGCCGAGCTGCCTAGTCCCCCTCCTGCAGCTGCGCCTACATCCGCTCAGTGCAGGCAAAAGTTATTTGCATAGGGAAATGCGTGTCATGTATGTGGGAGAGCGAGTTTCTTTCAGACGGCAGAGGGATCTGATTTTTGAATTACAACATAAAGAGAGGCTGGCCGTTGCACTGACTTGCTGGCAACTGTAAAGTGACAAACCAATCCAGTGGGGTGGATCCGTGCTTTCAGAGCATCAAACCCAGTATAAGAGGAATTGGCTGCTTCTTCACTTAAGTTTAGTTTACAATATTTAAAAAAAGACAGTGTGCATGTTTCTAGTAAAATATTAAAAAAAAAAAAATACTTTCCATGATCTCTAGACACTTCTGGTGACTTCTCCCAATGAAAAAAAATAAACAAATAAAAATAAAATGAAACAATAATTTATTATTCCATAATCCTTTTTGTTTTTTTTTATTAAAAGGTTAATTCCGATCACGTCAACCACCTGTTGCTGCGCCCCACTACAGCACACAGAGATGTTTCTAATAGTTGAATAGCCTCAATTATTCATTTATCAAGTTTCCGGGTTCAGTGGAAAATAGGCCACTGTTTGCATTAATAAACTGTTTTGTAAAGGGGACGTGTTTGAGGATTAATCAGGCGTTATTGGTCTCATATTTAGTTTTAAAATTGTCTCCTTTTAATTCAAAATACCCAGTGGAGATGCAGGTTGTGTAAGTCGAAAGAATTGCATGATGGATAAATAAGTCAGTGTCAGTCACAAATATTGATAAAAAACATCAGGGAGGTGAATGGAAACAATAGGGCGTGGGCGCTGCCACTCTTCCTCTCACAGCTGATTTCCCTCTGATGCAAATATCAACTGTGACGCAGCTCAGGCGGCAAGAAAACAAAACAAAACAAACAAAAATGTTGCTTCAAGTGGAGCTAGAGATCTGACTGGGAGCATCACGCAGCTGAGGCTGTAGTAATATGGCAAGCCTTTTTTTTTTTTTTTTTTTAAACATTTAATAGTTAATGTAGATGTGTGTTACAGATATCTATACATCTAATTTTCCAAGTCAACAATAACTTTTCAGATATCTACAATGTTATTCTTTCTATCCACAATTGTCATTTTAGACATCAACGAAGACGATCTTCCGAGGACAAATGACGTCGTATTCCTTCCCTGTCAGTTACGAAGCTCCCCCCCCCCCCCCCCCTTTTTTTTTTTTTTTAGAAATCTTTGTTTAATGTCCAAAAGGCTTGCCATAGTAGTAGCAGGTGAGGCGGCGAGACCTTTTCGCTGCTACACACACAGTCACCTCCAGGGGGCTCTACGCACGCCTGTTTCGCTGCAACGTCATCACGTAAATTGGAATAGGGCGCGCGCGCACACACACACACACACACGCGACGACTCAACGTCACAGCACATTTGTCGATGCGCGCGGGCTGTCAGTTTTTGTGAACAGCTTGATCGCCCGCACGCGGTAGTGCTGATCGGTAGTTGTGCGATGCGGCGTCTTGCCGCCATGGTCGCATTTCAAACGGTCACGTAGCGCCCGTTGGACGCGCGGCCGTGGTTCTACTGGCGGAAGAACACCTGTACCGCATTCGAACCACACACCGCCTCCCCCTCAAGCCGCATCACGGCCAGTAGAGAGACCACACCAGTCAAACAAACTGGACTTCGGGCGCCAATCGTACCCTGGCACGGCTCGGATTGATTTAGTGTGTGAGAGAGTGAAAACTTGCTGCCTGTTTAAGGACAGTAGCAACGGACGCGCGTTTACGTTCCCTTTTTGTATGCCATTGTTGTCTGTTGGCGGCGGTGTCAGCATCCCCACAGCGAACCGGAAAAGTTTCAACATTTCAACATGGTGTCCACATTCCAGTGAATAAAAGTAACTGCCAAGTGTTCTTAAACATCACTCATGAAGATGAAGACGGTATTTTTTTTTTTTTTTTTTTTTTTTAAATCAACTGCCCGAGAAGCATCATGGAGGCGTTAGCTAAGGTGATTATACGCTAATCTCTGTTCCCTTTTTAACGATGAAGATGGTTCGTAGGGATAAAATTATTTTCTTATCCCTCCGGAGTGGTTGTTGACTACTTTGTCTGTCCCAATAGAAATCCCCGAACTGTGGCTACCAGGCTCATTCTGTTCCACTTTGAGAGACAAGCGCCAAAGGTTTGTCCAATTACTATCCCAAGTTCTTTTTCGAAAAATGCTGGACATTTTCCCAGAACGATTAATTACGCCAATCCCAACAGTTTGATTTGCTTTCTCTCTCTCTAATCTTTATGCCTATGTGTTTAATTTGTAATGTGCAAAAGCCAAACCTGCGCCTATACACCAGCTGAGGTTTATTTTAGTAAATATTAAATATTTTTACCTCTGGTTTATTAGTTAAGGTAAGTTGAAAGAAATAGAAAAAAGTCACATGATTGTCTGACTAATGCAGTCATTTTCTGTGTGTCTGTGTATATCAGAACCAAACTGATTTGCTCAGTTCACACATACATAGAAATACACATACTCCTTTTGATGTGTGTGTATATTGGCATGGTCTCTGCCTGTGCTCACCCCCTCACCCTCACACACACACACACACACACACACACACACACACACACACACACACATGAATAGAGTCGGGGCCTTGTGCAGTCGACAGCTGTCTCCTTTGAAAACCCCCCAAAACCAAAAAAAAGGAGTAGAAGCCCTAAATCCAGCGACCTCCCCTCTTTCATGTGTTCACCTGACACCACTCCTCCTCACCTCACTGTCACTCCATTCAGAGGCCGTGCACACCCCCCCCGAGGCTGCAGCCCCGTTCCACATCGGGTTTAACCTCTGGAGACATTCTGGTCCTTTTTTTTTTTTTGCTTCAAGACAAATATGAATACAAACAGAGACCTTGAAGGCCTAAAAAACATCTCCTGAACACATTTTGTTAAGTACAATTATGCTTAAGATAGGTAGTTTCTTTGATGAATTTTGAACCACCCGCTGAACAATAACATTTTTCACATTGAACACAAATATAAAGGACTAAATGTGAGAGGCAGCTATGCTGCTAAGATTTGAATTAATTTCTTGGAAGTCGTGGCACTTTTTTAGGTGTTTGTGGCAGTTTCATATCCAAAGAATCACTAAGGGAGACCTATGCACTGCTTTAGTTAAACTGCTTTAACTCTTCCTCCTTAAATGTTGTGGATTACAAGGTCATCACCACACATTTTCTGGGTCTGCCTCAACATTTTTCTCCATTATCCAGCTCTGTTTGGAAACCTGGTTGCTTAACTCTGTGAGGTCGAGCCCAAGTCGTGGTAAAAAAAAAAAAGGCTTTTAGAAAAGAAAAATCTTTTTCTCTCGAGATAAACTTTCTCCCTTCAATTTGCCTCCCGTACACCTCTGCCCTCTGTGGGAGAAAAAGAGCCACAGATAAAGGCTAAATATAGTAGATGTGGAGCAGGATGGGAAGTCCTGCATGTGTGTGCGATAACCCTGCTGGTCGGCCCTCCTTGTGTCTGAGTGCCTCCCCTTCACTCAGGGTAATTAGAAGATCTTCAGGGCAGGATCTCATTGTGTGTGTGCGCGCGCGCACGCGCTTGTGTGTATACTCATATGCTGCTGAGTGTGTGTTCAGCCCGTGCTCAAGGAGGCTGAGGCCCGACACACTGTACCAGGCAAAGGTTTCCACCGAACCATTCTTGCATAACTCGGCCTGAGTGATAACACCGGCGCATTCCTCCCAACACACATCACAGCTACCAACATCTCAGCCTCCACTCTCCTTTCTGCTGGTCCAGCACAGACACACGATGAGTGTCGAGAGACGGGGAGACGAGGCGACTTCTTTTTGGAGCGTCCCCGTCCCCCCCTGATCCCCGGGTGGCGCTCCCGGGAGCACGAGTGGGTCACGTTCGTCAAGAGGTAGGTCAGCCCGGAGGCGTTTTCCAAGATGAAGGTGTTTCCCACATCTATTGAGTGTCCGCTCGCCTTCGACCTGCGGGGAAGCAGGCTGGGAGAGGAGCGAGGGGAACGTTTTGACGGATGAGACGTGTGCAGATAGTGGCTTTGTTGGCAAAAACCCTGCTCATATCTTACCCTCGGGAGACCTGGCGAGAAGGGCAGTGGGAGTCAGTCGCACGAGGAGGGGGTGGGGGGAAATGGAGCCTGGTCACGTGAGCGCCAGGATTGCAAAGTGTACTGATAGCAGGAAAAGCGGCGAGGCGAGGTTAGCCGACTCTTCAGAATGATGCAATGCCACCTTTCATTGCCGTTGATGCTTTGATGGTGATGATCACCGCAGTGAGAACGGTGGTTTGTTGTTTGTTGTCTGTTGTCGTATCAGTGAAAAATGGGATCGTTTTGCGCCAGGATCCCATGACAGACACCACCACCCAAGCGACAGGTGCTTGGTGCGAGGAGTTTGACGGTTGTCCCTGCGATTGCATTGGTCCAATTCGGTTAATTGGCAGCTCTAAATAATCTAGTTGTGAACGTGAACGTGGGAGGTTGTTTGTCTCTGTGTTGGTGACTTGCCCAGATTGTAGCCGCAGCTTCTCCTTTAGTTGGCTTGGACCCGCTCAGAATCGGTGATAAAAATCTGATGGAATAGAATTTTGCCGTCCACTCCGAAAAACCTCTGGCTGTTGTATACCAGAACTGTCATATTGTGCACTGCTTTGTTACTTTCAAGTTGTGTTTTGAGTTTTTATTCACCCTATTGCAGCGTCAGCTTCCGGATTTTTCGGTCAAGTCAGTAACGGGTAACGTAAGGGGGAAAAAAAGCCCCTTTCCATCCAGGGCTTTTCAGGATGTTGACTCATGGCTGTTTTACACCGTCCTCTTCCTGGACGATCAGATTATACTCTGCGAACAAGGTGCTCACGTGCAGCGTGCACTTCAGCAACCAAACGCCAGCTCTACCTGACCCCCAGGCACCTTGTCGGGAGAAGAGCTGGTCTCCATGGCAACGGCAACAACAACAGCGCCGCCGCTCATTGTGGAACTTAGTTCTGCTGTATTTTTACACTACATCCGGGGGAGGGTGAAGACTGCCCTGTTGACAGAGTGGCGCCCAAATCCGCAGGGTGTGTTTGGAGGGGTTGTAAAACGGCGGCGAAGCTCTTAGCGAGCGACTGCTGCCAGTGTGTTAATGTGTAGCCCTCCTGCCATGCGGTGGGTGACGCGCCTTCCTGGAAGGAAAAACCTGTGGACTTTGACACTCACTGTCCTCTTCCCGCGCGACGTGAAAGAAGTCTGACAGTTATTCACCCTCACTCGCATACTGACCTGTATGAATCGAGATCACGGGGCTGTGAAACCAGGGAGTTTCACACATTTGCAAAACTATATTTTAGCGGCAGTCATATTCTTGTGTAACCGCTTCCAAATTGCAATTTATTAAGTCATATTTGGAGTTAATGGCTAATGTACATAGTTGATACACATTAGATTGTATTCGTGTGCAACGTGGTGTTCCATCGTAAATCGCCAAACAGAAATGCATTTGTGATGATTTATCTCCACGAGGCAGGTTGGATCCGTCCACATGTCCTCCCCCACTCGTGTTGCGCCATGCTGATAGAATGTAGAAAATACATTTCCTCCGTTGATAATTTCCCAACAAGTGACAGTCGGAGGCTCAGTTATGCTCAGCATTGGCTCATCCAAATGATATGTATGTACACGCTCTGCATAGTGTTCTCCATCTGTATGTTTTCAAATATACGGTTGCCTCTTTGGCCACAATTTTGAAGCTCTCCAAACTGTCGCATTGATAATATCGACTTCTCCTCCGCCGCCATGTCAGTTGTTGTCAGATACATTTCACTCATCCTCTTCCTCCTGTAGACCGGGCAGCAATCTCTCGCACACGGATTTCCTAACTTCCACCGCAATGCTAAATATGCACACTCCAGATCGTGACGTTTTTTTTCCCTACGTTTTTTTTTTTACAAAGCTACAAGGAAGCTTACCAGTGCCTTCAATAGAAACCAAAATCTTAAAACATCATTACCCTTGCTTGCTCTGATAAGATATGCTGCACTTTACGCTGCACATGAATCAGCATCCTTTTCTTTTTTTAAAAAAAAAAACCCAAAAAGCGTAATCCTTTAACTAGCGATCTTTTTTACTTTGTTGAATCGCTGTGATGCATGTTTGCTCTCCTGGAACGCTGGCGTCCTTTACATGGACAGGTTGAAGTTCTCACCGTCTCCCACCTCACTGCTGAGGTCAGGTGTATATTTTGGCGGCGGCAGCAGCAGTCAGCAGGCCCAGGAACAGTAAAAAGATTTCCTTTTACGTCTGGCGATAAATCTTTGACTTAATTGAACCCTCCCTGGCATTGCTCAACGCTAATTTACAGCCGGCAGATACGGCAATGTGAAAAAGAGCTCTCCCACTGGATTTTATATGCAGAGGTCTGGCCAAGGGATGAGACGGCGATAAGTGCGGTAAAAAGAGTGACGCTTCTATACAGAAAACATCATTGAGGGCTGCGGTCGTACATCAGTAAACGCGGCGTTATGACGGTGTTGTGACTTTTCCTGGAAACTTCATTTGCCACGATTTTCACCAGCTTGGTGAATTTTATTTGGTGTCAAGTTACTGGCAGTTTTGAGGCTCAACTTCAGCCAATCTCTTTCCGCTGCAGCCACGCTCTCTGTCACTTCTTCTTTGTCTTCTTTTGTGGTCCTTTAGGGCAACATGCCCTTGTTGCTTCCTACTTTTGCCACAGCTAAAAGGAACCTTGTTGTTTCCTCAAAACGGAGGTTGCAACCCAGTCCACAGTGCACCTCAACAAAGCTCCCTGCTGCCCATGTCGGCCAAAGACAGACTGACTGCTAACTGATGCTAATGCTTGTAGCTTTCCTAATGTTACTCTGAGCCAAGGAAGCTAGCATAAGTTAAGCATGTTAAACATGACCTCAATAGCTTGAACATATTTGCCCATTACTTGTTATTTAGACAAGACATTGGTAACTTTAATATTAGTGTTTTTAAGAGTAATAATTTTAGTTCAGTAAATTTACCCCCACCTCCATTGTAAGTTGAAGAGTGTTGAGGCAGAAAAAGAAGTGTGTATTAAAACAAGACAAAGGGAACAGCAGAGTGTGTCTACTGTCAGACTAGTGGTGGACTTTCTCTCTGTCTCTCTCTCACACACACACACACACACACACACACGCACGCACGCACGCACGCGCGCGCGCGCGCGCACGCTCATGCACAGGCACAGGTGCAGGTGAAGAGCACCAGTGTGACTGGGTGGAGTTTCTGCCTTGGTAACTGGTCCCAGTGGGCCTCGTCCTGGCTGAGCCTTCACCTGAACCCTTCTTCCCCAGAGACTCCCCACCGCCACTTCCCCTCGCTCGTCCCTCCTCCCCCCTCACTCCACCCCCGCCCTCACAAACACATCTTGCATCATTAGCAGGACCTGTTGTTATCCTGCGGACCGACCCCATGATACACTCTGTGGGAGAGATCAGCCTTTACGCACACACAGACACACACACACACACACAAAAGACACACATTAGACCACGTTTGTTTCATAGTTTTATTCCCCGAAAATGTCTTTGTCCATGTTTAAAACAATGAACTACTGTATGTGTCCTGCGGAAACTCACAATCTCTGATGTCTGAGATAAATAATTAAATATTATCTAATGAAAAATGTCAGTAAGAAGGCACCTTTTTCCTCCTGCACATATTAACTTGAGCCTGCAGGCTGTTGCATCATCGAGACTTCAAGAGCTGCTACAGTAACAGCCCTGAACGCAGCTCAACTTATCTCGGGCGGTGCAAACGAACATGTCAAATGGTTTTAAATTCCTGCTCTTGTTTGAGGGATGTTTTAGTTCCTGATTGTTGGAGAAGTAAGCAGCTGCTTTTTTAAATTTCATGTCAAAAGATAATGCATTTAAATACATTATAATAAAAGAAAAGACTTTGAAGCAAACAAAAAAAAAAATCAAAGATAGACAGACCATAATGAGATCAGTTTCTATTCTCTACACAAAAAAAATATGACCTGAAGACAAATGGCTGCATTTCTAGCTTGAAAATATTAGACATAAAACATTCTGAACCAAATGTCTTGCAGCTGCTTTTCCATGAATCACCTCTGCCCCAAAGACTCTATTGCACTCACTTTCTGTTTGAGCCATTCATCTCTTTTCATGGCCGAGTGTGTCCAGCGCGCACGCAAACTCACGTGCGTGCAGCTCTTCCTTCACCTCAGTGCCGCTGTCCTTCCTAAACACATTAGACACAGAGCTAATTACCCCACCGAACAAAACAACTACGACTTTTTAAAAATACACCAGCAGGTGTGTTTGGAGACATAATGCCCTTGATCTGAACACACACAGCCCCTTTTTACTGCTCCACAATGTCGACTGTGGCATTGAGGCCGCCGCTCCGTTAAAGGTGGGGCACAGCGAGCTATGACCCTTGGTCAGTATTTACGCTCATTTCCCGAACAAACGGAAACATCGCGACTGTGAATGGCTGAAACTTGATCCCGGTCAGCAGCGCTGCAGGTGTGTTTGACGGTCGACGGGAGCCAAAGACGTTGTGTGTGTGTGTGTGTGTGTGTGTGTGTGTGTGTGTGTGTGTGTGTGTGTGGATTCTGAGACATTGAACTTTTGAAAAGCTCTTATGTGAAACAAACACAGTGGGTATCCTGGTGAACAGGGTCCAGTGCCTGCATGAATTAAGAGCTGTTTAAACTTTTTTTATGCTCTGGATTTTCCTTAGGCAATAATTGAAAATGAGTATTTAGAATTTGGAGCTTTTTTTTTTCCTTTTAATGTTGCAATCCATACACAAGTTAGTGCATTGTGGGTAAAGAATATACTGTATATTAAAATGCATTTTGTAGGCTTTCTGTACTGGAATGAGAATAAAGATTTACACATTCTGAAACACAATTGGGATTTCAGCTCAACTTCCTGCAGGTGCATGTCAGAACAATGAGCAAGTTGTGACAGAGAGAACCCAGCAGCCAATAATGATCAACATAACCTGACTTGCTGTGTTACTGTATTGCCACGTATTCTTGCTATCAAAAGCCATTAGGAAACGTCTTTTGCCTGAGAAGCCCATTCAAATGATTGGACAAACCAGGCCTTTTTAACGTTTTGTTGTTGTTCTGTGGTGTTTAGCCAATCAACAGTTTAATGCGCCGGGATGCAAAAGTCATAGAGCCCAAACACCTCGCTCAGAGTTGACTTGATCCAAACTGCAGTGGCCAACAGTGTGGCCGCTTTTATCTACTAAATCTACTAAAGATATTTACCATGAGATCCTGAAGCCTGATAGATTTTGATAAATGAGTGGGTGGAGAGTAAGAGTGAGCCTGCAAGGGATCGTTAGGTTATCTGTCTATGTTGTCAAGTGTGTGTGTGTGTGTGTGTGTGTGTGTGTGTGTGTGTGTGTGTGTGTGTGTGTGTGTGTGTGTGTGTGTGTGTGTGTGTGTGTGTAAGTGTAAGTGTGTGAGTGAGAGAGAGAGAGAGAGTGGGAGAACTGCATCCCTTATAGGACTCTTGGAAATCTCTTAACATGCTGAAAGTAAAACCAGGCCTTAAAAATTCAGCACATTCAGGCATTTTATTCGGCAAAACCAATCATTTCATTGCACACATGCACTCGCACCATAAACAGATCCGCCCTGCTGCAGCCAGACGAGGTTGAGGCGGCTCATCTCTCCTCTTTTGCACGTCACTGATGTCACCCTGCAGCGGTCGGGGCCGCCAGATGAGCCAAGCAGGTGTTGTGGAAGAAGAGGAGATGCAGTAATAATTGGCGTGCCTCGCTCCGCTTCTCTATGGCAACTTGCCCCACTCGAGATTACGGGATAGGGCTGCGTCATGCGCTCACGCCGAGCGTCCTGCACGCCCTGAATCCTCCGGGGCCAATTACTGGCTGCCGGTGGCGGCCCGCAAGTCGGAGCACGGCCGCTGCTAGACGGCCTGTGTGCATGTCACCCGCTACTCCCTGGGCGATTCTCCGACTCTGTGCAAATAAACGGTGCTTATTCTTCTCGGGCGTATCAAAAACAAAGATTTCGCAAAACAGCTTTTGACGCCACGGTGTACGGAAAGGCCAAAACCTTTAGAAAAAAAAAAAAGCTTGTGATTGTTGTTAAACAGTCCTGCGCCGCTGCAGGGAGGCAGACACGGAGCTAATTGGCGAGAGACTGGGTGGAAATCAGCGGCTCAGGGCTGATCAGAGTAATGAGGGGCCTCCAAACATCACACCTGGGCTAAGTCCTCCAATTTCCTCTAAGACAATGTAAATCTCTGTAATTATCCCGTAGTCACCTGAGCAGCATGGCTGAGCAGGGTGACAGGTGGATGAAACAACAGACGGAGGCCCAGCGGACAGATGCTGCATACTCTGTCCCATCGGCCTGTAATTTGCCGGAGGTCTGAGGAGCGGCAGCCCTCCGTGGCTTTGCATCGCGTCTGCGAGCGTTCAGACGGCGCGGAGCGATCGCGTGGAGCCGATTAAACATCGAGCACGGCGGGCCAGTCGGCGTAAATCACTTCAGTCTGACGTGTTGCGCCGATAATGCTGCGTTGAGACTCAGTTTATTTGATATTGTCAACAATGTCTGTATAGACTTTTTATGCAAGTCTAAAATATCCACCTGCAGAGTTCCAACAATCCCTCTGGATATTTTTTTGACAGATATAATTGCCCTTCTGAAAGTTTGTTGTGGCTGTTGGTATGCTGTCCTTGGCCCTATGTGTCACATCGAAAGCTCATAAACAGTATCTATGGGATATATTCCGTGTTTGCCTACAAATCAGACCATTTTGAGATAAAGTGGAAGTTGATTGGACCAACGTTGTGTCTGCTAAATTCAAACCAGCCTAATCAGAATTCTGACCAGTGCTGCTAGTTTAGCCTTAGTGGAATGTATTGTGAAATCTATTTTGAAATGATTTTTTCAATGTCAAAAAAAACAACATAGTGCTGCTTCAAGATCTAAATCTTTTTGATCTGAAGTTTTGATTTCACAGCCTCGATCTCAGAATTTCCCACCGTACCTCCTCTGAGGTCTTAAAAATAGAACTCAGCTGAAATATGTGCTTACGAGTTGATCGGTCCTGATTGTTTTGCATCCCTGCCAACCATCAACACCACAAGGTTTTACATACTTCTATGTGTATGTCTATTTCTGCCTTTTTGCGCCCGTTCTGAGTTTGTTTGGTTAGCAGCATGGCCTATATTACGTCTCTCACTCCACAATGCTCACAAATGTATGACTGAACTGAAAATAGCAGCGCCCTTTTTTCTCACGTCTTTCTCCAGAAACCCGGGGAAGTCAGGTTAATGTAGTCCACAGGTGGTTGGGTCATGTAGTGGCACTTACTTAGACATGCGATCAGTGTCATGTGACCAAAATGGATTTATTTATCATCAGTATGGATATCTTCTGATGCAGTGAGCTCATGTTTCATTCAATACCTGGCAATATGATTCTCATTTGGCTCAGCACAAAAAAAACAACCAAAAAACAAAACTGCTCTTCATCTCTTCACACAAAGACCTGAGGGAACACACACACACACACACACACACACACACACACACACACACACACACACACACACACACACACACACACTCAATGCTGCTTGTTACCGTGGAGACAGAATGCAGATCAGCCTTTATGGAAATGTTCTGCAACAGCACACGGCAGGAGAAAAAACAAATATGAGTCAGTGTTTTTCTTCTTCAGAACCCTAGCACGGCTCCAAACCGTGAGCCTGCCATCTGCTGAATTAGCCCGTAGAACAGAATAGAAGAGACTTTATTGGCCACGTAAACGGTGCAGACAAATTGGTTCCCTAAGCAGTTGCTATTTAGCAGAACAGGGACCAGATCGTTGTCTTCATCACATTGTCCAGCAAACTGACAGGGCATTGACCTCATGCATGTTTTTTTCATGGATTGCTGGATAAAACATGAGCACCAGCTGTAGGAGCACACAAAGAGACAGGGAAAGCATGCTCGCAGAAATGCCCCTCCCCACCTGATCCTGGACCTTTTCATTATTAGGTCACCTCAGTGCAATTCAAACAAACAAAAACAGAACAAAACAACAATAATCAAAATAAATGAACACAATATGAATAATTGCTAAATGCCATATAATATTAAATTAAACTTATGAATAAAACAAACTGGAAAAGATCTAGAGTAAAAAGAAGAAATATTACACTATTTGATATCGAGCACAATAGGTGTTCCTATGGAGGGCCGATTTTGTGAATATTTTTCGAGAATTTTTAATTGGTTGTTTTGACAGTAGTGGATAAATGTATTAATTTATCTATCCATAAACATGAAGCTGTGCCACTTGTGTTGTTTGCATCATTTCGGGATTGCAGGAATTCACAATTGGATCACCCTATTTGTGAAACGTCAAAGTCAAAGGCCCAAAAACATAGTTTAGTCAAACCCAAAGCAAGCACTATAAAGCGAGGAATTTAAAGTCACAACTCAGAGTCCTGCTCCCTGTGGGACTCATCCCATGCTGTCGACTCTCAGCTGTCTCACTGCCTCTGATGGATGTCCTCGTGGTCTGCCGTGCGTGACTCGGCCAACCAGATAGTCATCGGTATACAAATGAGCCCGGGTCAAGCCGCCGCGCTTTGCTCTGGGCCTCATTTGGTATGCAAATGAAAAAAATGGTGAGTGAGAGAGAGAGAGCAGAGACATTTATTAACCTTCCTTTAGAGGACAGTCTGTGCTTTGCTAATGGTTGATAGGTGGAAAGGATGAAAAAAGCTAAAAATGCCACAAGTCAGGTGACTGTTGTAGTGACGAGTCCAAGGCCGCTGGTGCCAAACGTGTCAAGCCCTTACATTTTACTTTATTTAAAGTGACGCTAGAAACACCTTGTTTATTACTAAAACAACACAACATCGAATGGCCTGATGCTGTGCTGTTTTACTTTTGGTTTTTCAGCTAGCGTCAACCACAAAAAAAACAACCATAGTTCATCCAACCTCAGCACTGTATTTGGATACTGATCGTTGACGCAATGATTTGAAAAAGTATGATAGTAAGTCAGTGTCAAGGGGAGAAACAAAAACAACAGACATGATGAAGGTGCAGTCAGCATTTTTCAAACAACAGTTGAACTGTTGTTACAATATGCAACACCGTTTTTGTTGTATCAATAATAGTCCAGAAGTCTCTACATCTTGTTTTGCACTGAATGTCAGATGTCACATCTGCAGATTCACAAACTTCATCACTCATTTGACCCCTGTGTAAGGGACCTGGGTGCAAAGCTTGATGGGAATTGAAGTTCTCGTTTTCTCTTTGCTCTGCTTTATAGGAAAAAAAAAAGCTACACAACTTCCCAGGGAGACCCACTGTTCAACGCCACCAAAGACACTTTCTTTAGTCTCAGCGACAAATCAAATTTGGCAACACGTGTTGCATCCATTTCTTTCCCTGTTCTGGAGGGAACAATGCAGCCTCCGGTACGGTTGAGTCCTAAGGTCCTGGAAGTACTGACGAATCGGACAAGCAGTTTGTCTGATAACGCTGGACTTTATTGCTGTTTAGCTCAGCGCGCCAGAGAGTGGTGTCCCTGTTTTACGGCCCTCTGGGCTCAAACAATGGCCCCTTTCCATCTTCGCCAGTGTAGTCCTTCAGCGAGCGGCGCCACGCCCCTCCCGAAACACGATCCCGCTCTGGCATTGTGCTCATTGTTGAGAGACTAATCCCGACAATTACACCCCGAGACCGAAAGTGGCTGCCTCGCCCAGGATCCAGCCAAACCCCGTTCTGGCCCCGGGATTAGACCCCCACCCAGCCCACCGACCCTTGGGCCGGGAGAGTTTCGGGGTTTGGAAAGGAGAAGCGGAGGGTGGTCGCCTTACCGTGTCCCACCACTCATATGCTGACCTCAAAAGTGCTGGTGTGTCTTTCCCAAGTTTTTACTCAGCCGCACTTTGTTCACCTGCCGCTCCGGCTGTAACCCAGCCGCCTCATTGTTGGGCTGCATAAAGGTGTGTGGACACAAAGCGAGGCAGTGGAGCAAAGGGCAGGTATTTCAGGTTATGGCGGGTGAATAGTGGCTTGTTATAAAACGCTTATTTTTTGAAAATGATTTCGACCTTCGACACGCGTTTCTCTGTGTGTCAGTGACAGTTGAGGTGGATAGACCAAAAAGTTTTTCTTCATCCTCCCTTTTTTCCACCTTGCGGCAGAAACACGGGAGGTTGTTTCCCACAGAAGCTTCAGCTGACATCATAAAATACAACACACAACAAGGTACCTGGGGGCTGATTTTGAGGAGGGGCGGGGTGAGCGAAGGGAGTGTAGGGCCAAGGGTAGGGGGAAGGGAGTGGCGTGGTCGGGGAGACTGATCTCAATCACCATTGGCTGGAGGTGGCGCGGGGGGACACACCTGTGAGAGCCAGAGATTGGCTGTCGGCTGAAAATTACACCTGTGGGGGGGGTCGGAGGGAGGGGTTGGCCTACATGTAAAGCGAGCCCTTGAAAAACTCAGCCACTGTCGTCTTGAGGAGCTCAACTGGCTCGCAGCACTGAACAGAGCTCCTCGAAGGATAAGAAGATGAAGAAGGAGAAGAAGAAGAAGCGGAGAGGAGGAGGAGGAAGAGACGAGTTGCAGTTTGACATGCTCCAAACTGGTTGGTTTTGTTCACGGAGAGGCCCGGCCCTTCCGTCTGACTCGGCGGCTTCATCTTCCTGGAAGGGACGCCGTCTTGTTTTCTCCTCCAGCCGCCGCCGCTCCAGAGGTCGGCCGCCCTTCAGCCGGCAAGCAGGGAGCAGGGAGGAGGAAGGCTGGCGAGCCAAGCGGGCGTCAAGATCACCTCCACCCACCCGCACTCCCCCACCTTTTGCACAATGATGGCCCTTGTCTGGGGGGTTTCTGGCTCGGTGACCACACCTGGCAACCGCCGGGGCTGAACTCACAAAGGTGATCTTCAGCCCCCCGCCCTTCTCCCGAATCTTTTTGTCTTCACTTCGCCGCCGAGAGCCAGAGCCGTCGCTGCAGAGCCGTCGCCACCGCCAACGGTAGGGCTTTAAAAAGTTTTATCTTTTCCGAGATCGCCCGTCCCGGCGGCGACTAGAATCAGGAAACGTGCGTCTGGCAAATTCGGTCAAAAAAAAAAAAAAAAGCGCCCCCCACCCTACCCACCTGGGCCCACCCCCCACCCCCCCCCACCCCCTCCGTGTGACTGCAAGGCGAGGTAGTTTCGATGGCAATGCGAAAAAATAGCACGTATCGAGTTGCTGCTGCTTCTTTAACCTGGGAGAAAGAAAGAGGAAACAATAGGAACCGACACTCATTCCTAAACTGGACAGACCAGTTGGGGCAGGTCGAACTGCCAGACTTGTCAAGGGCTATGAATGCTGAGTCCTAGTTGCGGTGCGCTAAAATGTGCTGAACACCAGGATCCATCCACAGTACCGAACAGGCTTCTGAATTACCTCCTAGGTCCACCTTCGGCTCTCACACTGAGTTGTTTTTCATTGGGCAACTTTTGCTGACAACCTGTTGAGCTCCGAATCGGTTGAGGCTATGAGCAATTTTTTTTCTCTCTTTTTTTAGTATTAGAAAGTTGCTGCTTCAACTTTTCGTGCCTTTTGTAGACAAATTGATAGATGGTCTGCCTTTTTGTGTGGCGTTTGGGAGGAACTATAGGAAGTTTGCACAGAACTGGCCGCGTGTCGGACGTAAAATGTCTGCTCACGCTGCCCCCCTTCCTCCTCAGAGCGTGTTGAAACACACCGCCGCAGCAGCAGTCGCGGCTGCAGCTGCAGCAGCGTTGGACTTATCAGAGAGGAGAATTTTGCACAGGATAAACGGCGTATTTGTTGTCACATCCGCCCCTGCTGCGAGCGAGAGGGTTTTTTTTTTGTACTGGGCAGTGGAGGGCCGACGGGGGAGAAACGGAGGGAAAATGTCGTCCGCTTGCCGGCGCCGACGTACAGCGGCAGAGCGAGGTGGAGGACTGTGATTGGTTGGAAAGAGGAAACATTTGTTCGTTTCTTTATTGTACGGCTGAATAGATGCGGGTCACGTGAGCTCAAGTCGCTCCTGCGGGGGAAGAGCGGAGGGGTTTGAGTACGGCCAGAGATCCTCGTCAAAGCCGTCGAGTCTTCCTGCAGGTCTGAGGCAAGATTGAGGGATATTTGTGTCACGCCACGGGGTGAGAGGTTCGCTTTAATCACAGGGTTAATGACGCTGTGTAATGGCCCAGGGCCATTTTGACTTAATGTCGTGCAATTGCTTCAGTAATGTTGTTTACTCTTCTCATTAAGAGGCAGTGTAATAAGACATTTAGAATTATTGCGTTATTACTGTCAAAATAGCCCAGAAGTCAGTCGGCATGATTAAATAAAATCCTTTTCAAGCGTGATGTGCCACGTTGGTTTTCACCTGTTGCAGTCCAGAACTATCGCTCTTCCTTTTTTTGATGGGCAGAATGTAACCTAAAAGAATCCCGGTGATTCGGAGAGGAGCCCATACAAAGCTTTAAAATGATAAAAGTAAAAAAAACAACAATCTTGAATCCTGAATCCTGTTCTATGGTCACATTTCCGTGAACATTAAAGACATTAAGTGGAAATATTTGAGAGAGGACGGTGAAAGGACGGTGAGCGGCAAGGGAGGAGCCTATGGCTGTGACACATGTAGCGCCTGGCTAGTCACCTAGCACGCATTTAAAGCAGACGTGCGGCAGTGGTGGCGGCACACACCAGGCCTGAGCACCAGCTGCTGGCCGGGCCTCGAGGCCTCCAGGAGGTGGAGGTGGCTCCTCAGATAAGGTCCGCGCTTAAATAAGGTTTTGGGTTTCCCTGCCCTATTGTTTCCTCACAAAGACGGCGGCTATTGATTAAGGGCCAGGGCCAGTTTACCTATCGGAGGGGCCGTCGGCAGAGTCGCATTCCAGCGCAGTCACGGCGGAGTCACCTGAGCGCGCCTCACTTCCACCAGGCAGCGAAAAAAAAAAAAAGGGGGAGAGAGAAAAAGGAGCGTGAGCGGGGCTGTAAGCGGCCCGGACTCCCACCACAGCGAGCACCATGTGCAACAATGGGACACATTGAGCGGCAAATTAGCATGAGAAGAGTGGCACAGGTATGTGGACTAACGGAGGGAGGACAACCCGAGAGTTTGCTGGACGTACGCGGGAGCGAGCGAGGAGACAGGCGGGACGGTAGATATTTGGCCCAGGTAACAGCAGCGCCTCTCCGCCGTTTTCCAACCTTGTGGGCTAATCTTTTTCCCTTTTTCTCCCCCTCCACTTCTACCTCCACCTCCACGGCTTCTCTTTCCGCTCTTCCTTCCCTCTCTTTCTTCCCCTTTCCTCAGAAGACCCTGCAGTGCTCGTTCATTATGCTGATGATTAACTAAGTCTAGGCTGGGAGAGCAGCTCCACTCGCCACTCTCATTTGGTGGAGGCCCGACTGACTGACTGGCTGGCTGATCGGCAGGAAGACGCAGCGGGTCTCAGGCAGCGGGCTGGAAACTCAAGACCTCCACCTTCAGTTCCTTCTCTCTGTCCTTCCTCGGCTCCCCCTCCTCCCTCCTCTCCTCTCTCACCAGAACGTGCTCGCTTTACTGTTTCTGTGGAATTCCTTCCTTGTGGTGCCTTCCATGACGGTAAGGTTACAGGTGCACTCTCCCATTTTCACTTCTCTCCCTCTCTCCGCTCCGACTTTTCTTCCCCTCTCTTCCTCTCGCTCTCACTTGAGCTCCGCCTTTCTTCGTCGGACAAAGTGAATGCAGTCTTTTTTCGCCTCATCGTTCTTTCTTCTAAGATCAAATTAATCGTGCCTTGTCGAAAGCAAACTGTTGCTCACGCTTGTTTGGTGGTACGCGCAATGCTCAGCATGACCAACGGGGTGATTTTTTTTTAAATTTCTTTGTTTTGTTGTTTTTGACAAACCGAACTAGGGCGCAAGTTAGGCTTTTGCCCGCCAAGGTGTGAGCTTTTCTCGCCGCGTAGTCCGCAAACGACCCGCGTTACTCAGTAAACGGGGACCATTCGCGGTGACCTTCTGCACACACGGCATCCACTCAGGTCGAGCCGAGCAGCATTCCATCAGCCTTTCATCACTCGGCAAACACAAAGACATCCCGCCTGAGAGATCCGCCAACGGAAAAAAACGACAGAGGAAAGAAACAACAACAAACAAAAAACCCTAAACCCCCCCCCCACTTCCCTCTCCACCCACGCAGTCTGAAACTAGTAGCATAGCGTGCGTCACGCTCAGGAGCCCCTATACCCGGATCTGAAGGGCTCTCAGTGGCGGATGTGCTTTCCAACCCGGTGGCGTGCCTCAGAGGATGTGTGCGACCCTCACAGAGTTGATGTTAGCGCTCTTTGTGTGTGTGTGTGTGTGTGTGTGCGTGTGCGTGCGTGCGTGTGTAGAGAAGCAGGCCTTTTCAAGCTCGCCGTGCTGTAGATTCAGACTCGTCAGAACAGGCCTGGGCAATCATTAACAGCCAGTGTGGCACCGTCTCCCCGTGACAGCGGCTCTAACCTTAAAGCCCTCCACCCTCCTCAACCACAACAAGGACCCGGCGATTACATGTCACGGCGCACAGCTCGGCCTCCAAATATGGACTTCCTCCTCTCTGCTGCCCCCTCTTACTTTTGAGCCACGCAGAGGGACCGAAGGCGTCGCAGGGCGAAAGCCGCCCTGTGCATGTTCCAAGCTTTGTTGTTTTTTTATGTTGTCTTATTTTGTGCTTGTAGACATTTTCAGCTTTAATTCCTTTCTTTCGTACTTTAAACTCCCCCAGTTTCATTCATGCTGTTCACTGGTAGCATTGACCGGCCGGCGGGGTGTTAGCGTTTAGCATCGGTCTCGTCTGGGCGATCGTCTCCATCTTACGAGGCAGCATTGGATATCATCTCTCTCTCTAATACTGCCTGGTAATGATGATGATCATTGTCCGCCGGCAGCGACCAGGTTCAACCTGTGGCACCACGACCTTCAGCCTCCTGGACCCTGGAGATCGGCTCTCAGGATCCATCTTACCTGACAGTGCTGGATTGTACAAGTGTTGTTCTAACACTGTCTGGTAACGATGTTTCCTGGGAGACCCACTGGATCATCGTACGGCTCTTCAAATTCTGCTTTTGAATTATTACTATTATTACTAAGTTGGCTTCCTTTTGTTTGCCCTAGTTCCTGTTGGTGCCTCAGGCTGCGTGACAGTCATTTATGGGGGAAGGGTAACAGCCGAGGCGAGTGTTTTATGGAAACACCAGTTTTCAGGTGAATATTAACGATGACTTCCTGCAAGGAATGTTTTTCCCCCAACTTCTCCGTCTACGTTGTGCAAAGGAGAGAAAGGGAGAGAGAGAAAAAGAAGAAGAGGCACCCGTCATTACACCCTCACCCCACCCAGGTTAAAGAATAGCAGTCGGTTGACGGTTCCACCGGTCCTGCAGGACCCGCCCACTTCCCGACCAGCGTCACCCTTTGTGTTGTGTGGCAGTGATTGGCGCGACTCGCCTCCTCCGGCCGCGTGGCACATCCTGGTTACTGACGCAGCAGCTCACCTGAGGCTGAGGCGCTCACCCCCACATGAAAGAGCCACAAGTGTACTGGCCCTTCAGTTTCAATCCAGTCTCGGCGGCTCTTCCTCTCAGCTTCAAACCAGCTGGGAGCTCAGCCTGGCGGGGGGGGGGGCCTGTTTTTTCATTAACGTCCCGTCGCAAATGTGAATTTAAGAGGCGAAGCTTCCAGCCCCGGCGTGAGAGAGGGATAGCGAGAGAGAAGGCAAATAATAGACCTGGAGCCGGCAGAAACTCAGTGTTTGTTTAAGGAGGGAGAATTACCCCGCAAATACTGAGCCGCGCCTTTGTTTGCCCACCGAGCTGCCTCATCCGAGCGGCGCAGACACACACACACACACACACACACACACACACACACACACACACACACAACATAGCACAACACAACACACAGGTAAACAGCCTTTTCTCTGCTCTCGATGCTCCCATTCATCTCAGCCACATAACAGCAGAAACACTTTTCGTTCTTCACCCGTTAAAATTGCGCCCCACCAAAAGAGGGAACTTTGAACTGTGTTTGCTTACCCCCCCCCCCCTCCTCCCCCACACACTGCCTAGCCGTCCTTTGCCTTCTCTTGCGACCCCCCCGGCCCCTCCCTCTTACCACCCTTTCTTCCACCTCTTTGCACAGGTGGAAGCTCCGACGTCGCCCTTCCAGCCTGTTGATAGGCGTCTTACCAGACATGGTTAGATGTAATTACTGGTGTCTAATACTGTCTGGTAATGCCGTCCATTAAATGGCATTGCCTGCCGCGCTCTTGCTCTTACCCTCATCCCCATCGCTTGTCCGACACGCACGCCACACTCAGCGTATTCTCTCGTATTCACTCCAATTCAGCAGGTGTATCCGAGTGACCTGCGAAAACTATGGAACTATGATCCTCGCACTGGAAGTGATTTTTTTTTTTCAGCTTGAGGTTTCCTTCCATGTGACCTGAGTCAGAGTTCCCTCCTAAGAGCAGCAGTCCCCTTCGGCAACTGTCGTGTTTGAAATCTGCTCCAAACGACTTTTCTTCCAGGAATGTTGACGTGATTCTTAAGGAGGGGAAAATATTAAGAAATAGCTGCGACTTGTACGTGTCGGGCGACCTGCTTTCTTCTGCCGGCGACTTGGCCTTCGCCCAGGTACAGTAGAACAAAGGCTGTTTTTTTCCAAAGGCTTTTTTTTTTCCTTCTACTGAGGCGTCATTATCTCTGATGCACTGTGAACTCCATGATGTGAAGTGACTGTGGTGACTGTGAGAGAAGATTTAATAAAGTGGCAAGAAAAAAAAATGAAAAGGAAAAAACAAAATTGTCTCCGCTTCATTCTTTCAAATGAAACTTTTACAGTTTTATTTTTTAAAATCTGCTTTGTTCCATTGGCGGTTTGCTGGCTTTCTGTAGACTTTTATTTTCTCGGGGATCTCTCGGTCAGACCGGAATGCCGAGCTGCAGTCAGGTGTGGATCAGGTTACCTGTGAACAGAGCTTCTGTTTAAATGCCTCAGTTTACCAATTCCCCCTAAAGCCCCCCCCACCCCCAACTCCCCAGCTAAGCCCTCATTGTATCCCAGCACACACAGAGAGGGGAAAAAAAACAGGTTGATAAACTGGACAAGCAGACAACTGCCAGACAACTCGAGACTCTTGTCGGTTAGTTGTTTGTTTTTTTTAATTCGGGACTGATCACTGTCACTAACGTAGCTCAACACAAGTAAATACAAAGCTATTCAGCTCGGCCCCTGAGGTTTGTTGGTTCGAAGGTGGTCAGCTGTTCATCAGGTTTTTTATCAGATGGAAGACAAACTGAGCCGTTGAGCATAAAAAAAGCCCCGGGGCCCCTGGTTACCCCCAGCGCTGGGGAGACTCACACGAGTTCGCTCTCGGAAACACGATGTCCGCGGCTGCAAAACCTGAAAGGTGACTTTGATGAAGCGGCGAAATGAACGGCGGGAACGATTCGCTGAAAGGAGAAGTATTTCATAACTGGGTTTAATGATTGTTTTTAGGAATCTTTATGGGCCCGTCCTGTGATTACGGGCTGGCTGAACCTGGTTCCCTGGAGCAGCTTATATAAATAAGGAATCAAAGTGTGAGCAGGAGACAAAAGGCAACTTAATCATTAATTTTTCTGGCAGGATTTCACCCCGTCTCCTCGCAGACGACGATCAAAAGCCTCGACGTGACTGCGGCAGAGTAAAAGAACACCTGCTCCACTGGCCCATAAAACAACAGCACACCCGCCTCTTTGTTTTTTCATCTAAATCTGTAAAAAATGAAATAAAAATCCTAAAACTTGAAAAACTTTAGGTTATAAATGGAATCATTCGACTGATTTCAAGTGCTGAACACGGTGGATAATCATTGCTAGAACTTTCTGGGCAAAGAACAATAAAACTTAAAAGCTTTAAAGGGACAATCCGTGGGTGGACTACTACTTCTTCGAAATGCTCCGCTCAAAGAAAGTACCTGTCATAATTTTTTCAAAGGGGCAAATTCACCTAAATATCAAAACTATTTTAGTGGTATGTATTTTCACCAGCATAAAGCAGAATGTCTTCCTGTATTATAATGGTTATATATAATAAGTTTGTCGCTTAAAGTTACTATAAAGCGTATTTCTGAAGTTAAGAATTATGGAATCATTTTTGAGCTGTAGTCTAAACCTCCAGCAAACACTGAATCCCAGCAATAAAGTGATGAATTGTGGGACTTTTACAACCATCTCCGGGTTGAACCGCCTCAGTCGCTGCCCATGTTACACTCTCCGGTGAAACACTCAGCCTGGTCTGTTTTACTGCTGGGGAAGTAACGAGAATAAAACCTCCAAATCAAGCAATTTACGCACAGAGAAACAAAAACAGGAAAACACGTCGCCGTCTCTCCTGCAAGTGAGACTGGGAAACTGGAACGAGTTACTCCTCCGACGTCACGCCACTGAATCACACTGTTCCACTGGCAGGCCGCCTGCCGAGGATTCCTGCGCCGGCCCGTGCATGCTTGAGGCGGTCGGACCGGATTCCTGCACGGCTGCGGGCCGTGGACGAGGACGCTCGGGCTCACTGAACCGGGGTTTGCTAGCCGCCGGGCTGCGGTAGGAGGAACAGCCAGGGGTGGGGCGGGGAGAAAGGAGCCGCGGCGGGAAGGAGGAAGAGGTGTGTGTGTTCAGTGGAAGGTGCAAAACTTAGTCAGAGGGAACTTCTTCCACAGACAAGACAGACAGACAGACAGACAGACAGAGCACTGAGAGCAACTCGACTGATTACAGGCTGGAACAGAGGTGTTGCCATGGCAACAACCCCCACCCATTTGGTAAAATGGAAATTTTCCACTGCATCTCCCCAGTCCTTTAAAAATGGCCGCCACTCAGTTCCAACTAACTTTTAAATTTGAGGGTGTAAAAAATATAATTGACAGCATAACTCACAATCCGTGTCGCACTCTTAATTGCTCCATCCAATATATATATATATATATACACATGGGAATTCTCATACAAATCCGCTTTAAATATTGAACGACGACCAAATATTGATTTGGTAAAGGTTGGAACTGTTCAGCAAACCTATATGAGTGATTCACGGCAGAATCCTCCTGTTTTCCCACGTCGGGCCGAGTCTCGGCGAAATCTGATGTGTCCTCCTGCCACTCGTCACCAGCGGGAATGAGTCGGACGCCGACCCTGGGAACGAAACCAGGCCCCGCCTGCTGCAGGAGCACCCCCCCCCCCCCCCCCCTACACCTACACCCTACACACACACCCATTCCCCTTTCTGTAACTCAGTAAGGAACTTGTGAATGGGAGGGTGAGGGATTGAGAGAGAGAGAGAGACCCTATTGATTGGAGTCTTTCTTTACGTCGTAATACAACTCCGCCGCCTTCCACCGCAACACCTTGACAAGGAGAATCCCTCCAAATAATGGGTTGTGGAGGGACACCATTGCTGCAGGCTGCATCCCTGTAATTGCCGAGCGCTTCCTGCTGCAGGAGGCGGTTGGGATGACATGGGAACGGACGAGTTTCCAGCGGCAGTGCACACACACACACACACACACACACACACACACACACACACACACACACACACACATGCATTTCCATAGCTTTGAGGGCAACCTCCTTTTCACCAGCAAGTGAAAACCATTTCAATAACTGGAGAAAAGTGAACATGTTCACCTGTAATTCTTCTGGGTTTGGAAAGAAATTGAGTCTTCACACAGATAGCAAAACACTTGATTCCTGAATATTTAGTCCATCCTCAGACCAGGACGGGCCAAAATACAGAGAACAAACATCACTACTGTAAATAGACACGCACACGTGTGGCCGTGGTTTCTTCTTCTACTACATCTACGTCATTCTGAGTTGTGTGAGGCAGTTCACATAACTTGAAATGTCCTCATATTTCAAAAATGTTTAGTTAACACAGTCGGTCCACACAAAAGGCAGAAAAAAAAACACACACTCACACAGGTGAAAAATGTAAATCACCCCTTCCAACGCTGTGTGTGCGTGTGTGTGCGTGTGTGTTCTGTTTCGGCGTGGACAAAAAAAAGTAAAAGAAAGGAGGAGGGCTTTCTGACAGCTGAATGAAAGGGAGAAACTTGATAAATGACCTGAGGTCCGGAAAAAAAAGTGGAAAGTCAAATTTATAACAAAAAAGAGGAACCGATCAGTGAACACACAAAACACACACACGCGCCCACATATTAGAAAAGATAAGGGTGTGCGCTCAAATGTGCATGCGCATCTACACAATACACACACACACGCACACACACAGTTGGCAGATGGTGATCTGTGAGCTGGACGGGGCTGTAAAACAAGCCTGTTCCCTTTTGTCCACCTACACGGCACTTTACTCAGCGTGTCTATCAGATGGCGGCTCTTTATCAAGGTGTGGCCGACACCGGCTGCTGGAAACCAAGAGCTCTGTTCTGTTCCGGGAGGCCGGCGGTAACAGCGCTGCTGCTGCTGCTCCGTCTCCCCGCTGCCTTTTTCCGCACTCCTGGACTCCCGGACCGACGCCGGGAGGTTCCGCCTCAGTTTAAACGAAGGGGGCGCCGACGCGACAGACTGCTGCTTCCTGCTTGTAAATGCAGTCATGTGCGAAGCGGTTCTAGCCTCACCTACGCTGTTGCACGCTGCTGATGACAGGAACATTTCGAAACGTTGCAAATGAGGCGTGGAGCTGACTTTTGACTGATTGCTTTCATTCAAGTTCTTGATGGGACAAGAGTTTGGTGGTTTGGGAATTACCCACTAGAAAATTAGAAGGACTTCCTGCGGCTCCAGTATCACGTCCTCGCTTTGTCCCTTGACATTGTTCTTGTTTGCCCGCTGGAGGTCACAGAGGGCATGCAGGGATCCGGTTTATTTTGGGGTTACATGCAGCGCAAAACTACGACATCTAGTGGTGAAATGAAATCATATATACCTGTATATGTGTGTGTGTGTGTGTGTGTGTGTGTGTGTGTGTGTGCGTGCGTGCGTGGGCTTGTGAGTGAGTTAGTAAGTCATCAGTCAAAAAAGATTGCCTGTTGTCATTGCTGGTGTTGCTGTTGCCATAACATAATATATTTCTAACAGCTGTGGTTCCAATAATTTTTCTATATGGGTTTTATTCGCAATTTGTTTGTTTGTTTGTTTTTAACATTACTTACTTGCTTAGTTGTATTTTTTTTGTCCGGCCAACCAAATCTGAGAACCATAAAAAATGCATTAAAACTTTTCACACTAGCGGGTTATTTACTTTGGATTATTATCAATTATTACTATAAAAAATTAGTTTAAAATGTAATTTTACCTGAGCGCAACTCGCTCTCACTCAGGTTGCTCCTGGTAACCCCACTTTGCGTATAATTACACGGTGGCGTGGATGCAACGCAAGAGAGCCACCCAACCCTGTCAATTATCAGGCCGTTGGGAGGAAGAGAGGAGATTATGCGTAATTGCAAACTGTGGTCGGGACCCTGGGTGTTTCCTTCTGGGCCCCGAGTCAGCGAGACGGGGAGGTGTTAAGTTGGCTGGCTATGCTGCTCTGCGGCCTGCCTGCCTGCCTGCCTGCCTGCCTGCCTGCCGCTGGATTTGGCTCCAGACAACGTGGTTAATGTCAACACACTGCTGTAATTCTGAACACGATTCCACGCAATGACTTTGTGTTGTCAGTAAAACAATGTCTAGAGGCCAAACGGCTCCAGGTTCAGGTTATGCTATGGTTTCCGCGAAGCTAATTTGGATGTTTAATACTAAAACAGACGGGGCCTCCTCTTTTGGAGGAAGCCTGGTTAATATTTCCTTCCTGCTGCTTTGTCGAAACTTTTGTCGCTTGAGGTTGAAGGGAAACGTCTTGTGCCTTTTGTGTGAGCATGTGACTCCCTGAAAGATCCACTTTGAGTGACAGGCCCGGTCTTACGTTACCATAGGCTTCACACAACAGAAGCTTAGGGGCCGTTAATAATGAATGAAGCTGGACCTGGAGGCTGGGCGTGTGTGCCGTTTGTAGCGCGTGTGTGCGTGTGTGTCTGTGTCTGTGTGTGTGTGTGTGTGTGTGTGTGTGTGTGTATGTATGTGTGTGTGTGTGCATATAACCTTGAGAGGCTAGTTTGTCTGGGGGCTGCTGTTGTCAAAAGGTTCAACCTACAAGAGGCGACTGTTGCTAAGGCTCCTATTACCTGAGTGACTGCCTGATTGTTTACATCGACTTTAATATATCCGCGACAAGGGGAGGAGGGGGGGACGGCGGGCGGGGTCAGGGGGTCATTTTAGAGGGGCAAACCGCTGACAGAACATGTGATTTTTATCAGCGGGGGCCTTCGGCGCGCAGGCTGAGTGTGCACTGCAGAAGAGGAGCAGGCTGAGTGGGGCTCCCAGCCCGTCTGGCTGCAGGTAAAAAAGCTTTTTTCGTCTCTGTGCCGGTTCAGTGGGTTTGGTCTGGTGCCGTTTTTACACTTGAAGCAGCGAGGCAGGGAGGCGGGACGATCGGCCGGGACGATCGGCCAGGACTCTGAGGCGACGCTCAGGAGCTCGCACCCCCTAGAGGCTGAAACGCTCAACTTAAACAAACTGCTAATGCTAATGCTAACGGCAGTAGAACGTAGTGGTGCTGTGTTAAACGTAAAAAGTTAACGTTGCTATAGGTGACTACCGAGGTGTACCTGCTGAAATGAAGGTCAGATGCAGATTTTTTTTAAACTGGAAACAAAGAAAACATGGACACACTATCAGTCAAAGTTGAGACACCTTTTTAATGTCCTTTATTTTATTCTCATGACGATTGACATTGCAGTTTCTCACTGAGGGCATCAAAACTACGTAAGAACACTCATGGAATTATGTGGGGAACAATAAAAGTGTAAAATAACCAAAACGTGGTTTTATATTTGAAGTCTTCAAAGTAGCCACCTTTCATAAAAATCACATTTAGAGTTATATAACGTGTTTTTCTTTGCTACATAATTACATGTATCTCACTCACTATATTTGATCTCTTCAGTATGTATCTGCAGTGTAGAAAGTTGTAAAGATAAAAAAAAATTGAGTGAGAAGGTGTGTCCAAACTTTTGACTGGTAGTGTATATCATATATCAAAATATCAAGGGGTATTTAAATTAGAAATATTATAATATATATATACTATATAAACTAGAAAATAAAAACTAGAAATATTTAATGGATATGTTAAGCTCTAAACCTATTTGAGAAACGTATTTTTGTAGATATTATTATTCCTAGACTTTAAGATCATGTTAGTAGCTTTGTGTTGTTATTAGAGGACCCATATGTTCAAGTTATATGTGTCCGTATTCAGACTATATGTGTCTGTATCCTGCCAGTGAACTCACCATAAATGATACAACCATCTTTTCCAAGCGATAAATATGCTGTTTTTTCTGGATATGACAAGCCTAAAAAAAAAAAAAAAAAAAAACATTTATCACTCGGGTCCAATTTGGTCCAATAAAATTTGTAATTGGACCTTTAAATACACTTGATGTCAGTAAATCATTTCATGTGAGAGCGTGCAAACGCTGGCGTGACACAGAGGTGCACTGACGTCACGTTTCGCCTGCTTGTCCGTGCTGAAGCATTGGCAGCCATCTCCAGCGCTCTGCAGGCGGCGTGCGGGGATGTCAGCTGACAGGTGGGCGGAGCCTGGCGGCGGGACGCTTGTGCTGTCGACCGCATTGGAGAAGCAGCGAGAGGAAGTGGAGGAAAATGAGGACGCAAAGGTTCCCCTTCCAGACAGGCGCCCTGCGGAAGCTTCAGAGCTTCCGAAGAACTCCTGGTCACCTGACCGGAGCGGCCGGCAGGAAGTGACATCAGAGGATGGAGCAGGAGGGGCCAGGAGGGAGAAGATGCAGAGGAGGAAGAAAACAAGCAAGAAGGTGTCAGGTGTGGTGATGATTCTGACAACATGGTGGTCTGCAAGATAAAACACACACACACACACACACACACACACACACACACACACACACACACACACACACACACACAATACTAGTGCTCTCTGTGATCACCTGTGTCAGGTTTCCTCCGGAGGTCGATTCCCAGCAGAACCTTGTCCTCCACGCAGGAACCTCGGGGTTTGGGGCCCTTCTTCTTCTTCGGGGGAGTCAACGGGGCAACAATGTCAGTAAAAAAAAAATAATACATGTATCACAAAAGTCATTATGGTATATTTTTACTTACATTACTTGATTAGAAAGTCCCATGTTCTGGACATTTGAGCAGTAATATGCGTCTTAGGACTGATAATGATTCCTACCAGAATAAAGATTGGAAATATGCCCTTTATGACATCAGAAAGGGGGATGATACCTCTACCAGGTTTGAGATCACACCCACCAGTCAGTTGTTGGCTCTGCCCCTTGAGAGCACTTTCTTTCTGTCCCCTTCTTTTGTCCAACAAAGCATCATTAGATGTAGGCTAAAATCCAGCAGGAGGCTGTAAACAGAAGGCTAAAAAAAAACCTATTTTCACCTGTTTATATGTAAAAGTCTACACTTGACTCTAATATGGGGCCTTTACAGCGGACTTTCTTCCATCCTCTCCCTCAGAGTGAGCGGCTACTGTGAGAGCCGTGGCTGGAAGAGGATCCACGACAGAAACAGGGACGACTTCAAACTCAAGTGGTGCGAAACCAAGTCAACCGCCAACTACAGCAACTTCAGAGAAGGTCGGCACGTTTTTCCCGTCAGAGGTCTTCGCCCTCGCCAGGTCGAGGAAAAACGGTGAGGCGATCGCCTGCCAAAGGTCCTTACGCCCCTCCGCCGTTGGTCCCAGGTGAGCAGCTGCTGTTCCAGATCCCCAACAACGGCGTCCTCACCACCAAGATCGGCCTCCTGTGCAGCCTGCGCGAGTACGAGCGCGTGAGCGGCAAAGTCGGCCACGGTCAACAGCTCAGGTGAGGTGGGCCGTCTCTCCGCTGAGGGAGTTTGTTTCTTCCGCAGTTTTAATCTGGGACGCACATGTGGGTGCTGACCTTTAAGGGCCGATGGACGCCTGACATTTTTTGCGTCTTGGAAAAAAAATTAAAAAAAGAATGAAGCTGACTTTTTCGACCGACGTGCGTTGAGTTGCCTGCAGCCAGGGGACCTAGTTGTTACGAGGAACAGGAAGTCACTGCCAGCCTGTAAACAAAGGCCGCAGTGTGACTGCCGCTGCTGCTGCTGCTGCAGGGCTTCAAGTTTAACCAGAATTGAGCAACGTTTCTCCATTATTGATAGAGAAAAGAAGACGTTCCATTGTGTTCCCGACTGGCTTTGAGCACAGAGTTTAGCTAAACATGCAACAAACTGCTCTTAGACTTATACTCAGTGTGACACCTGTTAAGAGGCACGAAAAGCTGATATCCTGGAGAGGAATTGAGGGAGGAAAATAAGCTCACATTCCTTTTAAAGCACAATCACTTCACAATTGAATATTATTACTTTTAGACCAATTACATAATACACAGTGGTTGAAAACACTGCTTCAGGGGGATACACAAAAATAGATATTACATTTCTAAAGTGTAAATCAACAGTTTTCCTCAAAGTGTTTTCACACATAAATACGCTTAAGACAGCGACACTTAGACAAATGTAAAAAGTAAAAGGTCAGATCTACTTTTTTAGCAGTTTTTTTTTGGAAATTATCCTTTTGTTTTTTTCTTCCTGTTTCAAAAAGTTTCTTAGAAATGCATCAAAGTGAACACTGTGGATTTAACATTCATTTGTCTCTGGTCAGGTCAAGCTGACAAGCTGGCTCAAACTGATGACATCATAACTGCTCAAACTGAGGCCACTGTAAATGATTATTAAATACAAAGGTTAATCTGCAACACATAAGAAGGAAGGAAAAAAAATCCTGGAACCCTGGAACTGTTTTGTTGTGGACACAAACGGACGGCTGGGCGGCTCAGGGCTCCGCCCCTTTTCTTCTCGCTCTCCGCAGGAGGCTGAAAATGGATGAGTTTGTTCCCGCCACCTTCCGCATGGACGTGACGGCGGAGAGGGAGGAGTTTTTCAACCAGCAGGAAGGTAGCCTCGAACGCATCCTGCTGCCGAGGCAACAGCGCACCGGTCCGACTGGATCCGGGTTTGGATTGTGGGCTTCACTTTTTGAAAGGGGATGAGTCAAACCTGAGACCTGGTAGTGGTGGTGGTGGTGGTGGCGGCGGGGGGGTCGGCTTGCGAGACAACGGTCGCCTTGGTGACCCTTTAATTAAGATGCCGAGGACGTTGGAAAAATAATGCACTTCACCTCCCGTAAGGCCACGATAAGAATCACCAGGGGAACGGCTGGTTTCCATGGAGACCAGCCAGCAAAGGGCAGAGGGCGGGGCGCGGCCACAAACAAAGTACTTTAAAAAAATATGAGGACAGGTAAGAATTCAATATGATGTGAGAGACGTGCTGCTTCATCTTTGAGGAAGGGGAGGAGGAGGAGGAAGAGGAGGTGGTGCGAGGCAGTTGAAAAGGGTCCCGGTGTGGCGCCGCAGCTTTATGATATGCACAGCGCGCGAGTTCACGACAAACAAGGTTATCAGTGGGCAAACAGGGGAAAGACGCAGACACCTGGTTCCACTCGCTTTCAGTTTGAAAGTAATGTGTTGAAAACACCCAGAGGAACCACATTTTCCCATTAGGTGAAATTCGAAATTGATGATGGCCCTGTCATGATAGATAGATAGATAGATAGATAGATAGATAGATAGATAGATAGTCAGCAATAGTTTTTAATGTGATTTGTTTTTCCATTTATAATGAAACTTTCCTTGACTTTACTGACGTGCCGTCGTGTGTGTGGTCAGGTGTGTGCGACGCCGAGCGCCGCATGTGGATCTGCAAGCCCACGGGTCTGAACCGGGGCCGGGGGATCTTCCTGCTGAAAAGCCGGGAGGAGGTCGAGGCCTTCAGGCTGAAGCTGCAGCTCCTGGACAACGGCAGGAAGAGGCCCCAGCGCCGGCCGCAGGCCTGCGTCGTCCAGCGGTGGGTGAACACGCGGTGTCTCCGAGGCTTGATCTTCTCGGCGGAGCTGGAGGTTCAGAGTGTCTCTGTGAAATCAGCCAGACTTCTGTCTCATTCCTTGTCGTACCCGCTCGAGAAACGCAGGCGGACTCACCACCAGACCCAGAAACAGCCACGTCGTTTCTCTCAGTTACATCCAGAAGCCGCTGCTGCTGGACGGGAGGAAGTTCGACGTGCGCTCGTACCTCCTGATCGCCTGCACTTCACCCTACATGGTCTTCTTTGGCCACGGATACGTGCGGCTGACCTGCGGCGCCTACGACCCCGACTCAAACAGTCTGTGCACCCACCTGACCAATCAGGTACGCTCTCAAGGTTCCTCTATAAAAGTAAAAAACAAAAACAAACAAACAGAGAAAAAGGTAGTGAACCTTTAAAGCACCCGCCGTGGCATTAGATTAGGTTCCTATGTTAGAAACTAGCAGGTGTAGATACACCTTTAATACACACAGAGAGACATTAGCGAATGTTGACAGTGCTTTATTTAAGGCTTAGCATGCGGTATTGATTCAATGTCACACTCACAAAGAGTATAAATTGCTCTTTAACAAGGCAAACAGTCTCTCGGGCACAGGGACTCGAGTGCCGTGGCAATAATGAAAAATAATTATTAACAAAATGTAGGACCGTTTGTGAGAAATTATCTTCTGAATTAGATTTTTTACTTTCATCAGTTATGCAATGACTAGGAACGAATGGAATAAAGGAAACTACTATTGCTGTTCTGCTTCAAAAGTGAATTTTAGGTTTAATGCGTGCTTGCTTTTATTTTTTTTCCATTCTATTTCCATTTCCTTTTAATTAGTGTGTTTTCGGATTTTTTTTTCCCATTTAAATTTTATTTTGTCTTAGTTAAGGTGTTGGTTGTGATTATTATTTCAACTCAAATGTACCACCATAGAGCAGCGGCCCTTTAACCGCGCTGCTGCTGCCGCTGCTGCTGCTGCTGCCTCTCGTGTGTCTCCCCCTGCTGTCGGAGTGCAGTACCTGCAGAAGCGGAACCCTCTGTACGGGCAGCTGAAGGAGGACACGGTGTGGTCTATGCGGAACTTCAACGTCTACGTCAACGAGCGGCTGGCCGTGGGCGGGGCTGTGCCCAGGGACTGGGTGCTGGGCGCCTTCACGGTGAGCTGCCCGCTGCTCTCAGGGACCAATTACCAGCCTGATGATAGTAGTTGCTCTCTGCGGCTAATTGAGATGGTGGCTCAGCCTCGGATGATGTCAGTCCTGTCTGAGTCTGACAAGCGGGCTGTTATTACCCCAAATTAAACGTCACGTGGTCACGTGTGCTTCTCGGTAGGCCGGTGGTTGTTTTTCTTGGTCGGTCAGTAGGTCGGTACCGTCTTCCTGGCCTTGGCTGTCGCTTTTCCTTAGCAGGACGTCTTAGTGTTATGTCGAGAAGTCAGTTACAAGTTTGGTGAAACTTGAGATACGTTTGTTCTGCTTCCTCTTAATGTAGCGTTTATTTAAAAACAAAACAACAACACTATCTGCTTGTATGTGATTATACCCTTATAATTGATCCCCTTGCTTTTTGTATTTAGATTTATGAGTTGTGTCCGAGAGTGCGTGAGACGTAATTAAAAAAGTGTTAGAAAAGACTACAGTTTGCTAGTTTTAGCAGGCTAGCTAACTGAGGTATGGCTGCATATTTTAAGCAGGTTGCACACAAGTGTTAAAGCATTTTAAGTAGCACTGCGGTTTGGTGTTTGCTGTACAATATTCTTGTCTCGTCTTACACTCAATGCTTATGCTTTGTGTGGCAGTACATTTGTTCGTTTTCCCCTCAGAAACGCATGCAGCAGATCATGACTCAGTGTTTTCTCGCCGTCAAGTCCAAGTTGGATCGTCGCCTCGGCCTCTTCGACCTTCTCGGCTGCGACTTCATGGTTGACGAGGACTTTAAGGTTTGGACCTGGAGTCGCAGTGTTTGGTGTGGCGACTACGTCTCCAAGCTGCCTTGTCCTGACAGGTGTGGCTGTTGGAGATGAACTGCAACCCGGCTCTTCACACAAACTGCGAGGTGCTGAAGGAGGTCGTCCCCAGGACCGTGGTGGAGACACTGGGTCAGTCCAGTGATGCTCTCACATGCTACATGCTAACTACAGAAATTAGCTGAAGATTTTATACTGCCTTGTGCCTCTTTACATCACTTTTTCCCCGATTCCAGATTTGTCCTTAGAGATCTTCCACAAGTGTCGCCTCAGGCAGCCGATGCTCCCGTTGGCCAGCCAGAGGGACTTTGTGCTGCTGTATAACGGGGCGTGTCTCTCTGAGAAAAACTCAAGCAGAGGGTCGAACCAGAAAAACGCCAAAACATCCCCAAAGACGTGCACGTCTAAGTCAGAACCTGTCGGCAAAATCCAATCTCTGACTCTGGCAGCCCACCCTCGTGAGGACATCAGAAAGAACTCCAGCCCATCAAAGGAGGATTGATAATCTGAGGATTGATAATCTGAGACTGACGAATGAGAATGATGAGGATGTTCGTGCTCATGGCAGGAGGAGTCTTTACCTTCTCTGTTGAATGTGTTTCACATTCACATTTTGGAAAGAACCTGCTACAATATCAGTGAAAGAAAACTCCTTGGACCTTTTTTGTACCTTCTTTTCATTGCAAGTAGCGCAATTCGATTTTTACTTCTTGAGGCTTTCTTGGAAGGAGCCGGAGCCGTGAGTGAACTCCAGTGTAGTGTTCAACAACAAGTTGACCAAAACAGTCAAAGAGTGAAACAGAAACTTTCTTCTCCACGTGTAAAGCCTGCGTGTAACACCTGCTTTTATATCTCACTCGTCATAGTTTTTCTTTTTTTTTTTTCACTTGAAAGGACCTCTGATTGGTCGCTTAATTCTAGGAGGGGTTGAAAAATGATTGGGTCAAAGGCCAGGGGGCTGAGTCAGATTTGAAGATGGAAATAAACAAACTAAAAACAACACTTGTCAGTCCACCTGCAGGGTCGCTTTGTGATTTTCTTCAAAGATCTCACAACCAGACAAGCAATGAAATCAGTCTTGATGTCATCAACTATCGTCAACAGTCCCAAATCTTTATAACCTTGATGTGGCGATAAATTTGCCCTCCTTTGACTTCAGTGGCTTATTTTACTTTAGGACGATTCTTCTGTTCACTGTAATCGAAGCGCAAATCAGGTGTAAAATGCACCGCAGTGGGTCAAACAGAGGCGTCAAACTGAGACTGACTGCCCGTCACTCATCCCTCTGAGTCCCAGGGGGGAGATCAACACTGCGTTTTTGCGGCTCGTTGTTTTGACTGCCAGCCCTTCACCTCTCTGTTTCATGAGTCATAATTATCCCGCTCGCCCAGCGGCGCGTCAGGCCCCTGGGTGGGCGGAAAACGCCGGAGAGTCTCAGGCTCCGTCTCTCCCAGCAGGACAGCTTGCCTCATCCACATCCCCTCCCTGCCCCCACACCCCGGCGCGAGGGACGCGGAGGTGTCTTTTTCTGCTGCTGCCAACGCCGAGGCGTCAGCAGGTTCCCCATGTGAGGTCAGAGCGGTTGAGACAGAAACCGAGGCAGCCGCTCAGTCCTCTGCAGAAGAACCAGCTGACAGGAAGGAAGGAACCTCGACTGATGAGAACCTGTCGCTGCTCTCGCCTTCGACTGCTCTTCAAAGACTTTTGACGACTATCTTTTTTAGGGTCTTCAAGGGGATAATCGGCGAATGCAAATTAGTTTTTTTTCTTTTTCTTAAAAAGGGGGTAACTAGAGCTCAGCAGCCTCCCCTGTCCCCCTCCCCCCTCCTCTGCCTTCCTCCCTCCTGCCAGCACGCAATATCCTCTCTGGACCCGACAAGCCCCCTGTTTTGGTGTGTTATCTCTTTGGATTTTGTGAGACACACACACACACACACACACACACACACACGCAGACACCGTGGGGATGATTGTCTGGGCAGATGGTGCTCAGAGTGCGGACTAGGAGCTGAGAGCGCCGGGGAAGGAGTGCTCGCCCGTCATGGGATGCTGCAGTGTGACCCAGAGGCATACTGGAGTGGACGACGTGGGCCCCGACGAGATCGAGCTGCTGGAACTCTCCGGAGACAACCTGGGGTAAGAGAGGAAGGCAAAAAACAAAAAAAGAAATAGAAAAGAAACACACTCCCGCTGTGATTCATGAGTGCGTGACTGTTTGCTGTGTCTGGGTCAAAGAACACAACATGCGTCTTTTCATTCTTCAAATGTACAATGCGGCGCTGTGGGGCAGGAAGTGGTGACATTCATTGACAAACTGTCTCGATTTGATTGTATATTTGTTTGCAACACTTCTGCATGACCTGCGTCACATTCTGCTGCAGGAAATGCAAAACGCAAGAGGATGTCTCCTTCTGTCTGAACGCTTTCCTATCTGCCACTCTACTCATGTTTTCTAAAAATATTCTGCGTCTTCAGCAGGTCGTTGAACTCTCCATAAAACTCGACGGGTCCCGGTCTTCTCTTGCTTGCTGCTATAATGCAATTCTGAAAATTTGAATTTTGTGATGACACAAAGGGCTCACTGGCTCCTCTCCTAACTTGCCCCCCAACAGTGTTATGCAGGTGGCTGCCAGGCCATCCTGCAGTGGGCTGTCCAAGCTCTGTCTGCTAGCAGTTTGTCAGGGAGCTGAAACCTGGTGTGTTGCAGATGGCTGCAAACAGAGGGCTAAATACACTGTTTTCTGGACATCGACAGAGTTTTTTGGGGATAATTGTTAATGAGAAGCTGCTTCGCTGGTTAAAAAAAAGAAAGCAAAGAAAAAGAAAGAGACACAGTAGGTGAACTGCAACACAAAGCTAATCCCACTTGTTAGCGTCGCAACGAAAAGGCCAAACTTGTTCAGATCACTCAACCTTAACGGGAGAAACACCTACAGGAATGGTTGATGACATTGGTATGATTGTTTTTCGCCCCCTCCGTGACTCAGCGTTAGCAGCAGCAGCAGCACGACGAGGTGGAGGGAACTAATTGGTTCCTATTTACTGAACATGAACCTGGAGAACTCGGCGATGCTGCACTGATGTGATTAGCAGATTACCCAGAGACAACGTCTGAAGCGTGGAGAGGTTTAATGCCGTGGAAGAGCGGGACAAATCCCCGCTCATCTGAGGCCGGGGGATTAGCGACGGCTAATCACAACAATAGCTATTTGGCCGCGTGTGTGGCTGTTGTTGTGTGCTTATGTTGCTGGATGCTGGTGCTGTTTTTTTTTGTCTTATTTATTTTGTTATATTTATATTGAGAAGATGCAGCCTTGATCACTTGTGGCTTCATCCATCCAGTGACAGTTTCAAGTATAAATCACCCTCAGCGCAAACTTATTCTGTAGCTTTCCAGCTTGTATTAATGTCATTATCGTAATCCATACATGTGTAAAGTAGTTACTTTACTACCTTGTAGTTTAATAGCAGTGAGTACATGTCATGGATCAGTCTCATTAGCAACTTAAAGAGCTCAAGCTAATTTGTATTTAGCTTGGATGGTCCTTACTGGAGTAATCATTTTATGGAAATAATGGGTCTTCAGTAACTGGGGTTTAAAAGGTTAGCAGATACAAACGTGTATTTAAAGAGGAACAAAAAGCTTCCTGAGAACAAAAACAGAAACTCTAGAGTGAGAATCACTCTGACTCAGCTGATTTAGGTGACTGCGGTCTCAAAGGAAACAAAAATGAGAAACAAGGCACAGACATGCGGAAAAAAAAACATATATACATATATTGGTAATTAGTCAGTGGCCGGTCTGTCTCTAATCTGATTATGTCCAGCAACTGGTGGCTTCGGGGGAGGGGAGCAAGCCGTTAAACTGGAAAACCCTGCTTATGATGATAATAATAATAATAATAATAATGATAATAATAATAATAATAATAATGATAATAATGATAATAATAATAATAATAATGATAATAATGATAATAATAATAATAATAATGATAATAATAATGATAATGTAATAGTTTTTGAAATTTTAGACTTGCAAGCAGTCTCAGCATAATGCTGCAATGCTGCTTACACAACTTTATAATTGATCAGAAATAAATGCAAAGAAGTTTTACAAAACCTGTGTGTGTGTGTGTGTGTGTGTGTGTGTGTGTGTGTGTGTGTGTGTGTGTGTGTGTGTGTGTGTGTGTGTGAGTGTGTGTGTGTGTGTGTGTGTGAGTGATCTGTGTGATGTTAGTCAGGAAATCTGGGCCTCGAGTTGCAGACCTGCTCACTCGTCCATCTTGACAAGCTTCAGCTTAAAGCCGTCACTCCAACAGGTCTTGCAGTTGTGATGAAAGCAGGCATCAATAGCTGCAAGCTGCCCCTTAGCTTGTTGACTGACCCAGCTAAAAGATATCATTGGCTGAGACTGAGGACAGCACGAGATAACTCCTTCACGACACAGCGCATCCCAGAATCCATTGCGGCCCACTTTTTTTTTGTCTCATTTACTAGTGCTCTGTTCTTTCTTTGTGAAGGACACAGTTTTATGAAGGCTCAGCCCCTGGATACAACACAACAATAATGGACACAACAGTAGCAACATATGCTAAAGAGAGCAGCATTGATGCTTCGTTTTAGCATTAAAGGTTATTTTTGCAGGAGTTTGGTTATGCTGTAACCACGGCGCTGGAGAAGTTCTAGACTGAAGGTTATTATTTCCTGGATGGATTTGTGACATATTAATGAAGCAAGTTTAGTTCTTGACGTCAACATTTGGTATCACATCTGAGTCTTCAAAACACAAACTGCTTGCTTGACGATTAACTCCGGTACCTTGGGCTGGTTGCCCGCATGAAGGTGCTCGGCCTGACGTCAGGTGTGTGTCTGTCCAGGGTCTGGAATATAGGAGAATCCCGGCTTCAGCTGTCAGTGAGGAACAGCCAAGAGGGGAAGCCGTTGCCGCCGCCGCCAAAGTTGCCGCCGCCGCCAAAGTTGCCGCCTCCGCCAAAGCTGCCACTTCCGCCTCCTCCTCCGCCACCGCCACAACGCCGGCCTTCGATAAAGAACCAGCAAAAAGAGGTCACGCGTTTGTCTGTTTGCATTAAAACCAACAGCATTGGTGCGAGAGGCGTCACGACTCTCTTTGTGGTGTCGAGGGCACACTTGAACATCACATGACACATTTTCCACCACAGCACTGTGATGCTATGCCCCCCCCCTTCTGCCGCTGATTCAACACAAACAGGAAACAATGGAAGGAAGAGACATGATCACACAAACATCTTTCTTACAAGAGAGAAGAAACTGAAAATAAATTTGTCCGAAAAACTAAATGCAATGTGACAATCTTCTGGCATTTGGGTTTTTTCTTTTTGTTTTTACGCGAGGAAACAATTCAGTTTGATTTTCAAATGTCAAGTTCTTGGGCAACATTGTTGAGAAAAGCGAGCAGATGTGTGACGCAGGCAAAATTCCAAATATTCTGAGTAACGTAGTGACTCAATGCCTCATGAAATATCTTGCTAAACATAGATTTTACAAGAAAAATGCAGCATGTCAATGCACAGTATGCTGCTTTAAGAAACACAATGACTTTTTTCTTTTTAAAAACAAAAAAACATTACAAATGCTTCAATTACACGATTCCGTTCATCGTTTCACACATGCATGTGGGCTGACACAGTTCTACGCCTGTAGGTGGTGCTGTGGGGCAAGAGCAGAGATGAACTTCACCACAGGATCTTCTCGCAGCAGCCAATCAGAGACTGGGAAGGCCAGCCGCCTCACATGTACGGAGAGATCGTCCACTCCTCGCTGGTGTCCCTGTACGACTGCTACACACAGGTAAGGTGGGAGGAGTCAGCAGGTGAGAGGGGCGACAGTTCAGGCTCAGGGACCAACTGCAGTGAAGTCACGCTCCTCCTATTCATGTGGCTATTTATCCTGATGTGTTCTTTATTCATTTATTTATTTATTTTTGTCCCTGCAGGGCAAAAGCGAGCACTTCCTGGTGCTGTTCTCGTTCCACCTCCTGATTCTGGCCCTGGATCATTCCCAGCAGGACTTCATCTACAAGGTATAACTTTGAAAAGACAGCAGCATTTAGAGTGCCTGCAGCCATGGCACTCCGATCTTGGAAAGAACAGAAGAAAATGCAAATACAAATGGATGGAATATTTAGACTGAATCCCTCACCCTCAGTTGTTGCTTGTTTTGTTTGTTTGTTTGTTTGTTTTTCTAAACAGACTTCAGGGGCTTTGGCAGCTGAAATTCTGTATGTCCAGATTTCTGTTCGTCCGCTCCCAAGTAATATGAAAGAATAAGGAATGAATATAACATGGCGAAAAATGAATGGGATCAATAGAATTCTAAAAGAAATAAAGTCTAAGATCAATCTGTAGCATTCAAAGGGAGAACACTGAGATGTTTCTTGCTCCTATATTCACTAAACGGTTCCCATTTTGAAAATTTTAGTCAGAAATTATACGTTCACACACTGTTGCTGCTGGGAAAATGATATTTAATATCATGTTATATATATAACCTCTGACCTCTCAGGGCATCCTCCCACTGTCTGGACTTTCTCTCCAAGTCGTCTCCTTCAACTCTGAGCCCTCACATTCGCCGCACATGTTCGAGATCAGTGGTGAGTCAAGTTCGGGTGATGCTGTTTAAAAAAAAGGAAAAAAAAAAACTCATTGTGCTTCGATTAACTTCCTCCTCTCCGTCTTCTTCTTTTGTGTTCCCAGGTCCGGTGATGGAGCCCAAGACCTTCATCTGCGCCACTGCCGCCGAGCTGGACGAGTGGATGCAGCTGATGGAGGACAGGAAGTACAAGTCGACCGCGCAGCCCCTGAGCCCCTCGCACTGCGCCCTCTCCTACCTGGTGAGCGTCGTCGCAGCAGCAGGTGAGCGGACGCTTACGCACGCGCACCCCCGTCACCTCGCTCTGTCGCTGTGTCACAGCTGCCGTGCGACGAGCACTGGAAAAGGGAGGAGCTGAAGAAGTACCTGCTCCAGTCTCCCATCTGGCAGTGGGAGGGGACGCCCATCCAGCACATGGGGCAGCCGGGCTGCATCTCCATGGTGCACATCATCAACGCCCAGAGACAGGTGACAATGTGACGTCTGCAAAACACCGGACCTTTGATACATTTCTATATTTTTCTCGTTACAATATTTCTTCTTCAAAATACAGTTTGTTCATTGTTTTATTTTATTTACTTATTGCTATGTTATTTATTTGCAATTTATTTTGTGTCAATTATTGTAGGTTTTACTTTTTACTTGAGTCAAAACCTCACATATAGTTTCATCACCAGGAAAAGCAAAATATAGACATACAAAAACTATTTGGAACAACATGTTGTGAACTCATTCACTGAGCGTCCGCCTGGGCTGAAGTAGTTTGGAGCTGAACTTCTCTGCTCTGTCCTCCTCACAGGGTGTCCAGGAAAGACTGATGGTTCTTTTCCCCCAAGATGTGCTGCTGCTGTCAGTGGACAACAAGCGTCTCAACATAAGATATGAGGTAGTTTGACACAGAGTCAAGTTTAGAATGCCAAACTTTTATCCGTAAGAGAAAATTACAATGTTTGCTTTTCTTCTTCTTCTTCTTCTTCTTCTTCTCCTTCTTCTTCTCTGGTGTCTTGTCCAACAGGGCAGGTTGGCGCGGCACAGCATCAGAGCCGTGGAGAGGTCGGCCCTGCCGGGGCGGATGGAGTTTGAGCTCATAGGTACACTCCAAAAACACAAGAAAACACAGTTTAAACCAAATTTATCTGCCGTCGGTGCCTGAGCTCCAGCTCACAGCCTCTCCGGTTGTGTTCTAGGCGAGCTGATGGAGCCCCTGCTGGTCTCCTGCCCCTCTCCGGAGGATTACTGGAACTGGATCTTCCAGCTGCAACAGGTTTGAAAACGTCCCGACACAACAACCATCCAAGTCTTTGAGGGCCCAGTGTGTGGCGTGCTCACAGCGATCCAATGCCATCAAATGCCGATAGGTGCGTTCATAGGGTTGGGTGAAATTGATGGAATCGCCGTGAAACTGTCATGTTTTCTGTCTGTTTAAGAAGAAAACACGTTTATGTGTATGGAAAAAAAAACATTCCTGGCCTGATTCTTGTATATATAAATTGATAAGGTCAAAAATGCAAATAGTTTTCCGTCATGGCAGCCACTATGCTGTCTCAGTTTCTAAATCTGGCACGCTGGGCTCTGAAAGACATCAGGCGTGTCTGTTGTTGGCATGGTTGCAAATGAAAGCTTGTGTTCTGTGTGTGTGTGGCACCGTTGCAACAACAAGATTTTTCAACAAGATCCACAGCCAAAAGACAAAAACAGCCACGCTGCTGTGAGCCACTCGGCGCCCCCCGTCGGGCCCAAGCTGCAGCGGAAGGAGTCGCAGGAACCGATGATCACGGCCGACCGGTGTCACGTCAACCGACGCAGCTGACAGGACGGCGGAGTCATCGCTGCGACCGGGAACCTGAAGCACCGTGTAGATAGTGTGTATATATGACTGGAGGTCTGGAGGTCAGCTGTGAAGAGGTTCTGACGTGTTCTGACCTGCAAAATCAGTTCCCGTTCTGCTGGTTTGCTCTGTTGTTGACAATGCAGAGAGCCATTTTGCCCTGTTTTCTACCAAACAAAACGTACCTAGGGCTGCAACTCAGTTAACAACGTAAATGCTAATATTACAGTTTGATGCATTTGTGAAATTCTGAAATGCAAATAAATTCTTATTTCCATTCTGATTGTTTTAATGATTTCAGAATTAACTCTTTGGGACAGTATAAAATAGAACCCCCCCCCCCCCTCCCCCCCATGCCCCCCAACCAAACAATTAGCCCGAAATTTACTGGAACGACTGTTATATGATAGTTTAACATGAAAAAGAGTGATAGAATGCAAAATGTCAACATATCTAAAATTTGAAAAAAAAGTCATACATATATACACATAAATAAAATACACAAAGTCAAAATATCAAAATGTCCACACTTCGTCTCTTAATAACTGCGTAAGATTCGCTGCCACTTAGTGGATAAAAAGGTTACTGCAAACAGGCTCGACAACACTGCACACATTGTAAACTGGAGGTTTTTTCATTCATTTTAATGGTTAAACATTTGCAGTAGTAAGCACAAACCTGGCAAACATCCAGTGTATCACAATTTGTATATGTAATGTTGTACTAGTTCAACAATGTATTAATATTTTCGGACTCTTTCTCCTTATAAATTACAAAATAAAAAAAGAAAAGAGAGAAAAGTAAATGAGAACACTTTCCTACTCTTTATACATAGAGCCATCTATAGTGACGGACATTTACATCAGAGTCTCCTTAAAGAAGGGCCAGCTAGAGGAGTATAAATACAAACACAAAAAAAAATACACAAAATACTTAAATTACAACTAACAACAAAATAAAAAGAGGAAAAAACAAACAAACAGGACAATTCTAAACATGGGTCAGTAGTTTGTGTTTTGATCCGAGGTGCTTTTCAGCACTTTTAGCCTTGCTTAAAAACCGACAGAACAATGTGGATTCTGTCGGCTTTTAAATAATCCAATGCTCTCGTGATTAGAGACAGGTTACAAAAACAGCAGGATGGAACTAAAAAAAACAACAAAATCTCCAACCTGACAGCAGCACCTGCTGCTTCAGCCATACAGACTGTTTGACATTCTCACCTTATGAATCCAACCCTGACGGGTAGGTCAGTATTTACACCAGTGTGACTGTGGAAACGGGCTCGACTCGCAGTGAGTAGTAGTAGTCAAGGTTAAAAGCCATGTGCACCTTGAAGCTCAACGATGCGTTTTTTGCTTGTTTTTTTTTGTTTTTAGATTTTGACAAAAAATACAGCAAATGTGAGTTAAGGAATGAATTCATCAAAGCTTTGGACTCTCAGACGGTGCCTACTAGTGGGACTGATCAGGACTTATTTCCAAGTTTAGCTCACCTCTGTGGCTTTTAAGGTGGGATCCTGTAATCAATGGCGAGAGACATCAGATACCACGCAGCCTTTAAATGAGGATGTGTTTGGTTTATCGTGGATTACAAAGAGGTTTCTTTTATCTTCTACTCACACTTCACACGTCACATATCTGCACTGAAACACACACAGGAGCACAAGGCTTCAACCTAAGTGGTTTAAATCGTGGAAGACGCAACAGATTCAGAATTTTAGCAGCTCCAACGGTGTGGTAAACAGCCTGGGTTGTGTCTTTGTGCAGATCTGCTTCCAGCTTTTTGTTACAACATGGTGAGAATGAATCGTCCTGAATGTCTAACAAAAAACAAATGTCTGGTTTTGCATAAAAGATGAAAGCATTTTCCTGGTTCTGCTGCTACAGATAAATGTGCTCATTCACCTTTAAAAATGGTTCAAGGTTTTGAGAAGTGCTGATAAATGTGTAAGCCTCGCATATTTGATATATTTTGTTCAGAATTGCTTGGTGAAAAAAAAAACCTTGGCACCCAGTTTAGAGTCTACAAGTTAAGCTGCATGTTCTGCGCTTCCAACTCAACATTAAACAGTCGATCCGGGAGCTACAAGTGCAACACTGCGAGCGAGGTGCACCTCGGTCACGTGACCAGGCGTGACCACGGCGGTCAGTCCTCCCCCTCCAGCTTCTGCGTGACGCACTTGATGCGGATGTTCTCCCGGAGGTTGCGGAGGCGCGCGCTGCGACTGGTGATTTCCTCTACGTAGGATTTGGGGAACCAGCCCCGCTCCCCGTCAGACAGCCTGATGCCCTCCACCCAGCCTGGAGGACGGCGACAACCCAGCTTAGACCTCGGCAACCATCGTCCAGAGATGTGCAGAACATTATCATGTCCCTTACCGTCGCTGGTGATGGTCTTGGCGTGAAGGATGTCGGCCTTCTCCAGCGTGAGCTCGTCGTGCTCCTGGGCTTGGTAGCTTTTGATGCACTGGACCTGGGATATATCTGAGAGGGGGAGACCAAAACCAGTGAGCACCATGAGTCGAGGGTTTACACCAGGAGGAGTCACGCCGCACCCAAACTCCTTTACTGACCAATCTCGCTGGCTTGCTCGATATCTTCGCGAGGATCGGATGGGAACATCGCTGTGATCCACCGCTGCTTCCCGCTCCTTGTGAACAAACAGCGGATAAATTGTCGCCCGATGACGCGCGCACGAGTTCCCACAAACCTACAGGCGAGAGCGAGACTCACTCGGTGTTGGACTTGAGCAGGATCTGGTGTTTGAGCTGCTGGCCTTCACACAACTGCAGGTGGAAGATGAAGCCTGAGATGCCCTGAAGCTTCTGGCTGAGGTCCTTAACTTTTAGCTCTCCAATCTTGGCGTGGACAAACACCATGAACTTCCATGGGCTGCAAAACAAGAGGCCGTTTTAAGAGATTTAGTTGAAGAGGGAGTGTAGTCAAGGGAGACCTGTGAAAATTCAAAGAGCAGGAGAGCAACTCTATGTCTTACTTTAGATTCCAAGAGACTGCTAATTCAGTACGGGGCAACATTTGCAAAACTGTCATGATAAACAAAAAATAAATAAATAAATAATAAAAAAAATCTGTATCTTTGAAAACACACTGAACGGCCCTACTTGATAACCATATGGACGCAAATGTTATGGGTCTTCTTCCACAACAGCTAAATGGCATTACAAGGCACTACTGGTAAGGAATGGGAAACCACTGAACTCTGCGTCAATAAAGACCTGCAACCAATTTGTCTTTGGTGAGTATGGATATTGGAGGAAATTGACTGATAAATGCTCTTCTGATGACAAAAATTACATCAACTATTGGCTGATCTCCAGTATGGATCATTTTCACATTAGCCTTCATGCCATGTATTGTTGTGCATTCGCACTAAAACTCATCACAGTTCCTGGTGTGTGTTTGCGTGGAACATCGGTGTCTACTACTGTGGTTACTCACTCCTTCCTCCTGGATAGCAGCAGGCAGTCGTTGAACAGATGGAGGTACACGGGCTTGGTGGGCAACTTGAGCTTGGACCCAGACATGGTCATCATCTGGGTGTCAACCTCCAGCAGCTCTCCGTGTTTCACAAGCCAGCGGGACTGAGAGATCAGAGGAAAGATCTGCAGGTAGAGAGCACGAGCTGGGTGAGGTCACTGGAGGAAATCTGGAGGAGGCCAAAGATGTTGGAACAAAGCTCCGCTCCGCTCACTTTTCCCTCAAAATTGATCTTCTTGTTGAGGTGAATCAATTCCTCCATTCTCTTCATGGACTGCACGCTGGAGTTGCATTCTTTGATGATCTAGGAGACGCACGCCAGCGTGGTTATTACCGCCGCACCGCACCAGCAGCAGCACTTCATCCAAGTAGTTATTAAAGATAATAATCACCTTTTTGAGCTCATTGAATGCCTTCGTGGCAGTGTCCTCGTCCCGAGATCCAGGGGTCGTCCTCTTCAGTATGTTCTGCAGAAAGGAAAACAAATACAATCCTGAATCCGTCTCAAAGAGAGTCACCAGAGAGTCAACAATACTCTGGCGACACGCCCCTGGAAATATGAGCCGCGGCAGCAAATTGCTTTGCTGGTCCCAAAATCACCGCATTTACAGCTTTCTCGTAAATGGATTTCAAGTGGAAACATGAAGTAAATATTTTAATCACGCACCTCCACCAGCATTTTAAGCCGTGTGATCCTCTGAAAGGGGAGAATTAGAAAAGAGGTCAGGGGAAGTCTTTGGCAGACGGGGTCCTCCTCCAAACGAGCCAGGATGGCGGGGAACCGAGCGTTCTCATGCCTGACACGACAAGATGAGCAAATTTAGATGATTTTAATGACTTTTAGTGAAAGAGGCTGTAAATTCCAGCAGGAGGGGAGGAAGGAAAAAAAATTCTACAGCCTTTAAATGAGTCATTTGCAAGTTTAGTCATGTGGTTGTAAAATAACACCTGAACAGCCTGAGAGGAAAGAATATGGTCATTCAGTCCAAAAAAAAAAAAAAAAATCATGGAAAGCTTGAAGTTTTGTATTGAAATGACAGAATTGTCCGGCACAGTTGGACACTTTTGTTTAAGTAGTAGAGTAAAAGCTTTACGCACTGATTGATTGCAAGTTTCACATTGTATCTTAATAAACAAAAAATAACTTTACTTTTTACTTTTGGATGATTTGCATTTATTTCTGACTATTTTGTTGTCTGAACAATTAAATAAACCAAATTCTGACATGAGTAAAAGTCATTTCCTCAGTTTCACCCATGAAGGACTTTTTCAGTTACAAATAGTATAGTTAATATAAAAAGTAACAACAAAATAATAGTCTCCCTGTCGATATGTACTTATTCATAATATATATATAAATCACATATACTTACACCTAAGGTATAGTTAGATACTTAGCGTTGGCGGATTGCTATTTTACAGGTGGTTAAAAGCTAGGTGGTTGTAAATGTAGTTCCTAGTTAAAATAAGCCACTACTTACAGTAATCGCTGGTATGTCTGTTCTTGGTACGCCTGGTTGGTCACATAAGGTAAATAAACCCTTCGCAGAGCCGGGCAGTGTTCCAGGACGATGTCGCACACGTCAAAACGAAGAATGTCTTCTTCCAACCTGTGCTCCAGATCCTGAAGAAACCTGGAGCAGAGGGGGAAACATGATGAAACAGAATCTGGGGAGTCACACCAATACATCGTCAGCGTAGGACTTTACCTCTCACTGACGTCTTTGACTTCAGGCAGCTTGGAGAAGAGCCACTGCTTATCCTGAGCTCCAAGACACTCTGCCAGCTCGTGGGACAACATGAAGTGGTCTACTGCGATCGTTAAACTACGAATGTATGAGGCCTCCGACGTCACCAGCTCAAACTTTGCCTGTGTTGAGGACGACAGAGTACATCAGCTGGTTCTTGTGGTGCATGTCCAATGGTCAGAAAGCATTCAGAGTTTCAAAGTCACCTCCTGCAACCTCCGCTCTTCGTTGCTGAAGAAGTCAAGCTGACCACTGGTGCGGACATCGGGGATGTCCTGCCACAGAGCAAAGGCGGAGCCCCGAGATGAACGGAAGGAGCTGGATGGAGACAGATTAGAAGGGGACGGAATCCCGTCTGACCCTTCGTCCCTGAGTCCTTCCTCCTCTGTGCCTGGCTCCTTCCCCTGCTGCCTCTGGATCTCTCTGTTGATGGCGACATCGCTGTACTCCTGGTACAGAATGGCTGTAAAGGACATTGACAGTGTAAAGTAATGTTTAAACTGGTCTGTCAAATTAACAAATACATGGGGGGAACTTACAGCCAGGCAAAAACCGTGACAAGCGATTTGAATTGGCAACTGTGGGAATTGCACCAGCGTCCTCCTCTATGGATTTCTTGCGCATTCTGTGAGGGAATTGAAGAGTTCACGTGAACGACTGCCGGCAGCCCTTTGCAGCTTCTAGTGAGAAAAAACACCATAGCGTGACATTTACGCGAGTTTCGTGCTCCACCGGTGCAAAGGCATGCTGCCTTCACTGCTAGGAACCAAACTAGGCGAAGGTCCAACGGGACTGTGGGGGGCGCTGTCAGTGGAACCAGCCGAGCTGCGATGCTTGCCGTTGGACTTGGCTGGAGGAAAAAAAGAAATTGGTGCTTTGCTTTTTCTCATCAAAGTAAAGACAATCTATTTGACGTTTATTGCAAGAAAATCAGGACATTTCTGTCAAGCCATTGGAGTGGATTGCTAGCCTGGTAACGTCAGTCGGAGGCCCTACAAAATAAATGCCATAACTTGGCTGAATAGAATGCTGAGGATGTGTAGGGAAAACATCAATTCCATCAAATCACAATTAATTTATCTTTCGATCTCCAGCTTTGTGCCTCCACTTGAGTCCAAATTGGCCCAAAACCACCTGAAGTGATGGGTGTGGTGTTTAGTAACCTTGGACTGGCTACTTACAGTCGGGGTTGAGGCTGAGGCCGGTGGATCCCTGTCTGTCCCGGGAGGCTACTCGAGCCGACAGTGACTTCCCCAGCTTCAGGGTGAAGGAGTTCTTTCTCTGAGACAGCTGAAGTCTGGATATCAGCTCTGAAGCCGAGAACCGCCGTCGCTCCTGATCCCCGTGGCGACCCCGTAGCAAAAAGCTTCCCCCCGACGCGCTCGATGTGTCCGTGCTGCCGCTGTCCTCCCTGAGTCCTGGCACTGAGTCCTCGATTATATGTAGAGGCTCCGTGGGGAGTTCATAAATGTCATCATGACTTAAGTTTGGAAGGTCTGAGACACCGTCGCTTGATGACGGACTTGAAACAGCCTCTAGGGAAGATAATCCACTGAGGTCTTCCTCCAGGAAGGATGCAAAAGGTCCAGGGAAGATGTAATCCGCATCCAGGATGGAGCTGCATTGAGACTCATCGCTCAGGCTCTCTGGGGAGTAAACTTGCATCTTTCGCCCTGGCAATTAGAGGGGAAAAATGTTTTAACGGATCAAGAAGAAACATGGTTTTAAGCTTTTGTTGCAATTTGTTGCAATTTGACTTACGGATAGATTTCTCTTTCAGTGATCCCTGGGAAGTCCTCCTCTGAGGCTGACCGGGATACAGGCTCTGAACGCCGGAACCCTCAGGTGGGGATGGAGAGCAAGGTGACTGAGATTCCCACGAGTCTCTGTTTGTGTACAGTGCTGAGAGGGGGAGCGTCAGGGGGAGGCTAAGGGGCGCGTGGAGTGGACGACACACGGTTGTCACTGCCACGGGCCTCTCGCTCTGCTCCTGCGAACAAATCCTGAAAGCATCCGGGCCCTGGAGCTCGTCATCGCCGGCGGATGCCAGAGGGCTGATGGTTGCCGAAGGTGTTTCGTCCTCACCTTCTGTCCCATGGCAGCCATTCTGGGCATCATTCAGTTCGTTCAGCGCCTGCCTGAAACCGTTCAGGGTCAACGGCTGCGTGGCGCATCGTGCGTCTGGGAGAATGGTCGGCCTCGGAGAGACGAGGCCGTTCAGTTTGGGACTCGCCGGTGGCTGGAGCTCGATAAACGACAGCGTCTCCTGCTGGCACACGGCCACGTGCTTGTGATGACAAGGGAAGGGGAGGCGCCGGTCCTCCGGGGACTCGCTTAGAGCCGGTGAGTCTCCCGAGCTGGGGATCCACATGCTGGCACTCTCTCCACGGCAGCGAAGGTGGGGTTGAAAGTCAGGAAACGGCGAGAATCCATAGCCAGGGAGCATGGCTGAACAGACTCATGGACGCTGCGGGAACAAGACGGAGAAAGACGTGGATTTAATATGCGAAGCTGGGAACCACCGATGAGCCGATGCTACTGAGAGAGTTACTCTTTAAAAGAGTTGGGTCCAAGAGCTTCAGTGTCGTTAGATGGCAAAATAGTAGTTTTAAATTACTGGCCCACAACTTTGTCAACAAAGTAGTAAACCAAACTAAATGGATCGTTATATTTGACTGGTTTAGGGAGAGGGATCATTTTAAAAACACAAACATCTTACTATGTAATTTTTTTTCTGTCCTCTTTTTTGGATCATCTTCAAGACTTTCATCAAACACACACATAGACTTAGAAAGTCCAGATGGAGTCCATTGATATCTCACAGTCATAAGTCATTCTCTCCGAGACACACACACATACAGGGAAGTCTGGTAGTGTGTCTCCTGAGCCGTGTCTTCCTGCTCTAATTAAAGACCACTCCACACGAGGTATTCAGCCCCTGTACTTAACATGGTTGTACACACACACACACACACACACACACACACACACACACACACACACACACACACACACACACACACGCACACGCGTGCACGCGCGCGCAAAAAGGCAGGACTGCACTGACACTGCTACACCAGGTAGACGGAGGAAGACAGCCCACTGTCTTTCACCTGAGATCTGCTCTCATCCATCACTCCCTCTCGCTCGACCCGCGGCTCCTTTTCTGATCAACTGTTTACAGTAGCTGTCTGTTTGAAGGCAGCTGCAGCGGCTCGTAAAGTTATCTCTCCTGGGCTGCCTGACACGCTCTTGAACACACACACACTCATTGCAAAACAAACAGACACACACTTTGTGTCCTCATACCCCCTGCTTCCTGAGCAGGTAATCCTTAACTGCTGCCTTAAACACCAGGTAAAACACGTGTGCGCGTGCATGCACGCTCACACACACACACACACACACACACATACACACCCGTATGCAGGGGATTTATTCAGCCAGCCTGTCTCCCCTCACGATTGATTCCATTCTATGCAGATGATTTTCAAAAAGCATCAGCGTCATAACAACATGTTTTCTTAAACATTCGCAAAGTATTTCTGAAAGTTTCACGATAGGTCATCTTTGCTCCTACACATCATAAGTCATTGGACTAAGCTGCATACAGTCAGACTTTGGTCTCCAAACTCCCGCCATGTGGAACGTTTATTACTTAAGTAGCAGCGTTTCCTATAACAGCAACCAGCGAGCTGACAAATGAGAAAAGGTCCATCCTGTCTCTTTGTGTGTGTGTGTGTGTGTGTGTGTGTGTGTGTGTGTGTGCACGAGAACACTGAAGAAGCTGAAAACCCAGAATGGCGTCAATGAAGGGATAAATATACCGGTCATGTTTTGTGGAAATGAGAAAGATACGGGAGGTGGAAGGGACTGGTGGGGACAAAAGGAAGCTCCCCTGTGGTTCTGAATGGACTTCAGGCTCAGCAGCTGAAAACTGATAAACAGACCAAAGATCTTAAGGCTGCTTTCGCTTTGCCCCTCTGAGATTGTGTTCATGCAGATAGTTGACCGTTGGAATCAGCAGCCTCTGCACCTTATTGGTGTCACAATAAAACTGGAGTAGCAACGGAGATCCTGACCCATTAAAGTGAAGCCCAACTCGGTGGATGAAAAGCCAGATTAATGATTTCCTCGACACAGCGTTTATTTGTCTGGAGAATCAAAGGCCGGAAGCGTCATTTAACGAGAGTGCGCGCACACACGCACACACGCACGCACACATGCCCGCAGACGCCAGTACCGGCCTGACCTTGTGGCGAGCACAGTCATTCGTCAGTCTCCGCTGGTGAGGAACCAGCGGAACCATTACACATGCACACGTACGCGGGCGTGCACGTCAGCTCAGGCACAAACGGTTACCTGTTCCCCGCAGCAGACAATAGCAGCCTTTGTGTGTGTGTGTGTGTGTGTGTGTGGGTGTGTGTGTGTGACATGGCCAGGCTGCCCTGAGCAGAGGACACCTGAGAGGCTGTGGGAACTCCTCACACGCAGCAGTGCTGCAGGACTTTTATCATAAACGTACTTTAGTAAGTCCTGCAAGGAAGGTTTTCCTGTGTTTTTGGAGGATTAAAGTCCACATTCTCGAAAATGTTAAAATTTCAAGGTGTTTATTTTTTGCATATTCTCGTGGGTGTGGCTTTCTTTGTGCAATAAGGTCGCACGGTAGAGGAAAAACTGTGAAAAGTTTTTTTTTCTTTTCTCTTGATCAAAGATCAAACTGTTGCACAACCTACAGGAAAGTGATGCATGAACGCTGAAAAGAGAACTAAACAACTGAACACTGTAACCTACTTTGGAACGGCATCACTGACTTCACAGCTCTGCAAGCCACAGGTTGGTCAGTTTCAAGCCTGAACTCTCGCACATCCACTTTGTCGAGCTCCAGTCTGAAGTGTTTTCAGCTGGCCTGAGCGCCAAGGAACCGGATCAGAATCAAGATGAAAGGACTCGTGTGGTTGAAATCTGATTGGTCCACTCTCCAACTGACTGACAGGGAGTTCTTCAAATCACCTTTAGTTCGCCTTTTTTAAACTTTACACACACACACAAACACACACACACACACACACACAAACACACATACACATTGTACCTGCATCCATGTGGGATAAAATATAAAAATTTAAATTTCGGCAGTTATATTTTTAGACGGTCATTTCATTTTTCTTCTTCTAAATGCTACTTTATATATATATATATATATATATATATATATATACATACTGTATATACTGTATATATATGTCACACATTCAAAAGTTCTAGTTCAAAGACAAATTCCTTGCCGCCAAATGAATCAAACTTGGTGATGCTGATGACGCGGGCATTCCTCAGGCTGATACGGAGCATCATATCAAAACATTAAAAGTTCAGGTTCTCGGAGGTGTAATTTCCCTTGTCACAGCAGGCTGTTATTTGTGACGGTTATGGACTTTCCCCCCCCTGTAATTTCAGCCGGCAGCTCTAAGACGGCGCGGCTGCTCGCAGCCTCTAATGAGCGGCGCTCCGGCATGTCCTCGCTGCCAACCACGATATGTCGAAAAATCCTTAAATCTGGGATTTTATTTTTTCTTCATCTTCCGTGATCTGGGAATAATTCCTCTGCAGGGCGCGCCGTCATGCAAATACAGCATAAATCTGAGCAGAGCCGAAAGTTGCACAAGTGCGCGGCAGGAGGAGTGGGATGTTTGCAGGGTTTAGAGGCGAAGGTGTTAAAACAGCTGGCTGGACTGTTTGGAGCCGTACATGAAGATGAAGATTTAAATCCTCACATGAGGTTTGACAGCAAGACCACTTTCACTCATGGCACGTGACTTTTGGAAAATACTTTCTCTGTAAAAAGGCAGCAGCATTTTTAAGGTTGTAACAGTATAAACAAAACTTTGTCTCTGCAAATGCAGATTTATTTATAATGCATTTTGTTCACGTCATGCAACCAAAGTGTTCAAGTTGGTAATTTAAAGTAACCTCACTGTGCTGAGATTTCACATATGAATTTTTTTTTTTTGGGCGGTTACAGTTTTGTGTAGTTTTTTTGTTTGACATTGTAGAAACTATAAGCTGCTATCAAATCCCCCAGCTCAGGTAGCGTTTATACATCTTTTACTATTTTCATCCATCAATCTACTATCTGGAACTTCCCCCAGTTTGCTTATGCAAACATTGGCAGACTTCTTGTTTTGTTTTTTTTTTGTTTTTTTCTAAATAAAAGTATTTCAGCTCAAGCCGGGCCTTTCTAAATTCCAAAGTTTCTGAAGCAATTTGAGCCCAGAAACATTTCCCCTCTAAATCTGTTGCGTTAAAGCTGCTCATACATGGCGACAACCCGGAGACCCGGAGATTATCAGTCTGAAAGGTCTGCCAAGGGCTTTTTTCAGTAGCACAGAACCAAGCAGAAACTCTGCCAGTCGGAGCTTTGCTTTGGGATTAATGTTAACTTCCTGCACCAGGAGACAGGCCAAAAAAACAAAAGTGCCACTGTGCAGATGGGAGCTGTGCAGCTGAGCAAATACATATACATGAAGAGAGAGAGAGAGAGGGGGAGAGAGAGTCAAAGAATTTAAAATTAAAACAATAAAATATTGTGCTTTGTGTCACCCACAAAGCACATCAACTGATTTGAGTGATTTTACAAGCCAGTAAATTGAATGATTTTTGCTGCTTGCTTCTCTCCGAGAGAACACAATGCTGCTCAAACAATAAGAAGGCTGTGTGCTGCTGCTTGTTTTCCCTGCTGGGCGAGGTGAAGGTAGAGAGCTCCACTGGCGCTGCAGAGTCACACTTTTGAGAGGAACCCCAACAAAAACAAAATAACCCACATTCAGAAGGTGAACGAGGTCAGACGGTGCTGCGGCGCTTCTGGTCACAGATGAGAGGTTCTGATATTTTATGCTTCAGACTTTTTCAAACGATAATCCTTCCTTCCCTCCCACCCTCCTCCATACCCCCAGCCTCACAAACGCACGGCTCCTCCCCGTGACTGTAACTCTCCGGCTGTGTGTTTGGTCAGACAGGCTGGAGTGTCCTCGCTGTGTGGTGCAAGCCGCTGGCGTGTGCGTGCCACATCGCAGTCCAACCTGGTGGCATCGGGCCGCTAATTGCCAGGGGTGGGGGGGCAACAAACCGTAAAAAGAGGCCGGCTCTGTCTGCCGGGACGAGATGTGACGTCATTCAGCGTCACTCCGAGAAAAGAGGAGAGGATAAATGAAAACAACAAAACAAACAAACAAAAAAGATCCTCCAGATCTCCTGGCTGGAAGCTGATGAGATTCAGAGAGATGAAGTTTGAATAAGCCACAACAACGGCATCTTTAGCAAACTTTAGATGGATTCACATCTTAGATTTGAGGAACGTCTTTCCTTTTTAAAGGTGGATGTGACCAGACAGTCGGATATTGTAACCGATTAGAAGACCTGCAGTGTGAATCCAGTCTCAGCGGTTTGTCGGAGCTCCAGACTGAGTTTGAGTCCCGCCTCCTCCGAATAATTCTGCCGTCCAGCAAAAATAGCAAAAAACAAAATCAGTTTTGTGAACCGGCAACCGCCTCGAATTTTCAACAGGTCTCCTGCAGCCCTCGCTAACAGCCGTCGCTAACGGCAGTGCAGATTATCATGTGTTGACGGGGGATAATTAAACTCAACCTGTCAACCAGATTTCATAATAACCTTCAAAAGAGACGGTTAGGTTTTTATGTTGTGTGATGCAAATTGCCAAATTCCCAGTTCAAATTTGTTCCGTCTCTAAATTATACAAATTGTCTTTCGTCGATGTTTAATGTAGCAAACAAGGTGGGCAACAACAACAACAACAACAACAACAAGGTGTGTGAATCCCTCTCCCCGAGGTGAAATACCTGGATGAAAGGCCGGTCAGCATCTTCTCGCTGCGCCGACTGCCGCCATCTAAAGCCTCTCCATCAAAACAAACTTCTTAGCGTGTCTCGCATTCCAAACGGGGAGGAGGGAGGAAAAAAAAAGTCCAACCACATGTCAGACTGATGCTTTGACCCGAGCGCTTCATTTTTTTTTTCCTCCTGGGAGGACGATGCACCGGCTGACGCATCTTTGCGCTAAATGGCTGAATAATTCGGGGTCAGGGGGTTTCTGGGTAATCTCCCGCGCTCCCGCTGAGACAGGTGAGCTGATCAGAGGAGGCGGGTGTATGAGGGGGTGGGGTGGGTGGTGGTGGTGGGAGCGGGGGGGTTACCATAATGTTTACGCAGGGTTGTGGGACCCCTTAATCCTCCTCTGCAGCTTCGGGCCTCGCAGCCACGACGCTCTGACAGGAGGCCGACACGCACCTGTGTGTGTGTGTGTGTGTGTGTGTGTGTGTGTGTGTGTGTGTGTGTGTGTGTGTGAGTCATGACCCCTGATTGGAAGCGACAGGTCGTGGAGAGGCCTTCCCCGACCCCGTCGTCTCGCCAGGCCGACTTCCCGCTAACCGACTTGGACAAACACTGATCTCCCCTTTTAAGAGGGCTGGAAAAAAATGGCCACCATCTCACACGTAAACGCCAAGACTTTTGTAACCTTTGACCTCCAGCCCACCCCCCCCCCCCCCCCGATTCCCTCCCTCCCTCTCTCTCCACACAGTGTTGTCCCACAGATTACTTTTCAGACCTCTGGCATTGTCACTTTTTTGCTATCTCAAATCCTCACTTCTTTATTTGAATTATTCTTTTACTCTCTATGCACTCTTTTAGCCCCGTTCAGACTGGCGGGCAAAATCCGATTTTCAGCCCAACCAGATTGAAACCGTATGGCTGTTTTGTCGTCTGAGCAGTCACAAATCACGTGAAATCCAATTTTTGCAAAACGGATTGAAACCACTTTCGGGAGAGATAGTTTCAAATGGCATTTGGACAGATGTGTCTCAGTGTGAACGGCTCCAAACACACCCATCGGGTTTTGACTGTCCGTGACTTTGCGCGGTGCAAGAGCCAATGCGCCAGACCAGAGGGCGCGGATTCGAGGTGTGGAGCTGTAACGCAATGGAGCAGACAGAAGAAACCAGCAGTCCCTGGTCATTGCCTCATCAGTCTGTGGGGAGAAACTGTGGCTCCGTTCAAGCCAAGGTACCGCAAGGTATCGCAACAAGTGCCGCTGTCGCAGTTATATGATGCCACACACTGCACGCTACGCTGGACGAAGTCATTGCTACAGCAACCTGTCAGATGGGTCAATAATCTGGCCCGGTCTGAACAGAGCCAGATCCCATTTGGACAACTGCTCAAAACAGTGTGGACAGTCAGCCAACAAAATTTGGATTTGAGAAGGAATCTGATTTGAATCTAATTTGCCTGCAGTCCGATGGCCTTTGTGAACTGATTGTGCAATGAGGAACGCAATTTCCCTAATAATAAAAGATCTATCTATCTATCTATCCATCCATCCATCCATCCATCCATCCACTCCCAAGCCACCACACCCCACCTACCCCATCACCCTCGCGACTCCCCCTCTCAAAAAACACCGGGGTCACTTCCACAGAAGGAGACGTGCAGCACAAAGGGGCCCTTTGACAACCTCGGTGGAAACAACCTGCCGTAATCGCGGCGCTTTGCCGTAAGTCGCCGAAGCCGAGCAGCCGGAGGAGGGGCGAGAGGCGTCAGCGAGCGCCAAATCCCGAAGAATCTTATAATCGGCACCTCCTGACAGACGCTGGTTGTCTGCGTGTGAGCGGATGAGTGCTGAGCTCGCATGTTTTCTTCGGTGGCATTTGTTCAAATATAATTAGGTGGATGACGGATTCCTGTCTTTCTCCCGCGTGCGCGTCGCCCTGTCGGCAGATTTACAAATCGGCGCCCTGATCCACAACCCAGGAGTTATGAAACTGAGACACTGTGTAATGGCTTTTAAATACAACCAGTGAGAATAAAAAGAAGACTCAATAGAACCTTACACAGCGGCTTCCTTTAACTTCATGAAAATGAGTCATTATTTGGAAGAAGTTTTTTTAAAAAAATTACTAAACTAAACTAAACTAAACTCCTTCCTTCAGAAATGTTCTCAAGAGGATCAGGGAATTGTTCCCTTGTGACATCATAAAGGGCAACCCAACCACTTCTAGGGTCAGTTGCTGGCTCTGTCCACTGAAACCACCTTGTTTTTGTTTCTAGGTTGGTTGTGAACTTTATTTCGAACAACTTAAGATTGAACAAGCAAGTTACTAAAATAAATAAAAATAATACATATATTTTTTTTGAAATCCAAAATGGAATAGGAGGAAGCAGAGCTTATCCATCCCGGTGTTAACATATATTGCAATTACAAATTAAAGAAAAAGACAAGGAAAAAACATACTTTTCATTTCCTTCCAGACATGAGAAAGATGTAACAAGGCAGAAGAATTTTAGCAGGAAGCTACAAAAAAGAAAAGAAAAGAAAAGAAAAGCAAATGAATTGTGCAGGTCTGCTTCACTGGCGTCAAATCCAGATCTGATGATACAGGCCTTCCAAGCTTCACCTGAAATCTCCCACATATTTGCCTTAATGGCCCTGAGGCCGATGATCTGACTGACATGGCCGAGGACCGTGTTTATTTTCCCTCATTACAGGGTTTTCCTTGGCCCGAGTTTATAAATAAGACGTATAGACGGTCGCTGCCGCGCTCGGGCTTGTCAATCAGAGCCTCAGAGTCTCTGAAGCTCAGCGGGCTGACCTACTTTACCGCAGAGCTGATGCACCATTTCCCCCTCGTCTTCTGCTCCACTTTCTCCCAGCTGAGCGCCGCTGGTTTCTCCTTACGGCCCCCCCAACACCCCTCCACAACCCCCCTGCCCCCGCACACACACACACAGACACACACACACACAGACACACACACACACATACACACACACGCACACACGCACACGCACACACGCACACACACACACCTTTTTATTGTGCGGACAGGTATGGACAAGCCGTCCGCTCATTTGGCTGCTTGTTGTTTTGAAAACCTAACCAGCTTAAAAAGAAAAAAAAAAAAAGTAGAACAGCCCTTTTAAGGAGCGGGACGGAGTCCAACTACCCCCCCGCCCCCAGCCTCCTGACTATAAACTATTGAGACGCGGCGCTCTGAATTCCACCGGTGTCATCGGAAATCTAATTGACGAGCCTCCGACTTGCGACGCGACAACAACACCTGGTCCGTCTGCTGCTTCTGCGAACTGCCGCAAAAACAAAAAGCATCCGTCAGTCCACCCGGACGCCCAGACGGACGAGGAGCAGCGACGCCTCATCTCTCACGGCTTACAAGATGTGAAAAACACTCAGCGCGTCCAGGATGGAAACGTGAAAGAAGGCCCGAGGGCTCGGCTGCCAGACAGCTGTGCAGCAACACGACCTGCAGGCTGCAGGGTTTTTTGGGGTTTTTTTTTTTTTTTACTCCCATTAGGGCCCAAATATTCCCTGACATGTCAGAATAAGGAACGACACCGTGGTTGCACTTTTTCGCTTTTCCAGCGCTGCAGGTTTTCCCCTGAGAAAACACTGTTTGTTTTTTTTTCCCTCTGCTTGCAGAAGGCGCACTTCTTTCAACGCGGCCGGTGGTCCTGTTATACGACTCAGGTATGGAGGCAAGTTCACGTCCGTCCTCAGAGAGAGAGAGACAGAGAGAGAGAGAGAGCGAGAGAGAGAGAGAGAGAGAGAGAGAGAGAGAGAGAGAAACCCACCCACCCCCTCCTCCTCCTCCTCCTCTCCTTGCTCGGAGCCGAGAGCCGAGACACTTTTCCACATTCCCCGGATGACTCCGGCCCGGCTCATTCCTCTGAAATTGACCACTAAAGCGAGGCTGCAGACAAACAAAGAGGAAAAAAAAAAGTCGGCCACGCACGTGCGAGAGCCGTGCAGGGCCGCTATTACGGCCCATTAGGGCCGCTGCTATTTAGGCCACGAGGCAAAAAACAGGCCGGGAGCCTCTCTGGAAGTGCGTGGAGGACAGGTTGATGATGGGCCGACCCAGGTCACAGCATTCAAACCAGAAAGAAAAATACTGTGTGTGTGTGTGTCACGGTCAAAGCTGAGTGCGAGCACGTGAGGCCGCTGAGGGGAGGGAAAAGGCTGCACGAGGGTGCGGCAACATGGGTTGTTGTCCACCCCCCCTCACACACACACACGCACACACGCACACGCACACGTTTAGACAGCGAGGTGTCTGATGGGCAGGTGCTCTCCAGACATGCTGCTGGTGGTGGTGGTGGGAGGGGCGGGGCCATAAATCTGATTATGATATGAGCACGTGGGAGGAAAACAACACACACACACACACACACACACACACACACACACACACACACACACGTTTCGACAGCGAGGTGTCTGATGGGCAGGTGCTCTCCAGACATGCTGCTGGTGGTGGTGGTGGGAGGGGCGGGGCCATAAATCTGATTATGATATGAGCACGTGGGAGGAAAACAACACACACACACACACACACACACACACATACACACACACACACACACACACACACACACACACACACACAGACATACTTGTGGGTGAATAAAGCTGTTTTAAAGGGCTGGTGCTGGTGGGACATGAGACAACAGGTCATCACAGAGCTGCAACTGGTGTCTGCTGGAACTCACTGATGAAATAAAAAAAAAAACACATAACATTTGTAGACTGACCCTGCAGTCACCTGACTGGTCCTGGTTGTCATCTGCTGTTTGTGGTGCGTCACGCTACACGCTCTACATCTACTCCATCTCGCACACTGGGCTCTTTAACTGCCTTGTGCTCCAACCTGCGTCGCTGCCTTCACCTCTCGTCCTTATCAGCGGCCCCGGCCGCCACACTGGGGATTTCCAGGCTGTAATAAAGCGCAACAGAACAGGTCCAAGGTCCAGATTTATGCCTCTCTCCCTCTCTCTCTGCCCAGCGCGCAGGTGGCCCGTCGTTTGCGGTGACTGACTTGCCCCCCCACCCCCCACCCCTTCCCTCCCTCCGACTCTCCTCAGTAAATCAGATAATCTCGAAGACGCACACAGCTATCAATTTGCGCCGCAGCCAAAATATGGACCTGCCGACCGTCCGCACATGCAGCAGTAAAACCCGCATGACGGCGCAATGAGTCACCCTGCTGAGGCAGACGGGTGGAGAGGAGAGAGGAGGAGGAGAGGGCCTACATCATTTGGGCACCCAGGGTCGAGGAGGGCATGGACAGAAATAAAAAAAAAGAAGAAGAAGAAGAAGAACACAAAAAGTTTGTTGGTTGCTTTCTTTCACAAATCCCGTGAACAAAACACAACCGAGGCCCAAACTGAACCGGTGAGACACCACCAGGTGAAGCCTCAACGCTCCCAGCCTACAGGGGTCTCCTCTCAGCGCCCCCCTCCACCACCCCGAGGAGAAGCTCCGGAGCCTCGCAGCCTCAGATTCCCACGGAGGGGCCCGACAGTTTCAGCCATGTACAATTTTTTAACAACCCCTCATCCGGCATACTCCAGACATGCACTTACCTGCCCCGGCTCTGCTCTGCGGCGGCTCACTGTTGCACTGTAACCACCAGAGAGCTGAGCCCCCCCCCTCACAACCCCTCCAACCCCCACAATGCACCGCTCAGCACAGCTGCTCGCTGACTTTTACATGCAGGCAGCATGTACAGGGAGGAAGGGGGGGAGGTTGGGGGGAGTAATGTAAAGCTCTGGGTTGAGCTGGAAGGATTCGTGCAACAGCTTGAGAGGAATATTTGACAACCTGTGAACCCTTTGGAAAAAAAAACAACTTTGCAAAACTGCTTCATGACGAGATCTAGACGTGCATGCGGCTACGGTGCAACGCGCCCGTGGCAGGGAGTTCAGCGTCGGGATCGTCTCCCACCTGAGACCCGCTCGCGGAGACAATAGGCAGCTTTGTTTTACGAGGCTGTCAGAGGAAAAAAAAAACACACAAAAAAGCCACAGCGCAGCTCGCCGGATAAAACACACCGTACGGAAAAAAAATTGAAGCTGCAAGCTTCAACTTTCAACACTCGCAGCAGCAGGAACAGAAACAGAGGAGTGGGAACATCTTCCTCCGCTTTGTTCACTCTGTGTGTGTGTGTGTGTGTGTGTGTGTGTGTGTGTGTGTGTGTGTGTGTGTGTCAGCACTCTACCTCGCTGGTGTGAGCAGCCTCAGTGCGTGTGCTGGACGGTGGCCAGCAGCGGCAGCGGCAGCAGCAGCGTGTGAATCCAGGCCACCCCGGGGTCAGGCTGAGCCCCTCCGCTATCCATTGCTGCCTTGTGTTCCTCCCGGTTTCTCTGCTCCCTCCTCCTCCTCCACCTCCTCCTCCTGCTCTTCTCCTCTCCTCCTGCTTCTGGAATTCCTTCCTTCCGCTCCAAAACTTTACTAGTTCTCCCCCTCTGCCGTCCTCATGCTCGGCCTCCTCCTCCTCCTCGGAGAAAACGCCACAGGAAGGAAGGGGGAAAAAAAGAGGAGCAAGTTGGAGAAAGGAGCCACCACTTGCTGCTCCTCTGAGCTACTTACAATGCAGATCCCCTCTCTAAGCTCCTCTCTGCTCTGCCTCCGCTCTCTCTCACACTCCTTCTCCCCTCCCTCTCTGGCTGCCTGCTGCCAGGGAAGAGCTCTCTCTCCCTTTTCTCTCTGTCTCCTCCTCCTCCCACACCCCCGCCGTCTCCTCGCCCTGCCTCTACCTCTAATAGTTATTTAGTGTCTCGTTTCAGCACCTGCTCGCAGGGACACAAACCCTCGCTGGCTGCTGCAGGGGACGGGGCTCATTGCGGCCGTGTTTAAGGCCCGGAGTGTAATTTTTATTTTATTTTTGAGCGGCGACACACGGATGTGGCCGCGTGAACGGTGTGAGAAATGTCAGACGTGCACATTTAGCACGGCAAAGTGGTGTTTATCTGCCCAGAGCAGCTCCTGTTTTCAGTCCCAAACCACCAACTTATCAGCACTCGCTATTGACAATGATTCAAATGAGCAGGTGTCCAGAACAGTGCGTTGACTTGTGTAATTTGCAAGTCATACAAGCCAAATTTATGACTTCATTCTCCCTAAGGTTGTACAGACACAATGCTGCTTATGAACTTTGTACTTTCCCTCGACCATCGAGACCTGCTGGTGGAAGCAGAAAGATGCTTTTAATTTAAAAAAAAAATTCCCAGAAAACATCAGATTTAGCCCTCTGTTTTAGACCTTCCACCTGTCGGGAGAAGGAGAAAAACAAGGCAGTCTCAGAGGGGCGGAGCCAACACCTGGCTGGGGGTGTGGTCACCCAGCTGCTAATATCTATCAGTTGTCAGTGCCTTCTGTTCATTGACAAGAGAGACACAGATTTGGAGACAAAAAAAATGTTGGAAAAGTTTTCAAAATATGGAACTTTTAAATATATTTGAATAAAAGACTTGATTGGTTGGTTTTTGGTTGTTTTTTCCTGTACAAGTACTTTGAGAGATTCTCTCTCTTTCTCTGTACTGTTGAAAATTGAAAATACATTCTGTCCAAATGAAATCAAAGGAACTGCAAGACTTTTCAACACTGAGGCACTTTTACACCAGACACCACTTTAAATAATTAATGGATTAATTGCATGTTTAATAGATCTTGTGCGAAACGGCGCATCAGCAAAAAAACAAAAAAACAAAACTGTTTTTAGTGACAACATCAACTTCAGAGGCAACTGCGCTGATTTACGCCGCATTTCCAACCGTTTTCAGAATCTCAAAAATAATAATTAGACAACGTTTCTGAAGATAATTGCTTGTCACCTTTCTTCTCGCTCCAGCAGTCGGTGTCCAAATCGCATACCTGCGCCGGCTGACTTGCAGCGACTCTCTCCAGCTGCAGGCCAGGACAGAGACTCTCTGCAATCACAACAATGGGAAGATGAATGCGGCGAGCGGAGAGCAAATGGTGGGAGGGGATTCGCTAGGAAAATAACTAACGCATGTACGTGGAAGGATCGCAGGAGTGAGGCGAAGGACAAAGTGAGAGTGGAAGGGAGGGGAGCTGTGAGGAAGGGGCTCAGGAGGAGGAGGGGGTAGAGAAAGAGGAGGAGGAGGAAATAAAAAGTCAGGAGCTGCCCGAGGCCACGGCTGGCGGTGGAGTTTGTGAGGGGAGGAGAGGGAGGAAGAGAGAAATCATCGGTGAACACCTGCCTGCTGCTGACCGCCAATAAATCAGCCTCCTCTCCATCCGTCAGAGGGGCTGTTATGTCACTTTCAGAGGGAGGGACGCACGAGCCAGAGGAGAAGAGGCGAGTGGGGTGAGATGGATGAGATTAAAGTTCCTCCCCTGCAGCTCTGTCAGGGCCGTGTCTCTCTCTCTCCTCTCTCTCTCTCTCTCCACCCCCGTTGACGTCTCACCAAGTCCAAATATCACAGAGTGAGTCGCTCTGCATTAAGTGACACAGAACAGAAGCCTCTGCTTGGTAAACACCGGCTGTGGGCTCCTGCTACTGCTGCTACTGCTACTGGAGAGGGTGTCGATGTTTGCAGGTGATTATAACAGTCATTACACCAGACCACCGGTGTGTTGGAGGAGTGTATACCAACTGGGCTTGTTGTCCCATCACCCTCTTCCACCCCTGAAGCTCTCTCCCCTCCCTCATCCTTCTCCAGCTCCCAACGCTGTCAATTAAACAATTGCAGCGAGATGCTACTGATAACCCAGCAGCCTAAAACAGTCATTTACAGGAGGAACAAAACAGCACAGCCACTTGAGACGCCGGTCGCGCCGTACCCTCGTTAGCTCAGCTTGGGTTTTTTATTTTTTGTTGTTTGTTGTACCGGAGGCTCCCCGAGGACCTGCAGGGAGTCGGTTTGTTTTTCTTTCTACCTGCAGAGCATGACTACAACATCCGTGTTGGCTCAGCATTCTCTGGAATCGTAAACTTTTCTGTTAATGCACAACTAGACACTGTGACGCTGTTGCCCACTAACACTACTAACCTTAGCCTGTACTTGCACTTCCTGCAAGCTATTTTCTGTTCTTCTTCCTCCACATTTTCTTTTTGTAGATTTTTTTTATTTATTTTTAGCCTAACAGCTTTTTGAACATTTTGTGACCAAAATAAATGCGCACTCTGTCAGCAAAAGAATACTGACCTGGATCAGTGTGCTGGTAGTCTGGCTGTCTGACATGGAACACAAGCCTAACTGGACCAAGACAAAGGAAAACACAGGTTATATACACAACAATTAACGGGGGACAGGTGGGAACAATCATGGTGGGAAAAAGACAATCAGACAGGTGGAGAAGGCACAAGAGCACGTTACCTGAAGTTAATGGACGTAGGAAAAAAAAAAATAATTAAAAAGAAAAGAAAAGAAAGAGGAAATCATGAGTCAGACAAGGCAGAAACAAATGAAAACAAAAGGTTGAAGGGAGCTTTATTATCACTCAACACTCAAATTAAAAGTATTCTTTACCAAACTGTGCAATGGGATCCTTTACTCGCCTTCGGCTGGGACATATTTTAGTATCCAGAGTCATGAGAGGACAGAAAATGTTGATACAAAGTAAAGCTGCTGATTGAACACGGCAACATTACTATTACTCAGATGATGTCTTCAGTGTGACCTCAGCCTAAACTTATCATGTAGGATGTAGAATTATCACTTTTCCTGTTTTCTTACAATTTGATCTTTTTGTGACAACACAGAGAAACTCAATGGAAACTTGTAATTTTCTGTCTCACGGAGAAGATTTCACCTCCGACCACATCGGTCTCCCTTGCTGGGTGTGGTCGTCTGGGCTGACATGTGCGCACGCTCTGGCTGAGACCACACCCGGTGGTGATGTCACAGACTACCGCCGGAGTCGACGTCGCTGCCAGAGGGAGGCGAGGCCAAACCTCTGAGGGTCAGCGATGCTTCGGCAGGCCGTAAAGAGACTTTTGTGAGTCTTTTGGGCTCCGCTTTTTGCATTTCTGAACGCACGCACGCACGCACACACTCACACACACACACCCTGAACAAGCCAGACCAAAGAGAGCTCAGAATCATAGTTTTATTTGGAGCTTTGAAGCAGGTGTGAGAGGCAGCCTCATCCGAGTCTCCTGCACTGACTGTCCGTGTCTCTGTGTGTTTTCGTTGTGCATCTTGTGGCTCCGCTACGCCTCAAGACAAAAGGTCCAGCAGGTTCCAGTTTCAAGTTCCAGATCCTGTTTGTGTCGACGGATCCATCAGAGTTCCTGTGCATCAGCCTGGCTGAGCTGTGCTTCTCTTCGCTCTCGCGAAAACAAATAAATAGATAAATAAATAAAATTCCTTGTGCAAAGACGTCACTTGACAAAAAAGGGTGTTGCCGGAGGTTCAGAATCGTCTTTTGTTCTTCGGCCGAGTTCCTCCTCCTCCCAAGTTTTGTTTCCAAAGGGCGTGATGCTCACCGCCCTGCTTGGTTTGGCAGCAGAAGAAACGGGACAGGCAGACACAAAAGACAGTCAGAAAAGTCGTGAAAAAGTCGATTAAGAAGATAAAATGCGGCGGCGCAGATGAAAGAGGCACCGTATTAATCAGTGGGACTTCACTGACTAGTGTGCTGCTCTAACCACTGAGGTGCACATTCATTTCTCACATACTCAATCGTGTTGTTTTTTTTGTCAATCTATACAGTATTTTTGGTTTAAATTTCGTAGAATACTCACATGCCGTGTTCTAACTCCTCACATGCTCTCCGGCTACATTCTCTGCAGAAGACACACACACAGTGAGAGCCTGGATCAGAACGACTGGACACAGAAACTCAACACTTGTTTTGTTTTTTTCACAAAACGACTCTTCAGCTCGTGCACTGCTCCTCTGTGGCTCCACGCCATCGTCTCTGGTTACAGCGGAATTTCTCTGCTGTCAGAGTGTCAGACGGCGAGGCATCCAGTGTTTGAAGGACTCGCCCACAGACGGTGTCGGGCCACGAGGTGCACGGATGTAATTAAGCTTCTCAGATGCCACATACATCACCTGTAATGACCCGCTTGTGTGCGGCCACAGACAGACAAGACCACAGTTACTTCACAGACTGCTTCGCGGATACGTCTGTGTGAGTGTGTATGTGTGTCATGCAGGGACACTCTCAACACTCCACTTTACAAGTAAACTCTGCTAGTGTAACACTTCAGCTTCCCGTAAAGCTGCGATTCCTCTCGGCGATGGCGAAGGGAAGAGGCAGCTGTATGCAAGTCCAAACTCATGTTGAAATTTTTTTTGGGGAGAAATGCTTCGAGGCAGGATCAACTCAAGAAATATGTTCTGGGGTGACAAAGTGGCAGTGACCTTCTGATATGGCAAAAGTTCAAGTTATGTAGAGTTAATTACTGCCAATATGTGCCTTTTTTATCTTCTGTGATTAGCTTTATTCATGACAGTATTGGCTTAAGTGCTTAAATGCTGTAGTGGAACACATGCATATTATTCTTAAAAAAGTCTTGACAGTCATAACTTGGAAACCACAAGTATGGGAGACACATTGTCTTTATTTATGCAGCAACAAAGAGGGAATTCTTACCTGGCTGTGCTGGTATAATTATTAAAAGATTTAGCATGATTTCACCCAAATGCATGGACATTTATGATGGAAGAATATACAAATATCACTGCAATCAGGCCTAAATGTTCATGCAAAGCCCTGTTTCTTTTCCAACCTCGCATATCAAGGTACTTCTAGTCTTGGTGCGCATCCAATCCTAGATATTGATTAACTCCAGAGTAACCTATTAATAAACCACTGTGTTGGCTCCCATTGCAGACTTTGATTGAAGACACTGACCTGGGCTAGAGGTGACCGACGTGGCGGCGGTGGCGGCAGCGGCCCCTCGGCCTCCGCTGGCCAACAGCGCCTCCTGGTTCTCGGCCATGGCCTGCTTGGCCAGGTAGCGCTCCCTCTTGATCTTCAGCTCCAGGGACTCCGGGACGTCGGGAACGATCCAATCAATGGCTCGCAGCACGAAGAACACCACATGCTGCAGAAGACAGGGGGAAGAAGAGGAATCTCCTCGTTAGATTGGAGAGAATTAATTCCTCTCGGCCTGCAGGTGTCACACTCGCTCTGGATGCAGTGTCGCTGGGTCTAATTAAAAAATAATTAACCATGTAGAGTTCTTGTGTGGGAGCGTTCCATGATGTCTTTCTCAATGCAAAGTATTTTGGGATTTTTGACAAAGCAAGTTGTTCATTTGTGCGATTGCTAACAATAGTTAGCCTCTCTATCTGGGAAAACAGGTCGCTCCTCAGCCCTGCGTCGTGAAGTCAGCGGTGAGATTTATGATTTATTGAGCGAAAAAGAAATACTTAGACAATCAAAATTCACCTGCACTTTTCAATCTGATATTTTCAGTTGCGTAACATGATGAGTGGCTCTGTCTGCGGAGAGTTGATGAAACATCAATTTTCTTCCCCCCCACTCATTACGACATTCCTCCAGTGAACTTCAGAGCGCATTAATCTAAATAAGCAGTAGTGGTAGTAATTCAAATATTATTCTTTTTCTTCTTTGGCAATTTTTGTCCTTCAAACTTGAAAATAAAGGCACATTTGAAAGGTAATGCCATTCAGATATTTTGGCATCATGTCACACACAGTGTTTAGACAAGGAGCCCTCCAAGCCAGACAGTGAGTGTGGCCCTGACAGCTTTCAATAAAGGGTTTGTTGTTGTTATCATTTTGGGGAGAGCTGAAAGACGATCGCACTCATGAGTCAAAGTGTGTCCAGACAGGGTTGCTGGAACAAGCCAATAAAAATGTTATGATATGGGTGACGGCCCTCAGAGTGAGTCAGCCGAGGATCATTTCACAACCGGCATCGCTCTCAGCAAGGACCAGGAGGAAGGGGCGGGACTTGCTGACTACTGCATTAGCTTTCACAGGAGACATTATAACTGCAGGTAGTTTCCCGACAAGACGTCTGAAGAAGAAAAATCATCTCACACTGTTTGTTTGGGACTCTGAACGGCCACTTTTGGTTTTTTTTTTCCACAGAGTTCTAGCACTGTAAAACTTGCACAGTCAAGGTTTGCAATAAAACAGCACTCACAGTCAAACAGAAAATGTTTGAGCGGCTCGCTGTACCTCAAAGGCGATGATGAAACCCAGTCTGACGGCGAGGAGCTCCCAGTAGAAGAGTGAGTAGTTTCCACTGTTGTCCCTGAAGGCTTTATATCTAGCAAATAAAACACAGAGGCCCAGCAGAGTTGGCTGACGTGCATCTCCTTCAAAAAAAAATTCTGTCCGCACAAGACAATTTTGTGATGTGATTATTTACATTTTTCCCAGTGTTTTTTATACGTGTCTGCAGCCTGTCGGCCAAACCACCCAGGAATGAGGAAACTTCATCCTACTAATGTTGCTGCTGCATTCTTTCGAAGGTTATGGGGATTGGCCATTTGTGAGGTCACATAGGGTACAAGGCATCAGTGATTATTCTCCCAGGCCCCCACGATGGCGTTTGCTTTTTCCAAACATGTGGAAGGTCCATCAGTTTTAGCAGGAAACTGAATGCATGCGTTTTAGCTATAAACAGAGGGCTAAGTTTGCTCCACTCTGAAGATCTCAAGAGTGTTTTTTGAATAACTAACGTTGGGAGGCTCTTCCATTTGGGTCTGGAATAAAATACAACGGTCTGAGAAGGTAAAGTCAGGCTAAAATGAACATTAATGCATACGCCTGCAAACAGAGGGCTAATAATTCTCTTTTGTGGACATGCAAAGTTGCACCAATGGAATCTGGAATCAAAACTTGTTTTAAAGGAAATTACTGGTAAGAAACTGCATAAAGACTAAATGGTCAATTTCACTTTAGCAGACTGCGTACCTGCACATGGGGTACTCGGTGTAGTTCAGAGGGGCGTACGCCAGGGTGAAGTTGACGTATCCGTGGAGATCGTTGTCATACTTGTACTGGTAGAGCAGGCGAGGCAGGAAATCCGAGGTGAAGGCGATGAGGAAAGCCTGCGGACGTCGGAGGGAGAAAGGAGGAGTCAAGCAGGGGTCGTGCAGGGGTCAAGCAGGGGTCAAGCAGCCCAGATCGGCCTGCAAGCCCGACTCACGTTGGCGATGACGGACAGGTGCGACAGGGCCTCCAGGATGTTGAACCACACGCCGATGTTCTGGGCGCGCTCGGCCACCGGCCGGCGGTACTCGCACACAAACTTGTGCGCGTCCAGGCGGATCTCGGCCCAGTTGTTGAGGAGGGCGAAGAGCGGCGCCAGGGGGAACGCCGCCACAAAGATGGTGATGAAGCCGAACTGGAGCACTGCAGCGCAAAAAAAGATGCAGCCGACCGACTGAAACTTCCATCGTGATTTTCCATTTCGCCATGCGTGTCATCTTTCTCTCAGACGATTGTTTCGACGCAGAGGGAGGAACTTGCCCATCTCCAGGTACTCCTCAAACAGGCCTTCACACTCCACCAGCTGGTAGTCCCGCTCCCACCGCCGAGGCTCATGGGACGCCTTGCTCCCCAGCACTTTGGACACAGTTCTCTTCTGCTGCCAGGCCTTCACTTTGCTGTCAGAGAGACACACCAGCAATTAAAACACAATCGCAGTTTGGGAACTGCAGTGTGAAACCCAAGACAACACGGCACAACAAGGAGTTCTATGGACCAGACCGGTCACTCACTTTCCCCTTTCCTCTAAATGTGTCTCTCAAACAGAAGGTAAACGTGATGGAAACTGCCGCACTGCAGCACCGCTAATTGTCCCAAAACTACAAGAAGCCCTCAGGGGCGTCTCTCTGCTTTGTTGTCTGGTCGGCTGTGTGTGTGTGTGTGTGTGTGTGTGTGTGTGCGTCTAGACGACACACGCACACACACACACACACACACACACACACACACACACACATACACACACACTGTGCCAATGCTGCGGAGGCTCGGTAATGAGCTTCACTGCACCAAACACAACCACAGTCCGTTGCAGCGTGATTCACTCACATATTATCTTTCCATTTTAATCCTACTGTTGTATTTAGACTGTATTGGTCTTCATTTTCATTCATGGTGTACGAATTCATTTGTTTCTAGATTCAAACAACACAGCATGACAGGTTAACTTCCTTGTGAGAGGTTAACTTCCCAAACAAGGTGACAGCAAACTTGAAGCAAGGTGCTTTTTTTATGGACCCTCCCGCCCAGAACAAAACAGGAAACGTACGGTAGAACAAACTCCTGGATGTTGTTGATGAGCTGTTTTCCCACCATGATGATGAAGAGCTGCTGGGCCAGTTCAATGAGGCAGCCGCCGGGACCGCACTGCGCCACACACAGACACAGACACAAACACACAGACATAAAACTTAGTGGAAAACTTAGTGCAGAAAACTTTTGTTTTCTGCATTTTGCTGCAGATGAACAACAATGGCAATAATAAGGAGAACAATATTTTGTTTTATTTATGATGCACTTTGCCTTTGAAAAGTCTCAAAGTACTATAATAATAAAAAAACAGAAATAAAACAAGCAATGCCATTGAAACAGGTTAAATATTAACTCACGTCTTCATTTCTCATCCCAAACAAGGTGCCATAGTTGGTCGGGTAGCCCACAAATCTGATTCGGGAGCAGAGGGGGAAGCAATCTGAAAACTGAGTATTTCCTTCATTGTGACACGCTAATGATTTCAGCGGCACTGACGCCTCACCTCCCTTTGAAGAACGCCACGTAGAAGGGCGACGAGTAGAAGTTGACGAACTGGAAGATGAAGACTTTGAAGATGAAGGCGTTGTCGTACTGCGTCTGTGTGCGGTGCATCTCTGCGGAACAGAACAGTGTCCAGTCGGGTTGATCACCATGTGTCATTCAATAATGTGATTTGTTTGCGGCGCTGCTGGGCAGCAGTGACGTCGGGGAGACGTGTGAGGGCGGCGCCGACTCTTACCCCACTTTGTGAGCTGCTCGGCCAGCGCGGTGTAAACCCGGCCCATCAGCAGGATGAGTCCCAGGTTCACAATGCTGCTGGAGACGTTGGCGATGGTCCCGGCCTGAGGTCACATGCACCAGTTGTTGAGCGTGCATAGCGCTAGCGTGTCTTTCTCTGTGTTGTTTTTTTATTTATTTTTTTTACCTCTGTGCGCAGGACGGGGCTGCCGGTGTGAAACATCATCACGCTGATGATGCCGCGGCACATGACCACAGTCACCAGGAAGATCATCACCACGCACAGCTGAGGCAGAGGAGGCAGCAGTCAGTGTTGGGGTGGTGGGGGGGTTGGGAGGGGAGGGACTTTCAGCACACAGCGTTTTAGAAGGAGAAAGAAAACGTTAATTTATTCCTGTTTCACACCCACGTTGTTGCGCGCAGCACAGCCAGATGGAGCGCGGCCAAGTTTCTACACCGCCGCTCGTGAGTAGACTGATTCTTTTCCCACCGCTGAAACAAAATACAGCTTCTTCGGCTCCTTTTTCTTTCTTTTTTTTCTTTTTATTTAGACCCACAGGCTTTTAAAGCCTCTGCGCACTGGTGCCACAGGGATGCCACCTCCGTTCGTCTCCGTAAAGAGAATGACGGATGGAGTATTTTTCCAGAACCAAACATGAGTTGATGCCGAGACTGAGCCTACGGCGGTTGGATAAATTAGATTATTTTAATGTATCTTTCCGCTGGGCAGGAGCCCTGGAGGAAAAAGGGCCTCAGCTGCTGGTGCAGGAACAAGCGAGGCAGCAAAAGACCTCACAACCCTTTCAATAAGCACGTTAGGAATGACAACACACAAAATACATGTCCAATCCTAATCTATTCTATCAAATTAGATCTTCAGAGTACCTGAGGAGAAGCCACACAGACACAGGTAGAACCCGCGGGAATCGAACTCACAACCCCTCCTGCCGGGCGACCATACTGAAGCTGCTGAAGCTGAAGCCCTTTTTCACGGGGCGCCTCACCATCATGATGATGACCATGGAGCCAGTCATCATGCGGGACAGCCGGGTCTTCTCCGGGAAGTAGGGCTCTTTGACCCCGGTCACCGGGTTCGGCTTCATGGTGGGGGCCATGGCTGTGAACTCCGGCCGTGGACGCTCCTGGTGGGTGGGGGCACATCCACAAAACACACTTGGTTCTACACCACGTGGACACAAACAAAATGAACGTGAAGTGAAAGTGCTAAGCGTTCAATCAACCTCTGCAAAGAAAATCAAGAATCAAATCAAAAATAAAAACGTGCTCAAGAGTGTGTGTCATAACAAACTGCTAAATGGACCGACAGGAACTGGAGTGTGAGACCTCTTCTTCATGGAAGTCCATGCAGTCCCAGTGGTGAGCCAGCGTGGCCATCTTCCTCTTCCAGTACTCCAGGAAGGTGACGGCCCAGAAGGACATGAAGACGCTGAAGAAGACGGTGCCCGGGTGGTCGAACAGGTAGCCCATCTGCCCGCAGGGAGGGGTCGAGAAGACCTAGCTGAGCTCTCCGCGTGCTGGTTGCAGGTGTCGTAGCGGCTGAGGGTGGGTTTACCTTGGCCATGGTGCAGATCTCCGACATGTTCCAGGCCTTGCACGTGTTGCAGAGGGGGCACATCAGGTAAGTTCCTCCGCTGTTGCAGATCTCTTTGCTGCAGACAGACACGGATGAGTGGGAATATGTCTTTCCATTCTGATTCTCAACTCGAGTTCTTCTAATGATGAATTTAAAAAATTGTCGTCTTTTCAGACAGAAAGTTTCTCTAATCTTGTCCCAGCTGAGTAGACCATAACCAGCGCCAGAGTTCCGCTTATAAAATCAAGTCTGCATTTCTCTGGAAAACATCTACCCTTCTTACTTATGGAACGCCGAGATTATTGTGCACTAATTGGCCATTATCACTTGAGACCCCGTTCATCGCCGCCGCCACCGCCACCGCCGCCAGAATGCTTCCCATCTGTTCTCCTCCAATCAATGTCCTGGATCTCCAGTGTGGTCTAATGAGGCTCGTGAATCTGAGACATTCAGTAGTTTGCCTCCCTGAGATATTGACCCGTCTTGCATCCTGCCGCCTCTCTGCTCTCGTACTCTACGGCAGCGAGTGTCCACTGTCACAGACAAGACAGGATCCAAAACACAGAGGGCTCGAGTTGCTGCTTGTAAGGGAGGACTGAGGGGGATATTAATACAAAGTTTTCCTGTAAATTCCTACAGTTCCGGCTACTGCTAGCCAGCAGGCTATGTTAGCCATTAGCATCAAGCAGTGCCGTTCAGCACCAGTTGCAGATTTGGAGGCGAATTCTTCTACGGTTCAAAGGCAGGAGAAAGAAATTCAAGTCAAATCCAAGTGCAATGTTTCACCAGGTGTCGAAGTCTTGCTCTGCATGTAGACAAAAACAAACCGGCTCCCGCAGGCCCCCAGCAGCCGGAATCCGGACTACAATTTAGCCAGCTATGCTAGCAGGCTAACATTAGCAGCATATTAACAACTGCACCTGTTTGCTGCTATTTGTTGTTAGCTGACAGTGTCAGGCTTTTGGGGAGTGACACATGTTTGCGGCACGGAGGGAGAGGAGAATCACGTGCATCAACATGATCATGCAGCCAAATCATAGAGAGCAGAAGAAAAACACACACCCAGAGGGCACTACTGCCACTCTGCCACTGATTCATCGTGTAGCAATTGTTGCTTATCCTGAAGTTCCAACATGGTATATTCACTTTACACTACAGCTCCTTCAACACGCTGCTGGTCTTATCTAATCCCTACTGTAATTGCCTGCAAACATTTACACCTTCGCAGGGACTACGACGCTGCAACCGCTGAAACCAGTGGGTGTGAGCTGTTATGACGTTCTATATGTTTTGAGGCAAAAAGCAAACTGCAAAAGCAAAGTCTGCTGGCAAAAGCAAAAACTGTCTGATAAGCTGAACGTTGAGCTGCAACTCCTTCAATGTCATCCAGAGGCCAATTTGAGAGCACGGTTGCACTTTTCTGCCTCTACCTTGTTTGAACCTGTCCAATCGAGCACTTCAGACGATACGTTTATTGGCTTTCCTTTAAGGAGTCAGAGCAGCCAATTGGGCACAGTGGTTTGTTTTGTGGCAACAGCAGAATAGCAGATGCGTCTGCCAGCATTTGTCTGTGGGGGAGAAGACGCCGCACGGACACGACAGAACCAAAATTACTGCCGTGCTGTGGTGAGGTTTTTTTTTCTTTCAGGAGGAGGCCTCCTTCCAATAAACTATTTAACCTTTTTAACCGTTTTGCTAGAGGGAGCGAAATCGATGCGCGAGAAAAGACAAAGCCTTCTCACGGTAAATAAGAGCCAAACTGAGCGCACAAACTCGAAATCAATCTTTTCTGGACGAAAAAGGCCCCCGAAGTCTGACTTCTTTTCCAGTGTGCCGCCGCACCCAGTGGTTGGCGATTGGTAAGGAATGGTTGCACCACATCGTGTTTATTTTATGATAAAACATTACAGAGGTATGAGGGAGTTACAACACAATGAGTCAGTGAATCAGTCAGCAGTTTATGTCTAAAACTGTGTGTGTGTGTGTGTGTGTGTGTGTGTGTGTGTGTGTGTGTGACTTTATTTTTACTGGAGACATTGTGGTATTTGACCGTCATGCGACTGTGATCTGATGAGCAGCATCACTGTTACTTGAAAAAAAAAAAATGTATGTATGTACATATCGTTAGCCTAATAGCATAATTGCTAAAAAAGTCATTTGTTGGCCAAATTGTGATATCTGAAAAAAATACCAATGTGCTTGTTAAAAAATGTGTTTTTTCTTGTTTTCTGAAAACATTCAAATATGACTTCTGCTATTAGGCTAACGATATGTATACATATCCACCACTCCTAATTATGACATTCTTACGTTGCCTCTTTATCTTTTACTGTTATCTGTCGATTTATCCTACATGTGCCCATCGTGCGTCTCGTGCTTGGCGCGCACTTTGAGGACTCACGCTGGCGCGTTGGTCCCCATGGACATGACTCCCGACACGAAGACCACCGTTCCCACCGCCGCCGCCGGCAGCAGCCAGGCTGTGTAGAAACCTGCGCGGACACACAGAGCTCCGTCAGTGCTGCTGCAGAGGAATGAGCGCCGAGATCAAGGCTCAATGATGAGATGATGGTTTTTCTGTCTCTAATTTTTTTTCAGGGAGGATTTTGCTGAGAGAAACTGATGCACGACAGACTTAATGGGTTTTACTTATCGAGAGTCAATTACAATTTCCCCCCTTTTTTTCTCCTCCTGAACTGTGACAACATGATACTCTCAGTGCAGTGGATGGAGTTTGAGCTGATAAATGTGCCAGACTGGATTCCGGCCCAGTAGAAGCTTTAAATATTATACGGAAAGTTATAAGAATGGAAATACAGCAGCCGGTTTGTCTCGGAAGTACAATACAACTGCCGGGGTTTTGCTAGAATACAAAGAACAGAAACATTTTTCTGATAAAATGCCAGAGAAAATGAATGACAAAGACCTTAAGATGCAGTTATTATTGTAGGTCAGCTGGCCACAAGGAACGCCAATCTAAGACCAATACAAACTGTCATATTCTGAATTAAATGCAGCTCGACTGGTTGTACGTTTAGATCTCACTGGCCGAAACTATTTCCAACCAACATTTTGCACATCAGCTCCATCTCCAAAAAGGCAAAAACGATGCTGCAAATTGCATTTGCAAATTGCTGCAAATGTTTTTGCTAGTGCTGTTTAAAATTTCATATGATAGTCTTCAAAATCGGCATTTAAATACTTTATTAGGTTACAGTTTCAGAGTCAAATATAAGTGTAAGTATAAGGTATAACTCAGACGCACCCAGCCAGGCAAAGTAGAAGGCAACCTTCTCTCCAAAGTACTCCCTGATGTGATCCAGAGGTTGATACTTGTACCATTTGCACCAGCGGGCCCAGTAGTGGTGAAGCACCTGCCTCTGGTTCAGCTCATCAGGGCGGGTTGGCTGTTTCGGGAGCTTAAAAGGGCCCTGAGGAAGCAGACGAACGCAACCCGGCTCAGAAGGAATAAAAGGCTTGAGGTGCACGTGAAACCAGCAGGCAGCCAAACCTCGTGCAGTGGGAAAGCAGCTGAGTACACGCCCTCGTTGACCAGCCTGTCCACGCCCACCTCGGCCCTCTTCCTCCTGCCGTAAACTGTGCGGGCCAGAATCTCGTGCACCTGAAGGGGACGCAGAAGAAGGTCAGTCCTCTGCCGGGTGTGCGAGCACAGCGACAGGCAGGGGAACCTCTGCTGCTCACAATGCGGTGCCGCTGCGTGTTGGTGAAGTAGCTGTCGTGGTCGTCGCATCCGAGGAACCTGTGCAGAGGAGGTGGAAAGAGTAAAAATGGCAATCGCCAAGCCAGGTGCTCCCTCAAAAAAACATAGGTGACAGAATGATGAGCTCACCGGGCCATCTTGGACTGGCGGAAGGCACATGTGTAGTAGTCCAGCGGCCTGTTTGGCACCGACTCGGTCATGACGTTGGGGATGCACAGGCGGTTCAGAACTTGTGCAGAGGTGTTCAGGTCCAGGTTTGGCTGAGCCTGGAACACAGACCAGCTCAGATACCAACACAAAAATGTCCGTCCATCCATCTTCTGTTGCCGCATGACAGTCTGCTGGAGCCAACCCAGCTGGGGTGAAGGCCCAGTTTATGACTGGGCCACATAGAAAGACAAACAACTATTCACAGTCTCACACACACCTAAACCTAACCCTAACCTGCGGACAACTTAGAGTTCCCAATTCACCTCACGTGCGTGTTTTTTGATTCGTGGGAGGAAGCCGGAGACCCCGGAGAGATACAGGGAGAACATGCAAACTCCACACAGACAGGCCCCAGACCTGGGATTGAACCCATGACCTTCTTGTTGTGAGGTCACAATGGCTGCGTTTAGACTGCAGGCAAATCTGATTCAAATCGGATTCCGTTTCAAATCCGATTTTTAGGGCTGACTGTCCACACTGTAGCAAATGTAGCTAATGTCCAAATGGGATCTGGCTCTGTTCAGACTGGGCCACATTGTTGACCAGTCTTCTGTCTGCTCCATTACGTCACAGCTCCGCACCTGGAATCTTGCTCTCTGGTCTGGCACATTGGGTCTTGCGTCGCGTAGAGTGACGTCACCGACAGTCAAAACCGATCGGGTCTCATGTGATTTGTGACTGTTCAGACTACAAACAAGCCATCCGGTTTAAATGTGGATGGGCTAAAAATCAGATTTTTAGCTGGCAGTCTGAACGAGGCTAATGTTAGCCCCTGCACCACCGTGTTGCCCCATACAAATGTACACACTCGACAGGCTGACGAACCTGCAGCGGCGCCCTCACGCAAAGCTCCTCGGCATAAAACACCAAGACCTCCCACGGAGCGCTCAGCTTTAGAAAATGGATTGTCTTCTTTTCATTTGAAGTTTCCTCCTACGAGGGAACAACACAAAGAGTGAGAGAAAGTGTGTGCGTGTGTGTGTGTGTGTGTGTGTGTGTGTGTGTGTGCAGTGGCGATGGAGACAACAGTAAATGGTCGTGCTGGGTGTGCTTTGGGCGTCTGAAGCTCCGCAACCTTTTCCATCAGCAGTCCGGCGCTCTGCAGGTTCTGGACAAACTTCTCCCTCCACTGAGCCATCTGTGCCTTCCTGCGCTCAGACCTGCTGCTCTCCACCTTCACGTCGGCCTGCTGCTGCTGCTCCTCGTCCTCCTTCGCCTTCCCCCCGCGCCGTTTCCTCCGCGAGCGAACTTCCCACACCAGCACAAAGTCTACGGCGCATAAGAGGTGGATGTCGTGATGGGGTGAAAAAAAAAAAAAAAAAACAACCTCTGAGCTTCTGATCCGGAGGATCACGACGCTGCCTACCGATCTTGGTCCTGCCGTCCCTGAAGTAGTTTCCGTGCGGCGGAGCCCACTGGTTGATCCTTTTGTTGCACTGGATGTGAATGTGATCGCCGTCGTCCACGTCTCTGTCGGCCGCTGAGACCTAAAAGCATCCGTTACTAAATGGTTTGCAACAACACAGGAGAGCCGCAGCCCAAGGCATTTCTCTCATCTATTTTTAGCCCACAGGCTGTTTGATCCTGTTTGATTTCCTTTTGGTGGTTTTAACCATAAGAATCTGTGTCATTACACAGCATTATCAAAGCTTCCAGGAAAGAGGGACCCATATTAATTACTAGTTTAAAGGACCCTGCTACAATAGAATTAACTTGACAAATGTCACAGTAATTTAGGTCAACGCGAGAAAGTTCATCTTTTGCTTCTTCACTCCACTTTTTCTGAAAGCATGTGCTAACACATCACTTTGCGATGTCACAAAGGGCCACGCTTATCTTAGCCAGGTGTTAGCCCCACCCTCTGAAACGACCTTGCTTACTTCTTGGTCCGCATCCAAACATGTGGAGGCTCCAATAAAGCATCAGATTTTACAGGAAGTTGTAACTCCCTTTGATTTTTTTTTGCAGGTGGCTGCAAACAGAGAGCTAAATGCTGTTTTCTGGACAGCTGTAGCGCTTTTTGGATATTTCACCATGCTCCGCTATGCAACCTTTAAGTCATGTCTTAGCACAGAACATGATGGATTGCCCCAAAAGACAGAAAAACAGAAAACCAGGGCGCCGGCTATCAGGTTCACCGCAAGATCATAAAGGAGTCGGCGAGGTGTGAAGGGATATGGCTGCTGTGGGGGTATGCAGTTATTTTCTATATTTGCTCATTTGCTCAACTGCTGGTGATGGAACACACACACACGCACACACACAGACACACACACAGACACACACACACACACACACACACACACACACACACACGCACACACGCACACACACCCTCTGCGGCACTAGGGGAGAGTAAAAGCAGCACTCACACATCTCGGAGGGATGAAGCTCCCGTTCTGGAGACTCCCGTAGCTGTCGGCGGTCTGCGCTTCTCTCCCACCGTAGTCCAGATCCAGGAGGACCTCCCTGTCTCCCCCGGAACTCTTCCTCAACATGGTGATGATGAGGAGGAGGAGGACAACGAGGGGGACAAAAAATAAAAGCTGTTCTGTCCAAAAATGTAATAAAATACACGCGTGAAGACGCTTTTGACGGAAGCTTCAGAGGGGAAAAGCTGCGATGGACGCTCCACCTTCACTGTGCAGAATTTTTTGTCTGCTGCTAAACTCTGCACTGGCAGCGGTCGGCGGTGCTCCTCCTCTCCGTCTCCTCACTCACTCTCTCCCTTTCCCTCTCCTCCACCTCTGCATCCGCCCTCCTCTCCTGATGGAGAGCAGTAGAGTACCGTAATGGACCGAGCACGCGAGGAGAGGCTGGTGGCTTCGCAGCATTTCATCAGAGGGAAGACTCCTGGCTCGGCGGAGCATCCCTGTGTTGTAAATAATGTAATAGCCAGTCGGGAGAGGGAGGCTGGGGCGAGTGAATGCTTCCTCATTAACACACACGTTATGCAGGGTGTAGTGTGTGTGTGTGTGTGTGTGTGAGATATCTCCTCTGATGTGGATATGTGCTTCCTCCCCAGCCTTACAAGCTGCTTTGCACATTTAACCCAGTTGGTTTTCTGAAATGCACGTTGCTTAAATTATTCACAGCATCAAACAGTTTTCCTCCGTCTGAGATGTATTTTTAGAGTTGCAGCATCACACTGGCACGCAGGGCGATGCAGGAGGAGATCTGTTTTTAATGTCTGCATTATTTAAAATGCAGAACAATGATAATACTAATAGAAGCATTGGGGTTCTCTTTGGAAGTGCCATTTGATGTTTTAAGAACTCATCCATTGAAATTTGATTTATTTCTACCAAGTGTTCCTTTCAAGAAACTGTTTGTCTTGTTCTTGCTGCATTATGTGCCTCTGTCATTCTGACCTTGTAGCTGCAATGCTGTTTTCTTTTCACTGATGTGTGTGTGTGTGTGTGTGTGTGTGTGTGTGTGTGTGTGTGTGTGTGTGTGTGTGTGTGTGTGTGTGTGTGTGTGAGAGAGACGTTTTTGTTTTCTTGGCTCTCCATGAACCATGACAGTGTTATTTCTTTCAGCCTCTCTACCATGACGAGTGCCCTACTCCCCTCCCCCCCCTGGCTAACCCCCGGTCAGCTTTTCCTCGCGTTGAAGAGTCATAAACTGGTTCCTATCAGCTGGAACCGCTGCTCATTAAAACCATGCCGGCAGCCATAAGTGTACCCCGAGGGTGAACGCAGCTAAGAAAAATTACAAAATGTACCGGTTGTTACGGCAACTGCAAATGGATAATCAATAACACCATGCAGGTTGATGTGAATATTCATTAGTGGCTTAGTCTCACTGTTTGTTTTTTGTTTTTGTTTTTTTGTTTTTTTTGTTTTATTATTATTCCAGACCATCAAAATCATAAAAGTGTTACAAATGTGGAGGCGAACCAGCCAAAATCTGGGGTACAATCCAATTTGTTGTAATTGTTAATTGTAAATAAAATAAAATAAATATGGAAATGCTCTCTCTCTCTCTTTTTTTTTTCAAATTCATTGAATCTTTCTTGTGCAGAATTTCATGAAAGGAAGCTTTTGAAGTATAGTAGCCGCGAATAATGCAAATAAAATCAAGTAGCATTTTTTGACAGCTGGGCTGGATATCTGGCTAAGTGCAGTTAGCATGGTGAGCCAGAACTGTAAAAATAAAAGTGGCACTGAAAAATAAGCCATTAGTTTTATAAACTGAAACTGAGGCGCAACAACAACGCACTTAGCCCATCCATTAAACACAATTCAGACTCACCAACTGCTGGAACGGGACAGAGTTCCCACAAAAATATATTGCCGCCAAACTGTCTCAATTAGCAGCTTACCAGTGACTCAAGTGGGACCTCTACAGGTCACATCGAGCAACTGCAATGTCTTTATTTATTTATATTATGTTCATTTTTTTTTTTTTTAATTATTATTATTTTTAACCAGCCAGAGTGGCACCTCTGACAGTAAATAGCCGACGGCGATGACTCTAATCCCCCGTGTTGGTGACCAGGTTCTTTAGTAATTGAAGAAAACAACTGATGGTGGAAAAAGTCATGAACGGAGGTGGGGAGCAACTGAGTCATGGCCACTAATCGACCACTGCAGGGTGCGTGTGTGCAAGCTTGAATTCTGTTTGAAGTTTTGTGCTGACAACCAACAGGGAGTTTAATTAAAGAACAGAGAATTCTTAAAATAGAACCAACAGGAACCAATTAAGGAAGATAAGACGGCACCTATTAAATCAACACATTAGGGAAGTTTTTATCATCGGCCTGGAGGGATTATTTTTTTTGTCGTTGTTGATGTTTCTGCTACAGAAACGTCCCGGTTGCTACAACCAACCGGGAGTTTAATTAAAGAACAGAGAATTCTTAAAATAGAATTAAGGAAGATAAGACGCCACCTATTAAATAAACACATTAGGGAAGTTTTTTTTAATCATCTGCCCGGAGGGATTTTTTTTTTTGTTGTTGATGTTTCCGCTTTCCAAATAATACTTGCAAACCCCCCCGCCCCCCCCCAAAAAAACCCATCTCAAATATTTGTTGTTCAGTTTAGCAAAACTACTTTCTCATCCATGGTAAATCTTTACCCACACTGTGCAGTCAACAATTGTTTGACTGAGTGAACACCTGCATGATGAGTGTGTGTGATTGGAAATCGTGAAAATGAGCAACACACTTGCGTTGCAATATCAAGCCAGAGACAGACATCGTAGTCCAATCACATTAGTTTATTTGTACATTCAATCAACGGTATAAAAGTCTGGACATGCACGTAAGTGTACAGTGATTAGTGCCCTATTTACAGTCCTGTAAAACTGCTCAACATAACACAAATATTACATGCAGTGATACATTTGTCCACAGAAACGGCGCTTCTTCCTTAAGGTGACGTCCATCATTGGCCAGCAATGTCTTGCTTCGAACAAATTCTTCTGCTTTATATACACGCACTTGATAGAGTCCATCTCCGAGCAGCATCTTCCAACAAACAGTTCAAGTAAATCCAACCCTTTGCCCTCCCAACACAAAACCTTTTAAAACAATCCAGTGAAATAATCCACTGGATCTTTGTTTCAGAAACCAGTCAATTATTTATCAATCTTTTAATTTAAAACCTTTTCTCTGGAACTCAATACATCTCTGTGGCCTCACCCGTGTGCGCGCAAAAGAACTCCCTAATACGCTGGAAGATGGAGAGAACCAAAAATAACATTAAATAATAATAACACTGTGTGAGATTAAAAACAACAACAAAAACCCAGCAGTGATGAGAGCTAAGGGGTGTGACGCACCCCTCTGTTTCACCTGAGATTAGACCGGAGGGCGAGCGAGACCGAGCGGCACTTTGAAGAGAAGATTTAAAGCACAAATTACTGCTGACGCTTCGGCATCGGCTGGACGTCACAACACAGGCAAAAATGAACGGCCTCGTTTAGCGCCAAGAATAAAACCTTCATTCTGAGAACACATTCATGTTTCCTCTGAGAACCTCTGACGTCTGTAAATTTTTTAAAAACAATATGCAAAACACATTTCACACAGACGCGAACAAACAACAGCAGCTGTGAAATTCTGTGTCAACACTATCCATCAAAACCAGGACGCACGTACGTACGTACACAAATACAAATCCCTGTGTGTCGTGTCTATGGAAGGTACCGCAATGTCGTGTATTTGTCTCCGGCCAGTCTGGAAACTCTGCCCTTTGTGATGTCATAAACCAGTGCTGATTCCTCAGTGTGCCCTCTCCCAGACTAATGACGTCGCCCTTAAGGACAGGTGTTGGCGCCGCCCTCTTGCAAGGCTGCCCCACCGGGGTCCAGAGTGACAAACAAAGATGTGAGAAAAAAAAAAAAAAAAGCAGACAAAATATGGGACATTTAAAAAGTATGCACTTTTAAAGAATAATTGATTTAGGTGCAACTACGCAAAGTAAAAGTAGTGCTTGTTTATATTCAATTTAAAAAATAAAATACTTGACTTAAACTGTTAAGCTCATCTCTTATCTTTTTTTTTTTTTAACTTAGAGAAAAGGCCACGTTGTCATCACAAAGAGAGCCATCAGCACAGCAGCATGGCCACATGAGGCAAACACCAGGGCAGATTGTGCAGCACATGCATCATCATCATCACCATCATCACCATCGTCATCATCATCATCAAGTACCTTTAAATACAGCTGAACTAAATAAGTTCACTTTAGACTCTAATTCTTATTTGGCCTCACATGAAGCGTTGGCACTGGGCGACATTACAAGCAGTTTAACGGCGTTAATCTTCTGGGGAGAGATGCTACACGTTGCTTCAAAGGCGAACAAGGATTAACATGTACTTGGACATACCATCCGGCACCGCTGGAGAAACGGTTTCGAACGCAGCGACTCATCAGACTCATCAAGTCATCAGCGATAATAACGTGAAAATGTCCCTCTGGCTTTCTTTTGAAATCACTGCTGATTTCTCCAATGATAAATAAAACAACGGCACTTAGCAGGGTGTTAAAACAAAACCAAGGCTAGTGACGGTTAAAAAAAAAAAAAAAAAAAAAAAAAGGAGGCGGGGACTAACAATGTGCAAGTCTGCAGGGAGGCGTCCGCTCACCTGGCCTGAGCGGAGAGGAAAGGCAGGATTTCCTTCCAAGTGGCAACGACACGAGCACGTGTGACAACACTGAGACGCTAATGCACGATGTGATGGAGTTCCACACGTGGCAGCGTGAGGAGCACGTGCAGGAAAGGAGGACTGCTTGGTTGTTTGGTTTATTTTCAGCGGGAGGCAAAGCCAGTGAATTATCCCACACGGCAAAACGCAACAGACAGCCTCGGCTTATGACCTATGGCTTTTTCCATCACCGTATTTCTGGATTTTGGAGTGTTCTCAGTGAGGTGTTTCCTCAGGCCGCAGTTCATCCAGGCATCAGTGTTTTCACTTGTTTCTCTTGTCTTCTTGACGTGGACTTGAACCCTCAACCTCAGTTCGTCAGACTCGTGAATGTCTGAAAGTTTTCCAAAGGCTGCGATCATCACGCCATCATCTGGGAGCGAGGTGCACACTTTTGACTTTATGAATAATAGCGTCAACATTGTTTTGATGTTAATGGCGCCTCCAAATTGCTGATGTTACCTTTGAAAATTTACTAAGTTTTATATCATTTACCATAAATATGACACGCGGGTTATTGAATAAATACATGTAACGACACATTTTTGTGCGGAACCGCTTACAGCTCCCCCACCTCGAACACAAACTGATGATAAATTGCAGGGAGGTTTACAGTGAGGTGAGAGTAAATGAAATATGGCTTATAATCTGAAGGTCAGGACGAGATTACAATTGACTGGAGCGTCTCTCGGAGATTTGTCGGAACCATTTTAAGGCGACGCACCTTCTGTTACTACGTCTACCATTGCAGCAGGTCTCTAGAGGTCAACAGAGAGTCGGGATGAGCTACATTCCGACGACGACGACGACGACGACGACGACTGACGCGGTCCGAGCGAGTCGTCTCAGCGCTGGGGCGACTCTAAACGCCATCCGCCCTGCGGCTGCCTCTCACCGTGAGTCTCTTTTCATTGTCTACACGTACGTGACTGGGTGAGTTTGCCGTGTGTCCGTCAGCACCAGGGTTCGCGCTGGGCTCTGCCGCGGGCCAGGCTGTCGGCCCGCTGCCAGACGCTGCTCATCAGCGCTAGGGCTTCGCTGCAGCGCTTCTGCAGGGAGGCGTCCGACACTTCCCTGTGGGGAAGGCTGACCTGCGCGGAGCAAACAAAAAACAAAAAAAACAAGCACGATATCAACCGCATGTGAGGGGAAGGCGGATTTAAAACGGCAGATTTAAGACGGCGAATTCCGACGAGTGAGCGCGCGGAGCATTACCTGGAAAACGGCCCTCCAGGCCCTGTCTAGCGCCGCCAGCAGGCGGTCTCGCTCTTCACAGCCGCTGAAGTACAAAACCCACGGGGGCAGGAACTGAGTCCGGTCCGCCGCAAACTCCTGCAGAAGCAGCATGAAAAGACGAGACACTGAAGTCCTTGAGATGGATCAAAAGTGTCAGTAGGTATTTTCAGTATATTAGCAGAGGTCAGATTATAGAGAACGTGAGGAAGCTGCAAAGGGTTAAATGATGAAATAATGACGTAGTTACATCCAGTGGTGACGTTCCAATGGCCTCACAAGAAAAAAAAAATGATGATAGCTTCATATGTTATTAAAGTTTGCCCAGTCCTCTTGGATTGGTGAGCAACACGTGTGTACTGCAGTGCTTCTCAATTTTTTATGTTATTTTGTGCCTCCCCACTCTCCACCGCGATGATAAATAGCATCATTTGTTTATAAAATTGTTATAAGTACACCTCTGTATAACATCGATTCCTCGTTAACATTAAAAAAAAAAAGAAATATAGATACAAACATATTATTATATTATTATAACAAATTATAACAAATAATAATAATAATACTGTTCTTTACTGTAGTCTGCCTCCCGCTCTATGCTGTGTGTGCGCATGCTCGGTGCATAAAAACCCTACACAAGGAGCTAATAGCTACTCCCTGCGGACACTGACAATAATTGTAGTGGATGTCCAATTACACTTTAATCAAGTACGTAAAAAAAAAAAAAAAAGTCTCTGATGTCCTAACCATCATCCTTTTTTAAATTCTTTCACATTATGATGATGAATTGTAGCAATTTATTAACAAGTGCTGTTGTTTTACCTGACAGGTGAGGCCCATCAGCAATGCTGAGTCCTCCAGCCTTCTGAATGGCTGACTGCATCTACCAGACGCCTATATAAATGCCTGTATGTATGCCTGACAAAGGTCTGTCAACCGAAATGTGACGATACAGAGAGCTGAACAGTGTGCGGGAGCTTCTGTTTGACTGTGGAAGCAATGACGCCTTGACAACAGAATTTCAACGCTTAATGTTCGCAGAAGCCTTTCAGGTGGAGCGCACTCACGATGACGCAGTACTGCTTGCCGGCCTCCACGCTGACCGCCGTCACGTCGCAGATGTCGACGGCGCCCAGCGAGCGGAAGAAGCTGGTCTGACAGTCCTGGTGGCAGGTCAGCAGCTTCCTGTCCGTCACCACCAGGCAACACGGGATGCACGGCGTGGGCGCCACGCCCTGAGGGATGACCTGCAGGTCGGGCACGCCGGGGTGAGTCCTCGTTTCAATTCAGCGGCGCCCGACGCTGACCTTTTACAGGCCACTCACCCCTTTGGAGACGGACTGGCAGAGCAGCTGCATCCACTCGGCCATTTCCTGCTCGTCGTTGGCGCTGAGCTCCAGCGGGGGGCGCTCTGCCAGGATGACCTGGAAGGCGTGGGGGCGCTCGGTGCTGTTTGAGCGGCGGCAGCCTCCACAGTGCTCTCCCCTGTTGGGAGGGCGGAGAGGTTTCTATTCTTTCGGTTCACTGCCAGACAAACCGCCTCTGCACGTTCGCCCACTGCAGCAGTTTTTAGGCTTTCTTAAAGATTTTGATTTTATACATATGAACTTGAAAGAGGACCTTACCCCATGGTGACGGACATCAGAGGCGTGACATCGATTCTCTCTGCATACAGGTACAGAATGCCTTTGCTGGGAGAGAAACAGGGAGATGTATTTATACTCACATAAACTGCAGCCGATAGTAGAATAATCTACTAATGAGACACAACTCTCTACAGTTAACAGCTTTAATATTATGCTGAAAGTTTAAGCCCTTTTACGGAAAAAGCTCTCCTAAAGCACTAAAAAAACTCATTGACAAACATTGGTAGTGCATGTAATATATTTTGCACCAGCTTCGATCTTCCTGCCCCTTAGTGCTGGGCAATTTTGGACACAAATGAAATCCCGATTTTTTTTCTCTTAAAACTCAATTTTCGATTAAAATTTTTCGGGGGGAAAACTACAAAAGACAATGGAATAAATTATTTCAAATATTCTATCTTTATTTTTAAATAAAGCGGACGTGATATTTTCATGTCCGATACTCGGTGAGCACTTGCGACATTAGGCTACAACACATTGTTCAAAACACGACTGGGTTGCGTGACATTCCTCGTTAAATATGTCACAAAAACGGGACAAGTGGATGTCGCGACTTTGGAAAAAATGATTTACTAACAGGCAGTGGCGAGGGCAGCATACGGAATCACTTCCTGGTTTTAACATCTGCTGTAGCTAGGACAACTACAGGTGCGAGGAAACAAAGGTAGCCAGTTAACATAGTAGTGAGTTGATCCGAAACATCGCTCTCACACTGCTCCCACTCTGGCTTGTGGTGTGGAGGAAGACTACGGTAGCCTGGAGGCGCAGACCCAGAAGCATGCGAACGGGAAATTGATTTTACGATTTTCTTTTTTTTTTTTTAAACATGGTCTTGACTAAAAATCTATTAAATAAATAAATAAATACATTTTAATTTAATTTAAAATCGATGAATCGTACAGCCGTACTGTCCATACCTGAGGACCAGGTAGCAGCTTTTCCACAGCTCTTTGCCCAGGTAGGTGTTTCCAGCCCGGTACTGCACTGACCCCTCCTTGGTGCTGGAGCTCCCTCCTGAGACTGGTGAGCCGACCTGGGACACGTCCAGCGGATCCTCCCAGTGGACCAGCGAGTACAGCAGGATAGACACTTCAGAAACCTGGGGAAGACAAAGCAAGAATCAGCTGGTGCCATCGGTGTCACCGGGGCCGGGCGAACGCAGAGGCGAGGCGGCGAGTCTAGCAGGCGTCTACCTCACAGTGAGACTCCTGGGAGATGAACTTAGTGAGAGCCAGTTTCTCCATGGTGGCGTCGGTCAGAACGGAAGGATACGGAGGCTCACGGCAGCCTTTGACCATGGCAGACTTGAGTGCAGACAAAAAACACCTGGAAGAAAAAAGTCATATTGGTTTTGGTTGACAGAACAATGGTCGGGTTTATTACGCTGTAAAAAATAGTTTCACCGTAAAAAAAAAGAATTCTGGCAAAAAAACCTTTGTCCTTAACCACATGGACAGATGTGTTAAAATATCCTTCATCAATAATGTTACAACGTTATTGCAATTGAAAAACACAGCTGCAGGAAACATCTGTAATTCAGACCCAAGCTAAAATAAATGAAATAGACAGCATGTGGGGAACCACAAGCGGAACACTTACGAAGTCAGGGAGGTGTCAGCTGTGTCTAACAGGAACTTCCTCCGTCTGTTGGTGCAAACCACCGTCACTGTCTGCTGGTCAAGGCCCACCTACAAAACATTGCATTTCACCAACGTGTCCATTGATGTCGTTAGCGTTGTTAGCTAGTCCTTTGTCTTCTTCGACAAACACTTTTTTATTGGAACAGGAAACAGACAAAGTGGCTAAAAATGACTTCTTTTTTTTAATGCACCACTATCACTTCGGCCATGAAATCTGACCGACGTGCCAACCACAGAGAAGGATCACATGACGCCATTAGGAGGACTTACAGAGAGATAGTCCAGCTCGTTATAGGACACGGCCTCTTCCACAGTGTAGGGCTTCTCTGCTGCACCTGCAGTTCAACCAGAGTGAGAACAGAGTTCTTAGATGAACACGGAATTCCTCTGTATAAAAATGCAGTGTAACTTCATACATTGCAAACTGTAATAACTACAATTACCCTTCCGCAGCAGGTAGATGTAACAGTCAGTCAGCAGCAGGTAAAGAGGCTGCAGGTCTCCCTCCATGTGGCCAGTGCTCATTTTCAGCATCTGGAGACACAGCAGCACCTTTGGTTGAGTTTCTGCCCATGTTCATATTTGTCAAACACTGCAAATAGCATCTTGTTAAAACCCTTTGACAAAAGGAATTAACACAACATTTGACAAAAGGCCTCAAACACAACAATATTGACCTTTAATTGAATTATTTCTAACCTATGCATAACTTTTTATTTTACTGCAAATGCATATTAGGTCCAATTGGTGATAATATGTGCCGCTCACAACTCTCAATATCTCAACTGCATACTGGTGGATACACTGCAGGGGCTGAGTAATAGCGTCTAGCAGGCCGTTGGCTAACGGAGCCTTACAACAACTGGACTGAGCAACAACCTTTGAACCACTTCTCCAAAAAACAAAACCGCAAAATCTGGCCAAAAGAGAGACGACAGAGAGACGAGAAATCCGACTGTTTCAACCGCGTCCCCACCTTGAAGAGCTGCTCCTCGTTCTCTCTGAACACGTGGATCATGAGGAGCAGCAAGTGATTGTTGTCCACCCTGAAACACAAATGCACAAATGACATCAGGCATTTTTAGCAACAGTGCGGCGCCAACTCTGTGAAGCCTTCTTACTTAAACTCAGCAGGGTGAGAGACTTCAGAGGGGCTGAGCGTCTCCTCTTTCACTTCCTCCGCGCCGGCGTCTGCTGCCCGCCCTCCGTCTGCGTCGACCTCGCCGTTCTTCACCTCTGACCTCTGTCCTGCTGCTGCTGCTTCTCCCTCTCCTTCATCTTCAGGGCCACCTGAAGGAGCCTCTGGCTGGCCAGGCTCTGCAGCGTCATGGTGGCCACCACCTGAGGGAGCAGCGTCTGGATTGAAGGCGGCAAAGCAGCACGCGTCGGCGGGCGCGGGGGAGGTCTGCAGGAAGCCGGGGCTGGCGGCGGTGGGGGTGGGGGTCGCGTCGCTCGCCGCCCGGTCGGGCGGCTCCCTGCTTGAGTCCGTGCGAAAGGGCAGCTGAGCGGGAGGCTGCGGAAGCGGCTTGAAAACCTCGTCGCTCTTCTCCTGCTCGTCCAGGTGCTCCCAGCGCTCCTTCTCGTCCAGACCCCCGTTGAGTCTGTCCATGACATCGCAGAGGGGCTTGCCCACCGTGTCCATGGAGGTGTCAGCCATCTTGGGCAGCCGCAGCAGGGCCTCCTCGGCGTCCTCGTCGCCGTCGATGCACTCCGACCCCAGCCCGCTTCTCCCCGACTCGGCCTCGGCGTCCACGTGGATCACGGTGCAGTTTAGCAGATCCACGTAGTCCGCCGCCACCAGGCTGTTCTCCAGCTCCGTGTGCTCGGAGGAGATGGAGTTGTGGAGACTGCCGCTGGAGTCCAGGGAGCCCTTCCCTCGCCGCTTCTTGGCAGGCTTCCTTCTCCTGGCCACCCTGGAGAAGAACGGATCGGCCAGATAGAAACTCAGAAATGCCATAAGGTCATTCCAGCACTGTAGTGGCTTCACAGGTTAAATTTGAATTTTTTTTTTTTTTTAATTTTTTTTATATGAATTGGCCTCAAGGTCTTTACAACCCTGCACATCGACAGTGAATTTCCACAGAGTGAAGAAGAAAGAAAGAAGAAAGTAAGAAAAGAAAAGTAAGAAAGAAAGAAAGAGCACAAAACTTTTTTCGCTTCGTGAATTTAATACGCATATCCGCCTCGTGCTAGGAGTCTACAGAAAAAGATTTGGCGGCGAAAGATTTTCATTTTCGCGACATTTATTTGCGTCGCTTCACCTATTGCCCTGTGTGTAAGGACCTTGATAATGTTTCTTTTCCACACATTAACCTTTCAGTTGTGCTGGAAGCAGGAAATAACTGCTGCAGAATTCAGGGAATGCTAACTTTGACCATCACATAGACATTAAACTAGCGTTTCTCAACTGGTGGGTCAAGACCCCCTTCTTTTTTGATTGGGTCACAATGATTTGAGGGCAGTTTCTCATTATTTTTTAAAGGGACTTTAAAACATATATATAGTTGTAGAGAAAATGTTGGGAATTTATTTTGCAATTCAATAATTTCAATCAATTATTTACCAGACATGATAGAAAGCTAGCTAGCGTGGGTCCTGAGACTCTACTAGTTGAGAACACTAGACAACAGACAAACCAGTTGCCGCTACTGCACCTGATGACTTCCAGCTCGTTGCCAACGCTCTCCATGTCGTCTCCGGCGGCGGAGGTGGAGTTGTGCCGACTGGCCACGTGAACCGGCGTGACGTCGGCCGAGGTGTTAGTGGTGTTGGTGTCCGAGTCCTCGTTGAAGGGGTTGTGTCTGAAGGTGGGGCTGTGCGGGGAGAGGCGGCTGGCCGCCTTCACCTTGACGCCACAGGCAGAGTGGACCAGCGCGTCGCTGACGACCGTCTGCGGGTCGGAGCCGCTGGACCGCGGACAGCTGGCCTGGTCCGTCAGGTCGCCCTCTGATGGCAAGTCAGCAGAGTTCACAGTTAATGCAGAGTAGGGGCAGCCCATCAGATTTAGAAATACACTGTATTATTGGCACAGTCTCGTTGGAGATTCCAGAGATGTTTGTCTTGATATGCATCTTCTGTTTCTGATTTTTTTTTTGATTTTGAAAAAAACGAGACAACTTTACCAATACTTTGTGTATTTCTACACCAGCATTGCACACAAATACATGTTAGGGACCATTTGCAAGAACGCAGGCAGGCAGCAGCTTTTCATTGCAGTGGCACAGGCCTGACTCAAAGGATCTGCAGCTCCACACTAAAAATATTCTAGCACATGGTTAGAATACAACATTCTCTGCAGGAATCTTAATGTTTCACCTGAAAGGTGTACGGCATGAGCAGACTGACAATTAGACTGTGAAATTGAGATCAAAAGTCAACCATTACGGTGCCAGATGCGCACGGACCTCGTGAATCTTAATGCAGCCGTAATGACATTAGGAGCAGAATAAAGCTGCAGTGAGGCTGAGCTGAGGCCGGTGCCACGTCACACAGGAAAAGAGACACAAGTCATACAGCAGACAACCAGGAAGGCACAACTGAGACAGAACAAAGAGAGTGAGAGCCAGTGAAAGGCATTTATGTTGCTTTGGCCGGGAACAGTAAGGCGGCGCGAGCAGCAGAGGGAACACATGCAGGACATCAGAAATGAACATGAGGCCATCAGAGGCAGAATTCTCTAGAGAATCAAAGAGCCTTTTCACAAACTTACCTTCACGCTTTATTAAAAGTAGACCATATTGTGCAAAATCCCTTGCAAACGGCAAAGTTCCCAATTCATAATGTGTCTCCAGCCCATCAGTGAGCAGAAAGCTCCAGCCTTTGATTTTCTGCACTGTTGACAAAGTGTGTCGCATTGCTACCTCACTCTGCTAGGTCACTGACCACACCCCCAGCCAGGCGTTGGCTCCGCCCTCTTGTGTTTGCCCCCCCTCCAAACGCGTATCAAGTAAAAGTTTTTTCATTTTCTAAAGATCTAGAATCTTTAGAATAATTAATAAATAGTACCAGGCTGCCTCACTGCACTCTGGGATGATGAATAAAGATCTAAAAATGGAAGTAATGTCAGACCATCAGGCCTTGAAATGACAACTATAAATACATTTAAACAAATACAAAATCAAATTTGAATGTTTGCGTGTGGCAGGATACATTTCCTCTTCCCCATCACCTGTGTTGACAGTCCGCTCCCACTTAGCCAACTGTGTTTGCTCACATTAGTAGAGGTTTGTACAGGTTTGGAATAACCAGCGTGCGATAAGCATTAGCATAAAACCATGACATGGCAGAGGGAGGGGATTAAAAAAAAGGGGGGGGGGGAGGGGTTGACCAATGTCCCACCTTCCCAGTCTGCACTTGGCAGTGACTGCAACACGGGGAAGATGTCACCAAAATCATAATCTAAAAAAAGGAGGGAGAATGGTGAAGATTAGAGTGAGAGAGAGAGAGAGAGACAGAGAGAGAGACAGAGAGAGGAGGCTGAATGGCTGAGAAATCAAAAATATTAACATGACATATGATTTGCATTATGAAAAAAGATGGCAACAAGAGAGTGAGTGAACTAAAAAAAACTAAACTGACTGCGGACTGCGTGGAGGGCGATGATGTAAACATTCACTAGTGCTGCAATCGTCCTGCTGGGAAATTTGATACAGCGCAGGAGTCAGAACGGCCTGAGAGGATCCATCTGGCTTCAGCACCGGCACACCAACCGCTTGGCATCAATATATGAACGCGAGCCAAAGCGTGAGTGTGCACTGCAAAGGTCTGAACAAACCCCGCAGCTGAAAACAAAGCTGCCGTTCCAGAGGAGGAGGTTCACATCTGAGTGCGACATCCAAAGGGGGGCGCAGAGCCGACACTGGAGATTTACTGTCTAATGTCTAATGTCTAAATACTAATGTCTGATGAGAAGAGTGACAGCTCTGCTGGAATCGGACAAGTTGCTGGTAATAATGTTGTGCCGAAAGGGATCAATTAAGAAGGAAGGTTGCAAAAAAAAAAAGGTTTTTCAGCTCAGGGTTGATTTGACGGACTCCTAAAAATCCTCATTAAAGACGGACTGGCCCAGTTTCCCCATATATTTGGAACAAAACCAAAATGTTCCCTCTTTTATTTCATCCTACCTCGTTTGGCTGAAGGAAATGTCCTTACAAAAGACAGCTCTAAAATTTGCCATAAAATTGCTATTTGATTTTCTAAAATTCAAATGAAGACCTAAAGTGTGACTCGAGAGGCCTGTAAAAAAAAAAAGAGTGTCATATCCAAAAGGCAAAATCTGCAAATTAAATGTTACAGAATCACTGACCAGTCAAGCTTGTCCATGAATATCTACAGAAAGGGATGTGGACTACTTTCAGCCTTACCCTCACTGGACGGGGCGATGGCGCTGTCGTCCCACTCCAGGTTGGTGGAGGTGAAGGAGGTGAAGGAGTGCAGCGACAAGCTGTCGGAGCTCGGCAGACGCTCCTCGAAGTCCAGCAGGTTGTGCGGCTTGTAGTATTCCGGCATGTAAGGTGCCACGTCCAGGTAAGGCACGTCCTGAACCAGTGGGAAGCAACAGGGACGTTACCAACACGGTGCTGATGACAAATTTTCTCTTCTGACGGATAACAGACCAGCTCCAGGTCGAAGCGGATGAACTCCAGGCCGGACACCAGCGTGAGGAAGAGCGCGAGGTGGTCATGACTGCAGACCAGAGCGTTCCTGACGTGGAGGAAGAGCAGCTGCTGAACTGTCATATTACATACCAGCGTGATATTACCAAAGAGGAAATTCAATTTCCACTGTGACGCAATCAACGCTTACTTGAAGTAATATTTATGCAGCAGCGCCTGGTTCTCCTGAAAGAGGCGGAGATAGCTCTCCAGCGAGCTCTCGCTTAATGCCAGGTAGAGCCACGCACGACCTGCACAGGAAGGAGGAGAGTTCTTTATTTATTTAAGCTGTACCAGTGGGTGACTTTGACAGCTTGGGGGTTGGGGGGTGAGAGGCGGAACTCACTTCGGCCAAGGTTGGTGGCTATGTGCTGCAGCTCGTCTATCTGTCGGACAGCTTCCCTCCTGGTGAAGTGAAGGACCAGCACCCAGTAGCCTGAGGAGATGTCCTGCAGCCTGGCCCAGCAGAAACAAAGATTGTGAATCAATCAGTCAGAAAAACAAGAAAGTTGCACACAAACATCAAATGTGGGGGAAAAAAACACAGAATTCAACAAAATTCAGTGGACTAAAATGGGTGTGTAAAGGGATTCCCAAGGTTCCCTCCGAACCAAGGATGTGAACTTCTTACCCATAGAGAAGGGCGTGGTCGAGGTGTTCGCAGAGGCGCTGCAAAACCCGGTCGTGGTTCCTGATGGCGGGAGTCTCATCCTCACAGGCCGCAAAGTAACTCTGTAACTGAGAGAGGCAGAGACCAACACAGTCATTCTGTAGTGTGAGAAAGGAAATGTTAATTCAATTCCAAGGAAAAAATTTCTGCCATCCAGATTAGACAATAACAATGAAGAAGAAGAAGAAGAAGAAGAAGAAGAAGAAGAAGAAGAAGAATTTGCTGCAAAGTGGAAACGGTTCTTGGTAGTTGCTTTTGGAGGTATGCAAAATCTGCAGTTGTTCATGCGCTTAAAAATAAGCAAGCCAAGAATAAAGAGATCTGGCTGAGTGGAGGATTTGTCTAACTGGAAGATCAAGTTGTTTTCATTTTTCTCCCTGAACTTAATCAACTTGAAATAGGACAAAAGCTTCACTATAAGCACGCCTTAGCCAGCGGTGTGGGAATTCCTGTTTACATCAATACTGAATAACAGCCGCTAAAGGTCATCTCAACAGTAGAAATTACAGCAGAACGACATTACGCGCTCTGACTTGTTGTTGCCCTAAATCCAACCGATTTCTTTTTACTGCTCGAGAAGGGAAAAGAGCAAAAACAAGAAATGCACACAAGCAATGAAGGCACCTCCCTGCAGCACAGCTCTGATAATCTGATGATCACCAGGGACGGATGCAGAGCAGCAGCTGAGAGCCAGTCGCAGATAACAGGACATGCAAGTACAAGACGTTGAGAGGCACAGACTCCAAGTTCACCTGAGGCAGATGAACTTCGATGACATTTTCTGGGGCCTTGCAGCATGGCCAAGCAATAAGCAGGTCGAAATAGCTTTGAGGATTAAGGGCCAGCAAAAAAAAAAAAGGGAATTTCACATCCTGTGACTATTTTCGCATGACTAATCAATGTTTGACTGAGGTAAACATTGTACACTTGAAGATGCTTGGAGGCAAACCGTTTCGTAATGTGCAAAATGCAGTTGGATTTGAACTAAGGACGCAAGACACGTTAGGTAGGTCTGTAAAAATACGTCAAGGTTTGTTTCTGTGAAGCAAACACTGCTGAAAAAGAGTCAATTAAAGATAAAAACGCATTCTGCAAGGACGTTGATGCATGAACGTCAAGAGGCAGACAGTGCTGCGTTGTCACAAAAGGTACAGTTGGGTCCAAAACAGAAACAATGTCTGAATCTAAGCATTATTTGCAGGGTTGGAGGCAGTAATGTGTCCGTGCCTGACTGCAGGTATGCTTACAACGCACAGCAGGAGGCTCGGCGCAACCACTGTCCGCCCAAAACACAAACTAGACACCGACACCCTAGACACAACATTACGTGAATGAACATAACATTTAAATAGTAATAGTTTATAGGTGACTGGCGTTAGGAGGAAAGGCCCTTTCATGTTTGTGTACTCCAACCTGAAAGTTGCCCTCTTTGACAGAAACGAACCTACCGTTCGCTTAATTCAACCATCTGAAAATCTCCTGGTGATTCAGAACCACATTTCTGGAGCGTTACGCGACTGGTCCGGGCGCTTACCTTTTTGACTGACAGCGAGATGTTCTCCAATATGCGATCCTTTACTTTCAGTTGATCCATCACTGGTCTGCTGGCTCGCCGCACACAGTCAGCTGACTCCCTCGATGCACAAGAGCGCTTGTTTTGCTACTCGAAGCTAAAGCCGCCCGCTCAAGCTAGCTGACATGCTAAACACGGCTAACCACTCAACAGCTCAATGTCAGTCGCGCGCACTCGGTCTGGTATCTAACAGCCCTCATTGCCAATGTCACGCTCGGCTGAGGATAAGCGAGTCACTGTCCAAAGATCCTGTTGCCCAAGAATTGTTTTCGGCTAGCTCCGGGTTAGCGTTAGCCGCTTGACTTTTCTTTCCAAACAGCAGATTCGCCCCGTAAGGGTTGCTAGCAAGTTTTGGTCCACGCATTGATAACTTTTACAGAGTTCTCAATTCCTGTATATTAAAATCTCGAAATTATTGCCATTCGAATTTAAACTACCCATTCAGTCTTTCCTTATTGTCTTCAAAAAGTCACAGATGCTGAATTACTTGGTGCGCTCTATCCCTGACCGGAATACTCCCACAATGAGTGAGCGTTACGTCACCTCCAGCCATTTATGCGCAGTGCATATCCAAGGCTTTGTTCACGAACTGTGTACAATATTTTTGGACCGAGCTAATTAAATCAGAAAATATATACCAAGCTAATGGTTCCCGAGACAGCCTTCTCAAAAAATATGAACATATGAAAAAAATTATCTACTGACTTGAAATGACAAGTCAGTGACCCTAATGCTTTCAAAATCCATGTTGTAAACCACAAAATGTATGATGTGTATTCAATAATAATTGGCAGCAGATGGTCGTAGTTAATTACACCCAGGCAAACACACAACTTTTAATAATAAATTTACTTTTTTTTTTTTTGCACATCTGAAACATCTCAAATCAAAGGACAAGATTTTCAGAGAGTGGAATGTCAAAATTTTATTCGTCCAACTTTTTTTTTCCTGAAAAGTTCTATCAAATATGAACAGTTGGCATATTCAGTGCATTTACCACCTTTTTCTGTTACAGCTTTCCCAATTGAGAAAAAAAAAAGTACAATTTCAGAATGGACTGCCTTTAACTTCCACGGCAAGTGCTCCACCAAGAAGATACCTCAACCAAAGTAAAGCAACTTCATTCATACGCTGACCAACTTCACAACATTTACAGGCCATGAGTGATTTCAGAGTAGAAATTAAAAAAAATAAACAAGACAAACAGAATACATCAAACAAAACACCCAATCACTGCATTTCTGTCATGACTCCTTTGGCCACCAGACAATTATTAGGATTGTCCCAATAACCAAAAGAGACTGTGTATTCTTTTTCTTTCTTTTTTTTGAGGACTGCAGTCAAAGTCCCTGCATGATGATGCAAAACCTTAAACTCCATCTCTTCACACTGCATGAGAAAGTCACTGATCTTATGAACTTATAAAGCACATTTGTTTTTAATCTGACTTCTCCTTTTCTTTCATGTGCAGGAAGACGATGCTGAAGACAAAGAGTCCCGCCATCATAGAGAAGACACTGGCGTAGTATGGGAAGGCGGAGGGAATGAAGCGCTCGTACTGAGTGTGCTGCAGGGGGCGCACCGACACCTGCGGTACAGAAAACGTGTTTAGTTTTTTTTGGACATGATGAGCAATAGAACTTTGGTCAAGCAAAAACGTTGACTGAACATCTTACACTAATGAAAATAACAGATGGCATTGCTGATTTATCAACTTCAATTGTCATGCAAAATATAAAAAAAAGGCTATCATGTCATTTTAAAGTCTAAAAGAAAATACAACATAGACATGTGCCTCAACAAAAAACTAACAAAGACATTATTAGACAGTGAAACTGGTCAAGCTCACCTGTGTGGCAGAGTAAAGATGTGTGTATCCCAGTCGGTTGTAGTCCACCTTGAACTGGAAGACTCCGTAAACATCAGGCAGCTTGAACTGGACGCTGTATCTGCCTCCTACAGGAAGAACACGTAATTTACTCAAAGTTTTCAGTTAGAAGAACACATTAACATGACAGTACCATGACTGCAATTCATGGTCAAGGCCACGTCAGCTTACCGTTCTTCTTGAGGTAGGTCCTAACGAAGGGATCGATCCTCACAAACTCCAGCTGAATGTCGTCTCCATCAAAAGGAACCCAGCGGCCCTCAGACAGCATCTCGATGACGACACTGTACTCCTGCGGTTAGGAATGTACGTGTGCGTGAGCCTCGGTGAACAGCCGACAACTCATGCAGAGACAAACATATATGTGCTCACAACTCACCACAAGGTCGGTGACGGTGTAAGCTGCAGGGGGGGAGGACTCTCCAACGCGGTGATGCGTCACATCTCCCACCCTCAGGACTCCGGCCTCCTTGAACACCCAGCGGGACAGAGCTTCAGCCAGCTCCATGTTGCCCGTCTTCTCATGCCTGACAAGAGTCAACACAGCAGTGTTTATTTGACAGAAACAAGAAAAAGCATGACAACATTCACAAGATAAAAACAAGATCTTCTGATTTCGCAGGAGGTTGTGGTGAACGCTGATATTTACCACTGGGATCCAGGTGTGGCCTTCTGCACAGCAGAGTTAAAGAAGGCGTCGCTGAAGAAGTCCAGGGAGCCGCTGAAAACCACTCTGGCATTGTTTCTGGCCTGGAGGCCGGCAATCAGCAGGGTGTTCTTGCCAACAGCATGCGGGTACTGGCGAGATGGTGAGTTTCCCAGTGATTAGTTCAGAATGACAGACACTAGATCAGGACACAGCTGGGAGTGGAAATCAGCAGAGACCCCAGCAATACACAATAACCAGTGGTTCAGTCATGAGATATTGCTGAGGTATTCTTTGCATTGCAACATATACTGAATCAACACAATATCACCAGCTACTATTCAGCTGAACTAATTATAACATAGTTAGATCAAAAAATGCCTGGTTGATCATACCTGGTTGATCGGTCTGTCCGGGAAGTAGGAGTAAGAGGTAGACGAGCCAGTCAGGATATCCAGGACCAGAGGGTTAGATGGGTCTGCCACCATGCTGAAATGAAGGAGGACCTCAAATCAGCAAAGTTAAAATCTTCAAACTCAACATCAAAATCTGTACATTTAAGTTAGGATTTTGCAAAGAGAATTTACACATAAAAGTGGTAATCACATTTTTTTTAATTGCAAACATTTGGGGTTTTGACAGCAATAGCAAATAAATTGAGATTATAAACAATTTAAAAGTGTTTTCATGTGAACATCATTTTTTCAATCTGTTGTGCTTACCCAACACCCTTGAACAAGACAGGCTTGTCGGTGGCTGCGCCCACGATGGTGGGGGCCTTCAGCAGGTTTTCAGGGTCTGCAACAATCAGGCTGTGCTGGAGACACAAAGGAGGACTTGTTAACAACAATGTGGCGCGACATCTCTCACAGCCTGGCTGATCACACTTTGTTCTACCGTCTGAGTGGATACAAGTTTGTTTACCTCTCCGGGGTCAGACACGTCGTAGTTGTGATGATCGATGACTGCCGTTTTCTCCTCATCGACCTCAATGCCGCACTCACTGCCAAGCTCCCTCAGAGGGTCACCTGTGCAACAGGGAAACCGTGTTGATGCAAGACGACGACGACGACGCGAGATCCCTTAGTGTGTGTCAGAAAAACCAGCAGGTAAAGACCGACTGACCAATGTCAGAACTGGCAGCAACCAGGACATTTCCTCCACCATCGATGAAGGAAGTAATTGTCTCCACGTTGATGTTTCCTCCAAAGTCTACACGTGAGCAAACAAAAACATTTGGAAATTTGTTTTTAAAAACAGTTGTTAAAAAAATCTCCCCAATAATTTGTATAAAAGACGGAGTGAATGAAATGTACCCTCAACTGAAGGCGCGAAGATGATTAAGTGGTCATACAGGAACTGGCCATATTTGATGAGGGAGAGTGAAGGGTCATCAGCTGTCTTAAATGCCAGGTCAAAGCCACGATCTGAAAAGGAAGACACATGTATGTATGTATGTATGTATGTATGTTTGTATGTATATAAAAAGAACACTGTCAAACATTGATACTGGGGAACTGAAGGCATAAAGCACTCCAAAATTCTTACATACCACCACAAGTATGAGCTATTATGGCTATTAAACTGTGACAGTATTGAGCATTATTCTTTATAAATAGGTGAAGAAGCACCGATTTGTTAAATGTTGCAAATTGGCAACCACCCAATCTTGTATTAAATGGTGAAATATACAGTCTACCGAAAAGAAACATTGGCCAATTAAGGATGACTAAATTATGCAAACATCAAGTTAAGTCTACCATTGTTTAGTGTAATATACTTGTCCATCCTAAAATCGAATGATGTTCGGTTGCTGTAAAGTAGCAAGCTAGCGCATGCTAGCATTTTTAGCTACTCTGCATTTAGCCACTAAACACTAAAAGCACTACAGCGTTCTGTTCTCACAGTAAAAGGCACATGTGCAGCGCATTTTTCTACGTGCATTGAAAAAGAGTTAAAATAGATGAAACGGTGAGAAACTGGTAGTCACCTGCCAGGCTGCGGAAGAAGATAGAATGGGTATCTCTGATGTTGAGGTTGTCCAGCAGAACCAACGTTTTCCCGTCAGCCGCCACACAGTTCCACATGGCCGCAAACAACAGGAAAGAAAGGACATTGTTGGTCATAATTCTTCTATTCCTTATGGCCTTTATTTCGCTCTTTTTCTTGTCCCATGAGACAGATCCGGGCCGGTTCGTCTGCACGTCTACTACCAGCGACGCCATTTTGCCACCGAAGTCGACGTCAGCGTTAGCAGGCGACAAAACGTTGACCCCGAGATTCAACCAATGACGGTGGAGAACATGTCACGTAGGGTATGGATGAACCAATAGCTTCACAGCTTTATTATAAGACTGACAGACTCACGGAAGTGTTGAGGCTTTTGGCTGTTGAGCGATGGGCGTAAAATAAATAAATAGTTAGATAGATAGATAGATAGATAGATAGATAGATAGATAGATAGATAGATAGATAAGGACTCGTACAAAACGCCAAACTTTATTTATTTGGTTTATTTATTTAAATACTTACGTTCATTTGTTACACAATAATGCCTATTTATCTGAATGTAGTTACTATTACGTCGTCAAATAATTATAATTTCTACTAACAGTATACTTGCAGATTGGAGAAAAATCGGGACAACACTTAAGGTAACAAATGAAAAAAGTTTGGGAATTCTCTACTACACAGCTAGCAAACAGCTTCCTTGCATGGTGAGCTCAAGTACTGCAATTAAAAGTAAATGGCAATGCATTTGGGGAAGAGCATTAAAAGTTTTAAAATGTTGGAGTAAAAGTCGAAAATAATTTATATAAAAAACGAGAATGTAAAAATACATTCTTTTTTAAAATTCTCTCTCGGTCTTTGATAGCGTCACTGCTCTAGGAGCAGGAATTTTACTGTTCAATGTTGAATCAGTCAAGCTTCATCTCTAAAAATGTTCAAGGAAATCAGCACTTCAAGATAGCAACATATCATTTTAAAATAAAACAAAAGGTTTTATTTCTAGAGTGTATCAGGCTACATACATAAAGTAGACAGATTCATTCATATGGTTGCATGAGCAGCACTACACAACTGATATGAAAAAACAAAAAACAAAACACTAACAGCAAAAAGAATGGTCACACTGTGGGATGCAAATTTAATGATTTGCCAACATCAGGGACTTTAAATTTCAATTTAAACTGCCAAAAACAATAATATACAGAATATCTACAAGTTTAAGTTAAAAATGACTGTGGACACACCAGCAAAGCCAAATGAATGTAACAAGAAAACAAATAATATTGAAAATTGTGAGTGATTTCTTTAATTGCCGCACATTTAGAACTAAGATTTTTTTTTTTAGAGGACAAATGTCAAAAAAATATGCTACTGATACAGTACATGCAGGGCAATGAAAGCATCTGGTGGATCAACAGTGCATGAGCTTTCCCCTCTGGTAAAAGGATAAAGTAAGAATTACCGGCATTCCTCGACTAAATCTTTTTTTTTTAAACATCATTTATTCATTTAGGTACATTTTTGCATCATGTGCTTGTAATTAAAATACTTTGACTTGTAATAATAAAAAAAAAATACACTGCTTTAGGAAAATGTACACATCCCAGTGAAATGTAAAAAAATAACACAGATCTTTCTTCAAGTTTCTTCGTTAAGACAGAAAAGTGACAGTACCAGGAACGATGCACACAGCTGCATTTCAGTCTAAAATACCAAATTATACAACTTGTTGGAGTTAATGACCATACATGTTCATATAAAATATGTGTTACTTGTCACGACTAATCAGTAAATGCTGTAACTAACTTTATCCTGTTTGTTTCCTTTTTCTGCAAAAAATCTTCACGTATACAAGGAAAATCTATTATTCTCTTTAAGGATCTTCTGAAGCTCCGTTCTCACACTGCACACTGTCATTGACGCCGTCTTCATTCTTTATCTCTACGTGGCTTTCAACCTCTCTGTCCTCCCTCCCCTCCTCATCAACTGCTCCCTCTGCCCTTTTCTCTTCCTCCTGTGTCTCCCCGGCAATCCCTTCATCAGCTTCCGGCCCACCCTCAGTGTGTAGAACGTGCTCCCCGTCCTGGATCACCTGCTCAGCAGTGGGTTGCCAGGTTGCGGCAGCGTCCCCGTCGGCTGCCGTGTACTGGTAAAAGTCGGAGTCTGCCTGGAACATGACCAAGGCCTGAGCTGTGTGAATGCGGACGTGCTGAGCGAGTGAGCTGGCGTCCAAGAATTTATCGCCACACGAGTCACAAGCGTACAAGATCTGCGTGTTGGGATCTGGAGACAGAAAGGGGGATTTAGTTATCGCATTCCCCACAGCGTTTCCTTTTGTCTCATAAATTATTTCATTACTTTTAAATTAACTCAAAACAAAATCTTATATCACTCACTCTAAGGGATAACATAATGTGAGCCAGAGGAGAAAAGAGCACAACTTAAACTTAAAAGTGCAATTTGTCCTCATTTAGTAACTTTCTTGCAGCCTTACCTGCTTCTTGTACTTTCTCGACAGCTTTTGTGATTTCAGCTTTCAAAGCCTCCGTTTCATCTGATGGCACCGAACCAGCCACAGGCAGTACTGTGAGGAGACACGGAGTATAAAAAAAACATTCAATGAGATTTTTTTTTTTTTTTTAGTATCTGATTGGCATGTGTTAAAGCTCAGTCCAGAACATTGACACTTAAAATATGTTGCCTGACCTGTCAGCTGGGCGACCACACTGGTCGCCAGTGTGACGATGTCGTCCGAGGAGACGGTGACGATGCTGATCTCTTCAGATGTGGACACCTCGGGACAAACCTCGCCGTCGTCTTCAGTGCTGCTCCCTGCGACCACTAGCCGCTTCATGCCAGCCTTGCCGTGGTGGACGGTCTTGACGTGGGAGCGCAGGTTGTCGACCCGGTTGAACCCACGGCCACATTTGTCACACAGGAAGGGTTTCTCCCCTGCACAGGACAGAGAGGGAGACGGAGACAGAGAGGGATGCACAATACAGACCAGTGCCAATTTTTTGGATTTCTGCCACGTTGCTCAACTCCGGTCAGATCTTACCGGTGTGAATGATAATGTGCTTGGACAGGTCTCCCACGTTAACAAAGGCCTTGTTGCACATGTGACATTTGTGCGGCCGGACGTTGTCGTGATGACGAATGTGATTGGCCAGTTGACTGGACTGAACAAACCTGCACAGATTAATCACGTGGTTTCAAAAGGTTTTCAAAAGAGTACAATTCAGATGGACGCAAATTTCATGACACTCCCGGCACGGACCTTTTGCCGCAGCGATCGCACACGTAGGGTTTCTCCCCAGTGTGCTGGCGGACGTGAGCGATCAGGGAGCTGGCCTGAGTGAAGGCTTTGCCACAGATATCACACACACAGGGCTTCTCACCTGCAAAAAACAGGAACAGTCACAGTACCTTAATATTCACAGAACAACGAATACACTGCTTTTGAAGTGTCAGGATGAGAGACGTGTCTTGGGACCACCTGTGTGAATGCGCTCGTGCCGCTGCAGAGCTCCAGGGTCACTGAAAGCTCTCTGGCAGTGGACACAGATGTACGGTTTCTCCCCACTGTGGACCCGCAGGTGTCTCTTGAGATTTCCTTTAAAATAAAATTTAAAAAAGTCGGGGAATGTTTCTCAATCTCTAATAGAAACATTTACTCAGTTTCTTAGTTTTTGCACTGGAGTTAATAGTGTTGATCTCAAAGGGGGAAAAAAACAAAAACATGTTAGTTATGAAACACATTTTTACCTGACGTGGTAAACTGTTTGCCGCATTCTTTGCATTTCAGAGGTCCATCTGTGATGTGGATCTTTAAGTGAGCTTTGAGATTTCCAACCTGAAGACAACACCAACTGAGTTCACACATCTGAAATAAAACCTGTCACAGCCAAAAGTCTTTCTTGCAAACGAGGACGTGGTGGTGTTAACAAGAAAGGGGAATGCGGTTTGACCTGGTTGAAGCGCTTGTCGCAGTGTGGACACTTGTTGCCCTTCTCTGCGTCGTGCGTCTCCAGGTGTCGCATCTTGGCCGTGGGGTCAGAGAAGGCCTTGTTGCAGTAGGTGCACTGGTACGGCTTCTCGCCGCTGTGCACCAGCTGGTGGCGCTTCAGGTTGCCGGAGGTGGTGAAGAGCTTGCTGCACACCCTGCAGGTGTAGCGCGCCTCGCCCGTGTGCCGCTTGCGATGGAGGTTGAGCAGGCTGATCTGCCGGTAACTCTTCCCGCAGGTCAAGCAGCTGTACGGCTTCAAGGGGCTGTCCAGGCAACAAGATCTGTCAGTACTGAGAATGGGAGACCTACCTGGTGCAGGTTAAACCAAAATGACTTACCTGTGTGTTTTCTCGTGGGCCTTGCAGGCCGCTGGGTCGGAAAAGGCCTTGTTGCAGTCCCGACAGCTGAATGGCTTCTCTCCAGTGTGAATGCGCATGTGTCTCTTGAAATTACCAGTGTGTGTAAATTTCTTCCCACATTCCTACAGGGAGGAGGAAGCAGTTAAAGCTACATTTGTACACAGCACGATCAACATTCATATCAGATTGCTGGAATAATATTTATAATCCAGAAAACAATTTAAGGACCCAATATTGTTTGTCACTTTACAGTGACCATGAACAATGCCAATTAACTCCTCCAAAATAAATAAAACCCATCATTTACTAATTGAGTTTGCCCCCCCGCCCCCCCTTTCAAAACAGAGTGTTTTGAACACCCACATGCACAGTTCTGGAAATCAGCCCGGCAAGGTGTTGGTTTTGCCCTCAAGAATCAGAATACTGCATGCGCATGAAGATGCCTATGGGGAAGTGGCGAGAACCTGCATTTTATCATTTGGCCAGCAGTGGCCGCCAAACCTTGGGCAAATTCAACCTGAATATGTCACGACGGCAATCATCACAGAGCCAAACTGTTGGCGTTAAAATTGGTGTTCGCAAACCAAAGGCCCTATGTCGCCACACATTCTATGATAACAACCCAACTTTAACTTTAGCTTCTTTGTGCTGACAAGTCGGCGTTACTCACCTCACACTTGTGTGTCACAGAGCTGTATGGTTTCGACTCAGACCGGGTGCTCATGGACGCCATCTGTCTGCCATCTTCGCTGTCTAACTCGCCACTGTCTGCTTCATCACTGTCGGGCTCCAAGCTGCTGGTCTTCTCCTCAGGTTCTTTGGCAGCTTCTTCCTGCTCTGCCTTCAAAACCTTTGCCGCTGATGGACCTTCATCTTCTGAGTTATTGTCTGCAAAAAACAAGAAGCCTTAAATATAGTCTGGAGTTTTAAGCAGTGGAGAAAGAGAGGTTAACAGATGCTGTGGGTCACATATGTACAACTGAAGGAGAGTTTTAATGGGGATCTCAAAAGGCAGCCAATGTTTCCCAGGGGAGACTTAAAAAAATACACACCGACATGAAGCTTGAACAGAAAAGAGGAGCGCCGCACAGCAAACTCACCAGGTGGGAAATGTCTTCGCGCAGGTTTTCTGATTCTTCTCCCCCGTGAGCTTGTGTGAGACGTGCCAAAATATTTCACCTGCGACTCTGCAAACGAATACAAAATCAGAAATGCAAATGATGCTAACCTGTATTGTAACGCATCATGTTGGACACAAACAATAATGTGATAAACATGTAATTACTGGGAGCGTAATCCGTGTCAGCAGGGTCGTCCTGGAATTCAAGTGAGTCTTGAACGGCAACTTCTCCTTGCTTATCAGCAGAATTCTTCTTTTGTGTAGAGGCTGGGCTTGTTTTGGGGGATAGCTCCTGGTCTGGGGGTGTTTCGATGGGGTCAGGCTGAGAAACAGTCTTTTCAGTGTCTGCACCAACATCTTCCACTAACTTTAATGCAGGCCTTTGATCTTCTGATGGGTCTTCAGTGGGGTTCTCCTCTGCTTGAGGTACTACTTCTGTAAGGGAACTTCCCTGTTCCTCTCTCTGTTCTCCTTCAGCTGGTTTGTCTGTTGGTTTGATTAAAGAAATGTGTTTCAATATGATGTGTGGTAAATAACAAGAGGATATTAAATGACAGATTTATTTTTTTTTGAATAAGTCCAAAAACCTCAGCATTTGATTGAAATGTGGGGGTCATTTTAAAGAGAAGTTCTGTGAAGAATGAACTCACCGACAGCAAAATCCAAGGCAAGGAGCGACATTGACGGCGTGGCTACTGATTGGTAAGCAGAGCAGGCATTCACAATTTCCTGCATCTGCAGGAAGTTGGCAACAGTCAAGACATCTTCCAGATTCTGCGGACTCAGATTCAGCTTTGCTGTGTATATGAACTCCAGAACTTGACCCAAGCCTGCAACCACAAACGGACAGAACAGCAAAGTTTGAACAATAAGTGCACATTTACTGGATGATAAATTATAAAAATAGAAGAAAGCAAAATCTACCTGCTGCGTTGCTGATGTCCAGATGCACCACATCCTTCTGGTCAAGGAAGAGGGTGCGGAAATAGGCGCTGCAGGCGGCCAACACGGCTTTGTGTGCCTTGAAGTCGATCCCATCTACCACGAAGGTGCAGTCACACAGCAAACCCTCCTTACGCTGGCGGTTGAGCTGCTCCAGAACTTTCCCGCTGTGCCACGGGAACTCCATCGTACAATGGGAGTCAGGATGGTGAGTTCAGTGATGGCTCCTGAAGAAAGCGCAAGGGATGCAATCGCATTTGTTCAGCTATCTAGACAGATAGACAGCTTGACAACTAAACCAGTTTGCTATTAAACAGCTATGGTGTCAATTTCCTTCTTTGAAAAATCTTCAGTGTGCAATCTCTTAATGTCGACCTGTGAGTGAGTAAGTTTTGGTAAACTATTGTAACTGTAACATAGGGGTACCAGATGTGACATGATTGTAAGTAAAATAAAATAAAATAAAAAGTCTTGCAGATGTATTAAATACATCAGGTAGACGGATAAAATTATAAAATATATATGTTATAAAAGATGAGTTGGTGCACTGTGAAACAATATGTTAATCTCCCTAACTGAAAGAGTGTGTTTGTATGACTGCTGATGTAATCGCTCGTGACATTAGATACAGGGCCTCCTTTCATTGCCAACAGTATTTATTACGTCCAAGACGTTTGAAAAAAAAAAAAAAAAAAAAAAAAATAGTTGAGTGGAGCCGAGCATGAACTCAAGACTAAATTAGACAGAACGGACTACTCACATTTCATCACATAAATAATTCACTGGTGGTTATATAAGAGCCAGAAAAACAACACGTTTTAAAACACGGTGCGGCGACGGATGAGCCTTTTCTCGAAGTTTTTGAGATCTCTTGGTTTGACAGTGCAACCCATCGACTACAATTCCTCCATCCTTGCAGCTTTGTTATCAGGGATTAATTTAGCGTGCCTTGAACTGCGAAAGAAACAAGATGGCGGTCCGTCGAGGCAGTCGTGTTTCTGCCGCCTTGTTGTTTTCGGAGCTGGCTCGTTCTTTTTGTTTAAAGCACAGAAGCGCCATTTTCAACAGAAGCTAGCAGTCGAGTTACCTCTTAGTACAGTTTCTCCGCACCCGGGTCAGACTGCGCGACTGGCTGCTGTTACGAAGAGTGTCCCTCGGACGTGGATAAACAAATCCAATCGAGTGTTTCGGTGATCGATCTTGCGCCGCGAGCCCCAGCCGCCACCATCTTCCTCTCTCTGATCGATTGATATGGACCAGGCGGATGTGCGACTGGAACATGCGCAGTGAAGGAGTGTGCGCAGATGTAGAACTGACAATGACCGCTTGGTGGCAGCAATTGTAACCGAAAAATAGTCACTGCTGTAAACATACAATTTTAGAGTATGTAAAAAGTCCACATTTGAGGCTCAGCCCAAACGAAAGAAATGGGCGTCTACATAGATAATTTTGAATACATTTCTTTAATTAAAAGTCACAGACATGGACAGATGATTCATATGAAATGATTGTTTTATTCACACAAACAATACGTAATAAATTAGTAACAGAGCAGCCATACATTTTTTCGAGGTAGGTTTGCATTAACAGGAATGGTCTAAAATAGCAACATGATTTCTGTGTGGAAGCTCCGGACGAGCTTGGCTGGGAGGGTGTCACCACATCTCGACTGTCAGCATCCCCTTAATGCTTGGTAATCACAGAAGTGGGTTGCACAACCTCGTATTGCTGGCACTAGTGTGTGACCAGGTACATCACGGAACCATTCTGGGCCATCTGTGGGACAGAATAATGATAATTTAAAAAAACGTTCTGTAGTCATGGGGTGGGCCAACACTGCTTAATATACCCAGACTTTGTGGATAGCGACTGCTGCCTACCTTCACTGTGCAGACTTTGAGCTATTCGTTAGATCTGGTGACAACAATGTCTTCCGAGGAGAAGTCTTGCTCATCTGTGGACTGGTCAGCAGTTGCCTTGATATTTCCAGCTACACCTAAAAGCAAAACCAAGATGAGACGATGGTCCACAACAGGAGGAAATTTACCTTCTATAAGCCTTCTTTAATAAAAATAATAATTTGAAAAGAAAGTTATTAGTAATATCACCTTTTATTCAAATAATATCTATTATTAATATATACATATTTTTATATTTTAAATAGTTTAGCATGTGAAAATATGTCATTTATAGATAAATGACATTTATTACATTTCAGTCTGTAAAGTGTATGCTACTGACAACATTATAATCACATTTTCATACTGCCAGAAACCTTCTCTTTCTGATTTTTATATGGGATGGTTGGTTTCTTATGCCAGTCTAGCTTAGAGGTAGAAGTCATAATCAAAATGAAGTAAAATGTACTTTCGTTTATATACCTCACAGGGACAACATAAATCCATCTTTATCTGATACATTTTAAAGATAGTACTGACATAGTACACATGACTTTGAGTGGAGATATTGTTGTTGTTTTTTTGCGAAACAGAGAAAAAGCTGAGAAAAATACAAGTAAATTTCCTCCATTCATCTCAAATACTGTCTGACCAACAAAGCAGCAAGACCACAATCAAACAGTCCAACAAGGATTTTAGAGAAGTATTCATTTGGTGGTGATAACTACACCACTACACTCATGACGTGTGAAAATGGGCACAGAGCGACCAACCTGTTGTCTTGCTGGTGTTCATACGTGCCATATTGTTCTGGTGCAGGAAGATGGCGCGGAAATAGGCGCTGCAGGCGGCCAACACAGCTTTGTGGGCATTCATGTCTATCCCCTCCACAATGAAAGAGGAGTCACACAGCTCCTCCTCCTCCTCCTCCTGATGGGGCTGCTCCTGCTCCACATCTTTCTCAGAGTGAAACTCCATGGTATTGCCCGAGTGATGATGGGGATGTTCAGTGATGGCTGCTGTGGGAAAACACAAGCGGTACAACAATGATTTTTATGTGGCTGATTTGCTATATTTGACAACTAAATTAGTTTGCTTTTAAACTGAAAGTGTTTCAGTGTTGTCCCATGCCGAAGTAAAAAGTTGGGGGGTGGGGAAATTTAACTATGGAAGATTGAACACACAAAAATTATTTAATTTAGGAAAGCTGGGGAAGATGGATACAATCCCTTGAATTTAAGAAGCAAACAAAGTACAGTTAACCATGAACACAAGGCTAAATTACCTAAAGTGGCATCACATGTAACCGGAAAAAAAACACACTGGTAATGTTTATATGAGAAAACCACAGAACACCAGATGACTATTATAGAGAAGTTTTGAGAACCCTTGGTTCGACACTGCGACCATCGACTACAATTCCTCCATCTTTACAGCAGTGATATCAGGGATTGATTGAGCGCGCCTCGAAAATGCAAAACAAACTGAATGGTGGCCGCGACGAGTGGGTCCTGCACAGCTGTTGTTTTGTTGGTTTCACACTTAGCTCGTACTCTTTTTTGAAACGCAACGCCATGTAAAATGTTCGGAAGACAAAGCAACGGAGGCCAGTATGAGGATGGTTGGAATGTTTACGGAAGAGGAAGAGGGACAATATTAGCAGAAATTTGCTGAGAATGGAACTACCAGGCATGAAATAATGAGGAAGACCAGAGAGGATATTCTTAGATGTAGCGAAAGAGGGCATTAAGGTCGCCGGCCCATCACGCAATTATTAGATATTCACAGGACAACGCCACGGAGGCCACTTTGGGATGGCTTGGTTGTGTACGGAAAAGGAAGAGGAGAACCAGCACGAAGATGCTGAGGCTGAACCTACTAGGCAGGACTTGTAAAGGAAGACCGAAGAGGACATTTATAGATGTAGTGAAAGAGGACATGAAGTTAGATGGTGTGTGAGAAGTGGATTACACACGATAGAAAGAGGCGAAGATGAAGAGAAAAGTCGAAAAGAACACAAAAAGTTAACTTTTCGAGAACAAAAAAAGCCCATTGAATTGCCTCGTCTTACCGTTTCTCTGCAACAGCGTCGAACTTCTGGCGGCTGTTACGAAGTGTTTATCTCAGTTGTGAATGAACAAAGTTAGAAGTTGAGTTCTTCGGGCGAACGATCTTGTGCTGTGACCCGACTCACCACGGACTGTTCCTTTTATCTCGGATCGATCGATACCAACCAGACGGCTGCGCGACCGGAGCATGCGCAGTGGTGCTGTTTGCGCAGATGCAATTCTCACAATGACCATCTGGTGGCGCTAAAGACCCGAGCTACACTTTGTGTTTATCAATTAATTAACGACTACATACACAAGGCCAAGCGTCATTTCTGTACTTTTTTCCCCCCAAAAAACAAATAATCAGAAAAACGAAATCCTAATGATGTCATCGTGAATAAAAAAAAACATCCTGGAAATGCATTGTATCCCTAACAAATTCAAGATTCTATTCAGAGCAAGCATATTTATGCTGGCACCCATAGATTCCTATCAATACTATTGTCCTCAATGTTGCCCTTTGCTAGGTAGAGGCAGAGCAAAATCAGAGGCTTGGCTGTTGCAAATGGCAGCCACACTACATAGACTCCCAAATTAATCTTTTTGGATGGTGCTTTTTGCATTCCTTTCTCTGGGAAACAGGATGGAGCCCTGACAAATGTCTCCATGGATAAGAGACTGAATAGAATCACATCTGTTGCCCTGCTCTGATGCTGAACATGAAAAGAATGCATCAGCCCACATTGATTTTGATGCTGTTCTTTATGTTGTACTGCTAACATGCTTCACCAATTTTTAGTTGAAAAAAATTACGAAACCAACATTTTTAAGTCAGCCATATAAACGTACACTGTATTCTTAAAACAACGCTGCATATACTCCAACAAACTTGTTTTAAGAATCATTTTACTGATACATTGACTTGTTATGAGAAATATGGCAATCTCTGCTGTTAACACAGCCAGCCTTGCAGACCTGGTAGAATATTTTATAGGTCTGCCTGTAGGCATGGGATAGAGGGTCCTGGGCAGGCACCCAAAGTTGAGGAGTCCAAAACTAGGCCAGCCGGGGGTGCTGCTTCAGTGGCAGGGGTATCACTCTCGTTCTCATTTTTTTTTTAAGCCAATGATTTTTGAAAGATATCTTAAAATTATGTCAAGCAAATGGGATTTGTAAACTTGTGCTGTGTTTTTCCAAACTGAAGGATTGGGCCTCTGATGAGCATGCAGTACCTCGATTGAAAGCAACACACGTTGACAGAAAGTCAAAGAAGGATTATTTATTCACACAAATAATAATACATAATAAATTAGTAACAGAGCAACCGCCAGTTTTGTAAAGGTTCAGTTGTGGATTTGTGCTACATTAAAGGAGTAAAATAGTGAAAGGGAGAGTTAATTTCCATGCGTGTAACACTGAAACAATGATGAGTTACAGTCATGGAGTGCAGAAATGGGTTGTTGTCATTGTTGCAAACTCTCAGAGAGCTTAACGTAAAGACAGAAAGTTGGAAAAACAGCATCAAAAACACAGAAAAGTGAGCATCTTGCGACGAGAACGTTGGGCCCCTCCCTATATCTTGATCTCTGTGCGGAAGGTCTGTACGAGCTCGTGTTTGCCAGGTTGTCGCCGCGCCTTGACCGTCAGCGTCCCCTCAGCGCCCAGTGATGACGTCACAGAAGTGGGGTCGACGTCTTCGGGTAGCTGGCACTTGTGCGTGAACGTGTTCATGACGGAACCATCCTGGGCCAACTGTTGGTCAGTGAAACTGATGTGAAAATGATGCTAACGCTGCTTAGCGTCTGGAAGACTCCAGATACTAGTGGCAGCAGCATTTTTGAGGACACAGATGACTTTGCTTACCTTTTCCGCATGGACTTCGATCTGGTTGTTGGACGTGGTGACGATGACGTCTTCCGGAGAGAAGTCTTGCACGTCAACTGTGAACTGGTATGAGTCACCGAGGGCCTTGATATTTCCAGCCCCACCTAAAAGCACAACCAAAATGCGAGTAAATAGCTCACTGCAGGAGGAAATCTCTTATAGGCCTCTTTTCTTCTATGGTGACTTATTTTCTCCTCGCTAAATAACTCTACTGAACTCAAAAGGAGCTACAAATCCAGAGGACACGGCAGGCGGCAGTAAAACATGTTTTTCATTTCCCTCACAAAAGGAGACTTTATACATAGTGTACAAAAAATAATAAAATAATGTAGAGTTTCATTCAGAACTCCAGAACGAAAAATGAAAGAAAATACTGTAAGTAAAAATATTTTCTTCACAGTTAAAGAGAAAAATTGCTGCAAAATATAAGGGTCTATTTTTCTGTCTGTTTCGAACATTGTTGGACCAACATTGAAGGAAGACCAGGGTCAGTGCTGGTTCAACATTTTCATGGTAGATTGTCCATTGTCCATCCTGACAGACAGTGACACAGCACATGAGTCGCCCCAGAACTGATTTTATTACTATAATAATGCAATTTATCAACGTAGAAATGCGAGGCAAGCTCTCACTGTTGTCTATGTAACCTTCATAGACCACGCTGATAGAACATATGAACAATATATTGAGAAGAGATAGAATTCAGGGATAGAATAAAAAAATGAAGAAAAAAAATCCCATGAGGTTATGCAGTGAAGGACGATGAGCTCAGAGAAGAAGTACGTTTCAACTCATGACCTCATATGCATACCGACAGGCTGAGCGTGTGTTTAACGTCTGCCAACATACATGGAGCGAGATCATGGTGTTGGCCTCTCAAAACGATAAATCACCTGACCAGTAATACCAGCTCTCTGGAAAACTTTCATCGTTGCCATTTCATTGATGGACTGCCAGGTTGAAGTAACGACAAAATGCAGCTGCCATAGTGTTTACAAGGTCCAAGCAGCTGTACATATAGAGTGGAGTTTTTAAGAAGTCAAATGAAAGTAAAATGGAAATTCTCTACAATGCAGCTGAAAAAGTGACCGTTTAGCCCACAGCTTTTCATTTCTGATTCTTGCACAATGTTCGCTGGGCCCTGATTTTAATATTCAGCTGTGTGACGCTGCTCAATCTCTATCTGTGTGTGTGTGTGTGTGTGTGTGTGCGATTGTGTACACTAGTCACCGAGCAACCGCCTGCTCATTCCATATGCAGGCGTCATTTCAGATAGCCGGTGTGTGAAGTCACACTGCTGGCAGCCTCTGCAGCACTCTGTGTGTACGTGCATGTGTGTGTGTGTGTGTGCTCTCACTCCCCCATGGGATGCCGGGAATGGCTTCCAAAACAATTCTGCCGGTCGCTGAGACCGCATGGACTTAACAGAGTCCATTTAAAGGACGCATGTCACATATTCACAGGCGTGTGTGTGTGTGTGTGTGTGTGCGTGTGTGTGTTTGTGCCAGTAGCGAGGTGACAGTACAGTCTGGTTCCACACATGGACTCCATGATATTAAGGTCTCCAGTGAATATTTATTAATGTTGATTTTAAACATGGAAATAACTATAAAAATCAATTACTTACTAAAGTGAAAGACACTTTTATGTATGCATACAGTGTTCAAACGTGTTATTTTGTGTTTTATTTATTTTCTTTTTTATAAGATTAAATATAATTTTACATTGATAATATTTTTATTTTTCTATTTTGGATGAACATGCTGCTATTTCTACAGAAAATCACCTCACTGATTTTTCAACATTAGAGTCAACTGTGTCCTCTCGCTGTCAGCCTTCAAAGTTAAACAAACCTGAGGCGCCTCCCAACTTACTGGAAAAGCCCAAGGCGTCGCTCCCGGGCCGCATGAAGGAGCCAAAGTCCTCAGCGAACAGTCCCCGGCTCTTCTCCATGTGCGGGTTGGTGGAGGACGAGGAGGTGGACGAGGAGGTGGACGATGATGAGGTCTGGTGGAAACTGCGCTCCGATCGATAGGCAGAGGAGTTGGTCACACTCATGGATGTGTGAGAGCGCTGGGCGAGGCGGTGGAGGAGCAGGAGAGCAGAGAGGGAGGCGGAGGGACGAGTTCCTCTTGGACTTGGACAAAAAAAACACACACACAAGCTGCACACAACAGTCCTGCACTGGTCCCTCGATCTGTTTTACGGATGCACTTGTTTCCCCCTTTATATAGACACATGCGCACTGTTTGGTCCCCTGTGCGCCTGGGAGGTGTGCGGGAATGAGGCAGCTCATTGGGAAAGAGTGACAGCGTTCTATTTTTATCGAGCGACGCACAGAGTGATGGAGAGGAGGGCCGGCGCTCGGAAAAAGTTCTGGATTCTCGAGGCCCGGAGGTCAAGAGCAGGGGGAGAGAGAGAGAGCTTTGATCGGAAGAGGTAGACGGAGGTGAGAGGAAGGAAGAGGAGGAGGCAACAGTTGTCAATTTTCAAATATTACGCTGAAAATAGCATCACTGTCTGGGCTCGCTGCTCTTCCTGCTTCTCCTTCTGTTGTCCTGACATCAGAGCCTCTCTACGTTTTTTTTCATACTCATAGGGAAATCCCTTTCATCACTTTTTAAAAGACCCAGACTCAAAGAGAGCGGCTCTTTTTCGTCACATAACCACCAGGACTTCAAAAGGCACAAGGACAAAAGGGGGAAAAAAAAAATCTGTGCAGCTATTAATAAATCAATACATCACATATCATACATTCTGATCCTCATTTTATTTTTATCACAGACTCCAGTGAAGAAATTTTACCCAATTAATTAATTAAAAATAATTATGCAGCTCTCCAGAAAACAGAATATTTAGCCCTCTGTTTGTAACAATCCACTGAAAAAAAATTCAATGGGCAGTTTAGCTTCCTGCTAAAACTGATGCAAATGTTAGATTTGGGACAAAAACAGGGTGCTCTGAAAGGGGAGAGCCAACACCTGAATGAGGTCTTACTAACCAGGTGAAAGGCATAATTGCCCCTTATGACATCATAAAGGGTTGATTAGTGCATTGCGGCACTCTTACTACTTGAAAAGTGGAGCTGGCACTACCAATATGAAATAACAAAAGCAAAATTTTGGTAATTCAGGAGTATTTAATAAAACATTGGTGAATTGAATTGAATTGAATTGAATTGAATTGAATTGAATTGAATTGAATTGAATTGAAAGTGAAAGTGAATTGTTTGGAACGATGGGCCTTTCATGAATGCAATCTGTAACACAACAGCGCATTTAACCTTCAAATGTGCAAGACGCCGAGCAGACGGTTTGACAACAAAATGCCACCGTTCTGCTGCTCACCAGCTCCCTCATATCTCACGGGATAAGTTGAGAGCAGGACAAAGGTGGAAAGAATGCGCTGGAAAACAAAGCCGTCAGCAGGAGCCGGGGACTTAGTAGTGACATTGCTTCGCTGCTATTAATATCTGCATGCAGGCTCCACCAGCGTGGCCAGACTGACGCTCACCCCTCCCCTCTCCAATCACCGCTACTGCACAGCCAATCCATTAAAATCCATTTATGGCCCCTCTGACATTACATATTGGATTTGGTTCGATTGGCCATAATCACGACGGGGATCTACAGGCAAATAACATTTTCCTTCACTGGCCTCCTGAGGGTTGAAATCGAAGGCCAAATGAGCAACTTTGGTTCAGAAGCCGCATTTGAAAAGTTTCCCCGCAGTCCCGCCGGGGCCGCCCATTACCCATTATTATGCGCTTTAAGTCTTATCACTGTCGCCTGGCCACCACCTCACCGTCCCACCCTGCTCTGTCTAAATCGGGCCCTGCAATACACACGCAGTAACAACAGGCTTCTGGCTCGCCCAGGCCTCAAAGTGCACCACACAATGGAGGCGGGTCTCACAAAGACAGTAAGGGGCGTTTCCACAATGCACGAGACGTCAGAGGTGTTTTCCATTTTAAAAGCACACAAGACCAACAATCAGCTCCTGCATGTATTGCGAGTATCTGTCTGGGAATGAGCCCATCGAAAATGCATGAGAAGGGCGGAGGAACGGTTCAGCAGGGGTGAACTGAATGGTGATTGGATGATGAGCCTTGTGTCCTGAGTCAGTTAGTCAGACAAGAGGTGCAAAAAGAGGCCCATTAGAAAAGAAAAGTTGGATAAATGTTTTTCTCTATCAGAATCATAAGCTGACCGATTAAATGTTCTTGACTGCCAGTTCACCCAATTGCAATTTTCTTGCACTACAATGTGCTGCAGTATTCTACTAAACTCTTACCGCAGCAAGTCAACCAGTCAGAAGTAAAGAGGAAATATATTTTACACTAATAAAAGCCTTGAGTGCTGTTCTGGGTTCTTCAATTGAAAAAAAAAAAAAAAAATCTTGTTCTGCTAAAATTGTTCTTCTTTCTTCTTTTGTGGTTTTGAAGGGCAGAGGGAAGCAGCCACTTCCTTCTTTTTGTCGCAACCAACCACACGCTACACATTTTTCTGATCCAAACTCAGCAAGATGGATGTGTGGTTGTGGATTTGAAATCTGAGCTGCTTTGCAAGGTTTTTTTTTTTGTTTTCCCAAAGACTGAAAAAAATAAACAAGTCTCTCTAATATAAGTATTATATATATATATATATATATATATATATATATATATATATATATATATATATATATATCATTATGGGCTGTTTCTCTGAGTTGACAGGCCTGATCTCCTCTACTTCATCATAACCAGCGAGACAAAAACAAAAACACACCCCAAAATGCAGTGTAAACACGCAACAGTCTTGTGTAGCTTCACAACATCACAACTGGTGAGTGTGTCACGCCCGTGAACAGAGCTCAATCTGGCCGGTGCCTCTGGAGAAATTACAGAGTGGGAGTCGAAGGGTGAGATGGGAACCTGCAGGAGGGTAGAAACCGGGGATGAGCATCGATGGGTGGCTTTGACAGAGGCGCAAAAAGATAAGAAGAGGATTGGGGTGACCGAGGAGAGATAAAGACTGGAATGAATAAACAGAGAGGAAAAAGACTCTGGGCTGCAGAAAACACAGCGGGGCGCCATCAGTGGTGAAAGCGCATCAAAATACCCGCCGGACTGAAAGTCAGCGAAGCACCGTGATAATTGAAAAGGCACAACATTAAAACACAACTAATTTGCTGTGACGATAATATATTTTTGATTGGCTGGGATGTTCTGTTGGGGTGATTGTTTGCTGCGTTTGTTTTTACACTCGGTGCAAAACTATTTTTCTGATAAGAGGAGCTGCACATTAAAAAAAAAAAAAGCTTAACCCCATCTAAAACCGGCTTTGACTTCAAAAAGAACAGACACCCTGTGTGCCGCTGTAGCACATGGCTAGTCGTGCGAGAAGCTCGAGGGTGGAGCCACGGCAGAAACAGTGAGTGGCTTTCAAAGGTCCCGCCTTGTGCTTGTTGTCAGATCTTTAGTTTTTATCCTAGACCCCCGTGGAGCAGCCTTGAAGGACTATACATACACATTTAAATATAAATTTACATATATATGTATATGTTTTTATATAAATATATACATATATGCTTGTTGTCTTTACTTTTCATCCTAGACTCCCGGGGAGCAGCCTTGAAGCTTGAAGGACTATACGAACACATTTAAATATAAATGTACATACATATGTATATATATATATATATATATATATATATATATATATACATATATATATACATGTATATATATATATATATATATATATATATATATATATATATATATATATATATATATATATATATATATATATGTATATATATATATATACATATATATACACATATATGTATACACACGGTGTCACAAAAAATCATTTTAAAAGCATTATTTTGAAAACTACTGTTTTTTCTTGCTGGAGGCTGCAAGCAGAGAGCCCAATGTGCCATTTCCCCTTCGTGCCATCGTCATAGATCGATGCATTTTCTGAACAGTGGCGCCAACCAAAGAAGTGAAGAATGGACTTTTCTCATTTCTGTGTCGTTCTGTGTCGACTTAAATACAAAAAAAACAACATGTTGCAGTTGCAAAATACATGAGCGATTTAATGCTGATGGTGACTTCAGGGAGACTAGTTGGGGAACCGAGTGAGGAGAAATAAAAGTGCGGTTATCTCCCCAGCGACTCTGAGTCACCTCTAAATGTTTGTGTGCATTTCTATCTGCCCACAATCTCTCTCTCTCACGCTCTCTCTCTCTCTCTCGCGCGCTTTTGCACGCACACACATGCACATAGAGATACGCGCACGCGCATACTCACAAGCATTCCTCCCGGTAGTGTTGCTGTGTGAGCCGCAGCTGTTACATAACGGTCCAGACACCGGGGTCGGCCTCTCGGTGGCAGCCTGGCTGACTGCTGGAAGGTCATCCCACCGCTGCTGTTAAAACACAGATAAAGTTTGTGAGGAAGATGTTATCGCGCGTTCGTTCAGGAGCTGCGATCCTTCAGAGGCTTCCGTGAAATCCTCAACAATTACAAACAATTAAAAATAAATTCAAAAGAAGAGAAACTGCTTGGAACGAAACGAAATACATATTTTTCCTCTTTGTAGTAATACAGCACAGTAATATTAGTAGTATTCAGTCAAACACAAATTAAAATTAGTGTGAATGGAAATGTGGAAATGATAAAACATTACCAGTTTGTTCACATTATGCTGCATGTTCATGAATGAAAATACATATATAGTCGCAGCAGAGTGAATAGTTTGCCAGCAGAGTTGGGGACACATGATAAACGTTGTAAAAAGTTTCCAATTTTGACTTTCCAGACAGTTTTGAGCTTGAGTGGGTCATGGAATGCTGATAGGCTGCTGCTGCAGTCCAAAGGCATGGAAATATTAGGTTTTTGTGCAGGCTTCAAATCTATTTCACAGTGACCCCAAAGAAAAACATTAACTTGTGACCTCATGTCTCAAATGTATTTTCTTTCTATGTCTATATTCAGTTAAGAGATGATGGAAAGATATTACGTCATGTGATACATTTCTCTTCCCCTATCATTTGCCAGAGCGGGAGCTTCTCCGGCAGAGATCACAATCGCTACTGGGAATAAAATAACCGTCTATGTGGTTTAACAGTCGCAGTTGTGAGCTGTTCCCATGGCAACAAGTTTCTGTGAGGTGAAATGACGAGGATTTCTGTGTGTGCGTGTAAGAGAGAGGGAGAGCGAGAGTGACTGAGTATGATTGACAGATGCAACGTGCAGATTTCCATTCTCAAGAATAAAACACGTGATTATTAAAAAGCCTGAGGGGAGGCAACGGAGCAAACATTAAACACTAACTTCACGCAACACTGAGTGTGCGCATGTGTGCGTGTGTGTGTGTGTTCCTCGACCTTGGGCTTGATGAAGGACCTTGACCAGCCAACTGATTACTCGAATAGTAATGGAGCATATACAACTTTAAACTAGCCTTTTCTCAAAGTTGAAATATAATATAGATGCAAATCATTCCTTGCAATTCTTCCCTTTTGAAATAAAGCCAATTACAGATTAAGACATTAACACTGTTAGTATTCAGAAGTTCATTCTCGGCTATGAAATCTCCCTGATTGAACGACTTCCCTAACAGTCACAGCTGTTAGTGTTCATGATTGCCCTAATAGGATTATATCAACATGGTGTGTTTCTTGTAATATTAATTATTTTTGCAGTACAGTTGATAATATCAGCAGAAATCTATTAAAGAACCTCAGCAGCGTGGAAAAATGTCCCTGCTTCCTGCGGTCGGGTCACGTGAAGGGCACTGGTGTTAAAAATAGTTAATATTAGCCGCAGCCGCAACGACGACTGCACCATTAGTTCTGCGCCGAAGCCTTGACAGAGGTCGCGTTGCGCACACAACCGTGTGCAAAACAGGTTCAGGTGCAACGCGGAGGCGAGTCCACCCTACGGCTCAATTAGCGCCGATAATCTCATCCTCGGTCTTCTATTAATCAGAAGCAGAAGAAGGACTTCACACAGGATGCAGGGCTCCTGCAAGGCTCATGGGAGCGACGTTGAGGAGGGAGCAAATCAATGGGAGGCGTCCCATAATGAGAGGCCGCTGCTCGGAGAGCCGATGAAACCATGCCAACGGAGCAGGGACATTGTCAAAGGTCAGACCCGGGAGAGGGAGAGAGGGAATCGTTACAGGTCGATCGATACTGATTGACGTCGGCAGGAGACGATCGAGTGCGCAAAGCGACGCAAGAAGTGCGGCTTTGTCGGGGCGTCAGTCAGAGCGCGAGAGCAGCTGAAGCGTGTACTGTGAGGTGGCCACAGGAGATGAGAAATAGAAGTAAATTATTGATGATTTATTACACGTTCTCATGCTTGACATTCTGAGAATTCCTCTTTTCACTCTCAAAACACTCTTCAACACACAAACAACACGCATTCTTGCTAGCAAAACAGACCCAGAGGTAGTTTTTTCACTTTTTGTGTGCATGCAGAGAGTCTCCTGAAGCTGCGATCATGTCTAAGTGCAGTCTGTGGGATGGAGTGGTATTGTTACGCTACACTGGGTGTCCTGACCGCCATCCTCAGCTTCACGATGGACCTCGGCGTAACAAAACTGCTGAGAGGTGAGCACACTTACACACTTCACACCGATCATTATCATTATTATTATTATAATTATTTTTTGCTTCTATGTCTCTGCTGGCTTTCAGCTCACCAGTGGCTTTACACCAAGCTGGAGGGCCATAGTCTGCTGCAGTTCTGCTGCTGGACGCTTTACCCAGCATGCCTCTGTGCAGTCGCTGCGTCTTTCTGCGACAACGTCTGTCCCGCCTCCACAGGTTTGTCTGGCATGTTATTCGGTGGCGCAGGGCTTAGCGCTGCCGCTAGTTATGAGCTAACATTGGTTTTGCTGAAAAAAACAAAAAAAGCATTGCTTTTCTGAATCTGTGAACATCTGCAGCTGACTCATATGTGATGCAACTCCAAATTCAAACTTGTCAACTTTGTGGGCTGCAACTTATTCCCTTAGAATACAAACAGGACCACATATAAATGCAAATGAGTGTTGCTGCTCAACGTGAGGACAGCAACGTTTATCGGGCAGAAATGGTGATTCATGCTGCCGTCACTGACAGAAACAACTTATCCACACAGTGAAGTATTAGATTGCTCTGGCTGAATAGCGTCTATTATTAAAAACATGCACAATTACAAAAATTGTTGCGTTACGGGTAATTTCATTTTGGTGCTTGCATTTTTTTTTTTAGCTGCCCTTTGCTTTGGGGAAACTAGCTGCTCCGAGTAATTTCAATTTAACAGGAGGATGTATTGTCAAAGCAGATAATGGCCAACCCCATCGCCACAAGGTAACTGAGGGAAATATTGCATCTATTTTTCACCAGCCAAGCAGCTCCAGCAGGAAGGAGAACACAACATTCTGCTGCTGCTCTGGCTTCACTGTGTCTTATTTTGGGCATCATTTTTTTTTTTTTTTTTCATCTGTGGCATCAGGAAAAATATCAGCCTAAAGTGCAGGCATCTTCTGCTATATTTATTCTAAGGTTGGTGTTTTTTTTGCACTTCCTGTCCGTTCCCATCTGAGGTAAATGGCATTGAGAAAAGTCAAGTGCGATCTTATCTTTCCTTATCGCCGCTTGCTAAAGTGAGACATATACAGCATGAAAAGTCAGCTTTGATTTTTATCTGAAAAAACATTGAGCCTCACAGCAGCTGTTTTCTTTGGTGAAGGTGTGAGTGTGTGTGTGTGTGTGTGTGTGTGTGTGTGTGCGTGCGTGTGTGTGTGTGTATGTGTGCTCGCGCAGAACCGGACGGGAGAAATTTATGCAATATGATATGAACGATAAGCAAACTTATTCTGCACCCGCGCACTAGGCCCCGACCTTGCCAAGGAGCTGGTTGGCTGAGATTTGCAACGTGACATCCTGCACATCGCCTTAAGAAAGCTCCAATCCGAACCAATCGGCAATTTCCACACTCGGAAGGGCATTTTGTCTTAATTTGTCAAAAGTTTATTTTACTGGCCCAGCCGGCAGCGAACAAATCTGATTGGTCTGCTTGGAATGAGGCAGACTGCTCATCCTATCACTGCGTTTCCTGTGGAATATTTAGTTGCAGGTTTGAACCCGAATCAGCTCACCATATTTTTGTCACATGACCCGTCTCTTACATCAACCTGTTCTGCAGACAACATTGTTTTTCAGGGGGATTTAGAGTTAACAGGGCTAAAAAAAACAACAACAACAACAAAAACCTCCTCTCATTTGTTCAGTCAGTGCCGCCTCATCTGGTGTCCTCGTTTGTCCCCAGGCTCTGGTATCCCCGAAGTGAGAACCATGCTGGCTGGTATCGAGCTGCCTCATTATTTGACTCTGACTAACATGTTTACCAAGTTCCTGGGCCTCACCTGCACACTGGCGGCCGGCAGCACTGTCTTCTTGGGGAAAGTGGTGAGAGCCAGTCAGCCTCTCTGAAAATGTGCTGCGGTTCTGTAAAACTGTTGGCTGCTGGTGTCTCTGTGAGCTGCGGCAACAACAAGGTGTTATTGTTCTTTTTTGTTTCTCAAAGGGTCCATTTGTGCACATTTCCACCATGGCTGCAGCCTACCTGAGCAAGCTCTGCACCCTGATACAGGCTGATAACAAGGTGAAGGTGCTGTTAAGTACAGGTACCCGAAAAATTAGAATATCAGGTAAAAGTTGTTTTATTTTGGCAATTTAACGTAAAAGATGAAACCAACAAATTTTATGGAGCCATTACACGCAAATTGACATCTCTCAAGCAGTTCCTTGTTGTAACTTTGCTGATTAAGATTTTCAGTTTATTGAAACCACAAACCCACAAACTTATTTTTCTGAATATTTTTGAATTTGAGGGTTTTTTTTAAGCTGCAAGACCTGATCAGCAAAATCCAAAGAAATAAAAACTTGAAATATATTGATTTGCATATTATTTGTTGGATAAGAATAAAAACAAAAAAAAAAACAAGTGCCAAATTTGTTTTTAATTAATGAGACTCAATCAGAGAATTTACTAAAGCAATAATGAAAAGCAAAACATTGAGGCATTTAGACAAGGAGGTGAAAAGAAGCAACATTATTACTAGGTTGCTCTTCTACGCAATGCTTTGCAATACCACTTTGCACCTCAAGAGGCGCTAACTGGCCTGTGAAGAGACGCTTTAAACCTTGTGGGTGCTTAATTGCATTGCAGAAATCTTGATTGTAAAGCACTAACAGCAAGAATCTTCATGAAACAAATGAAAAATTACATAAACAACAGAATGAAAAAAAGTCATTTTCAGGAGCGAGCTGATGGACAGATGCTGGTCGTAGCTGCTGCAGTCGGAGTTGCCAGCTGCTTCGGAGCGCCCATCAGTGGTGAGAGAGTGCTTTTCAGACACCAGGCCATGCATTTACTCTTTGGTCCGTCCTCGCGCCTCTGCTGCTCATCTCCTCTCACTTCTGTCTTCCTAGTGTTCTCTCTCCTCGCAGCATTTGTTATTTCTATGATGATGGTGATGATGATGATGGTGGTGGTGGTGGTGGTGGTGGTGGTCGTGATTGTTGTTGTTTGGGTCTCTTATTACACCAATTTATTTGACCATGTCAAAACACATGCTAATGTTTCAGCCTGATGGCCAAATAAATTAGTGTAATAAGTGACCTGTCTTCAAGATTTGTGGTTGCTTCCTCCTTGCTAATGAATATTGTTATCATTATTATCATTATTCTTATTCTTATTATTATTATTATTTGGAGCATTGTCAAGGGTTCGGCACCTCATACACAGATTCCACATGCACACTCGCACTGTGCGACAGACTGAATGCAGCCTTATTGCAACTTGCACATGACAGTGAAATGCCATCAATACATCTGCAATACATGCGCGGTTATGCATTCTGCGTGTGCCGAATCACAAACTTTTGTGCAATTCACAAATCAGTTTGTGCATATAATTGCAACCAAAGTGAATTCCAAGTATGCGACTGATTTCTATTAGGAGAATCTAGGCTTCCTGTTTGTTGTTTCCCCTCCCGCTAGGTGTTCTGTTCAGCGTGGAGGTGATGAGCTCCCACTTCGCCCTCCGACATTACCTGCCATGTTTCTTCTCGGCCGCCTGCGGAGCGCTGACCTTCCGCCTGTTCTCAGTGTGGAGTGGCGACGCAGGTGACGATCTACACTTGACCTCCCAGGGTCATTGGGGATGCAGGTGGGGGGAGGGGGGGGGGGGTCCTCCCTGCAGAGTAAACAAACCGAGAACATGAGCCGAGGACTTCGTGCAGAGACACCTTCCACATAAATCAACATTTCTCAGGGGTCTTTAGTCGCTGTATTATTTGTGTATAACAAGCCGTCAGGGACAGCCAGGCCTTCTCTGCTGGTCTAACAAAACCCGAGAACCGGGAGGTCCAGTGTCCACCACGGCGACCCCACGACGGCCGAAGGAGAAAATGAAGGTTAGGTTGCAGAATCATCTGCAAATTAAAATGTAAATAACGTGGCGCATTGGTGCAACAACATGTTCAGTTGTTAAATAACTTAGTAGTTCAATAGTTTGTTTCGTTCTCGCCTTGTTGGTCTCTCGTATGAATCGGTGACAATGCACAGTTTATTGTACAAGAATTGGACAAGGGTTTACAATCAGAGTGCAGATTGTGTTTTGAAGGAATCTCTCAAAATCGCCTTTTTTGTGAGTTTCGACAGTATCCATGGCCGTCTTAGAGTCCTTACACACCGGGCAATAGACCAATCATGTTTTAAATGATCTGGAAACTACGTTTTGCTCGACGGGGTCACCTATATGAACGTGATGTTATGTGTAAGTGTGATTCTCTATGGATTCTCGAGCCGTGGTGTCATATTGAGGGTAATGGTAAGGGTTGCTGGGGTGACTCTAGTATATTTGCCTCCACAGAGACTCTCCAGGCCTTGTTCAAAACCTATTACCCCGGGACTCTACCTTTCTACCCGCTGGAGGTTCTTCTGTTTGCCCTCCTCGGGTGCGTTGACACCACAAAGGAAGCTATTTCTTTATCCATACAATACTTTTAATGTCCACTAAGACTAAGGTATCTCGCCAACAGGCTGCTGTGCGGCGCCGTCAGCTGCTGTTTCCTCTGCTGCCACCGCCGGATGCTGAGCTACGCCAAAGCGAACCGCGGCCTCGTCAGGATGCTGACCACGGAGTGAGTTTGCCAGACTGCGTTCTCACAGTAAACTTAAGACAGCTGACCTGATGATACATTGTATTTATCCGATTGAGAAAACAAAAACAGGATTGTGCTTGTTTTTATTATTATTATTTGCCTCTCTGTAGGAAGGCCGTGTACTCTGGTGTGGTGGCCTTCGCACTGGCAGCCGTCACTTTTCCTGAATCCATCGGTTCATACATGGCCTCCCAGGTGGGATATAAGGAATTGTGATCGTCCGTGAATCCATGTGGTCATATTAGTCCAGTGTTATCTATCATGGCTGAGGTGCTGGAGTCAATCCCAGCTCTCTAACAGGCGTCATCGCCAGTTCATTTGGAGGCAACGCAGAGAGACAACATCCACACTCACACCTACGCAGGAGTTGCCAATAACCTTTATATGTCTCATGTGTCTGCTGGAGGAAGCCGGAGCTCACGCAGGGAAAACCATGCAGACACAGGGAGAAACTTCAAACCTTCCCAAAGTAAACCCTCTTCCTGTGAGGCCACATACTGCTGCGCATCACATAGCTTCGCATTACATGCTAGATTGTTGCCAAACGAAGCAGAATAACAATGCGGTGCTCACGGATGAATTATTTGGGCCGTTTGTTGCGTTGAGGTTTGAGTTCTTCCGTACGTCTACGATCAGAACACGCAATTTGCCGACGATTCGCACAAAAGGAAAATAACGCCGGTCCTCAGTATGTCCGTCGCTTTGTCTCTTTGTGTTGTTTCCTCTATGTGTGAAGACAACAATGTGCGTATCACTCAATGTTCCACAGCACACCATGAGGCAGCTGCTCACGTCCTTGCTGGAGAGCAGGCAGTGGAGCTCTCCGCCCCAGAACGCATCTGTTCATTCGTCATTAGAGTGGAGCTCGTCGGGCGGCCCCGCTCTCCTCTCGCTGCTCATCTTTCTCCTCATGAAGGTACACAACCAAAGAGCCAATTAGGGGGTCTTTTATCTCTGCAGCGATACCATCAGTGACGAGTCCCACCTTTTCCTCCCATTCCCGCGGCTGCCACTCTCCCATAATTGGCTTTTATTTTGTAGAACGAGTCAGCGAGCAAAAGACCTCTTTTTTTGCTTTTGCTTTTTTTTTTTTTTACCTCTCGTGCTGAATTGTTTGGTGGAACCTTGATGCGCTCACTTACAGCGGCGCTGCAGGTTGAAACCAGCGGGCAGCCGGTGGTCTTGACCGCCAGCCGGCCAATGTTTGCCTCAGTGGTCGGGATCAGAAGTTCCATCAGCCTCCCGCGAAGCTGTCATTTCAGGCTGCAGGTGAAGACTAATCAAGTCATTGTCACTGAGGAAATAGCAGTCAAATGAAAAAAAACAACAACAAAAAACAAGTGAAAATTCTGTCACCTAGGCCCGCTTTGATCCAACTTTGATTTCTTCCAAAACAGTCGAGTGGAGCAAATAAAATCTGTGTGCAGCTTCCTGAGCAGGTGCGGACCTCACAGCTTGTGAGTCTCGATGCTGAGCAGTCGGTCTGTCCGTCTGTCTGCAGATGTGGATGCTGATCCTTGCCTGCACTCTGCCTCTGCCGGCTGGTTACTTCATGCCAGTGTTTATCTACGGTGAGTGGCTGTAGAGCTCTGTATTTTTTACAAAAAAAAAACCCACACACAACCAAAAACTGGGAGTTGCTTATGACAACGGTTTGGTTTTCCAGGGGGAGCTCTGGGCCGTTTACTTGGAGAAGGAGCCGCGTGTGTGTGTCCCTCGGGCCGCTGGTGCTCCTCCATAAATCCTGGAGGCTACGCGCTGGCCGGTATGAGAACTTTCACCGTGGTCGACGTCAGGATACAAAAGCTTTTTTCTCTTGCCGTGCAGGTGCAGCGGCCTTCTCTGGGGCGGCGACGCACACCTTGTCTCCGGCTCTGCTGGCCGTGGAGCTGACGGGTCAGTTCAGCCACGCCGCGCCCGTCCTCCTCGCCACCCTGCTGGCCAACGCCGTGGCCCGTGCCGGGCGACGCCCGTCGTTCTACGACGCAGTCGCCATCAGCAAGAAGCTGCCGCACCTGCCCTCCCTGAAGAAGGAACGCCCCCAGTGAGTGCATGAAGCCAGGTCGCTCCAAACTAGTGCCTGCGTGCAAATGGATCACCCCCTAGTGGTTGGCTGTGATATAGGTTGTCACCTATATCACCTATATGAGAAACAAAAAAGTACCCGTCAAACATTTTTGTCATGAACAAATAAGCAGCAGGCAGACGGACCGACGAGCTGAGCGCTTTAGCTAATGGTGGGGTTCAGGCGAGGAGAAACGACACAGGTGAGACGCATTAAAATCAGTTTACAGGCCTGTTTGTTGTTTCCTTGACAGCAGCGGTGCAGGTTGCTGTTTGGCCGAGCTGCCGGCATCGATCTGGAACTCCATCAGAGAGCCGCAGAAGCAGGCGTTCTCAATTTAGGGATTAAACACTGAGCCACTTGTTGTTGTTGCTCCTTGCACTTAATTCCAAAATCCATGCGCTGTCACTCTTTCGAGGATAAAAGGCCCGTGGGTGTTGGATTTGAGGCGGAGAGTACGACCTGCGAGACAAAGAAGAAACAGATTGCAAGAGGAAGTCAAAAAAAAGACTCACCGTTTAAAAGACAAAGAAACAACAACAAAAATTTAATCTGCTCTCGCTCCTTCCACTGGGCTGGACTGATGAATTCATTGGTGACGCACTCGAAAACCAAAGGGTTTTCTCCCCATCGGAGCCGCCCGCCGCTGATGAGTCAGCCTTGAGTGTCGTCGAGCCAATTAGCCTGAGATCAATGGCTCAACTCTCCCGCAGCGGCTCTGGCCTGCAGGTGTGATGTGACTCACTGTGTTCGCAGGCTCACCGACACACCTGTCGGCCAGCTTTTGAGAGGGAAGCCGCTGCAGCTTCGGAAAACAGCCGGAGTTGCCGAGGTCCAGCGGGCCGTCAACGCCAGTTTGGATGCAGAAATCCCCCTGGTGGACTCGCACGGTTTGCACACCATCACAGCAATGAGTATTCTGCACTTAGGTTCTTAAATTTGATCCCTTTGCTAATTGAACTATCCTCAAAGCCTTATAAATCTTCATGAAGAAATATATTTAGTCCACTGTTTAAAGCCTCCTTCAAAACAAACAGCATGATCTTAGCGTCCTGCAAAATTTGACCCTCACATTTTTAGAAAGGTGGTCTTAGTAGGTGGCGCCAACACCTGACTGGGGTGTGTCGTCACTATCCCGGTAGAGGACTCAGTGCCCTCTGTGACATCACAAACGGATGACAGCAGGATCTATGCTTTGACACACACCCTTGGAGCAAGGGAAAGGCATTATGACTGGAAAACAACATTAAAGTGAATTTTGCATGATATGACAACTTTCAGGAGTCACGATCTGTTGTTGCACATCACAAAAAAGACACAAGGGCTTTGCCACAAGGCTGGTTGGGCCCCCCAAAAGTGTCAAGCGCTTGATGTTCAAACACAGTGATGGAAGTGCAAAGAGGCTCTGAAAATAGGCATGAAAGTGACGACGGGAGCGGGAAAAAAGCATTTCCATTTAGAGAGTTTCCAATCCGGCTGCCGGTTCAAGGAGCTGACAAGTGTGAAGAAGCAGTCAGTCATTCAGACAGTCAGTGAGCCGGCAGAGCCGTTCAGCAGCAATCACATGGATGAAATTTCTGTGTTGGCAGATGACTCACAGCCTGCCGGAGAGCCGCACTCACTCTGGAGCCGCACGGGAATGTGCAAGGAATGAGAAATTCTGTCTCTCTCTCTCTCTCTCTCTCTCTCTCTCTCTCTCTCTCTCTCTCACTCTGTCTAATCTCCTGTTACAGAGTCGCAGACACCTCTGGGCTTCGCTCTTCGATCCGACCTGCTGAAGTTCCTGCGTGGCGGTGAGACCGAGGTGCCAGGTGCAGTCAGACAGGTAGCTGCAGGCTGCGGAAACAAAGCGGAGGCGTGATAACTGTCTGCGGCCGTCAAGGGGCCGGACGAGGGAGGGGCCTCGCATCCTTTGTCGGTCCCTAAATTTCAGGTTCATGGACCTAATATGGGATTTAAGGATTTTCTTCAAAGTCGGGCTGCAAGCAAATAACAGTAAAAAAGTAAAAAAAAACCACTTTAAATTAGCCCTTCTGGTCGATATATGGAAAGCAGAAAAAATATGGTGAAATAGGAATAATATCTGACCTTTAAAAACGCACAGAACAAAACCTACAAATGCCCTTTTTCATTGTTTCCATCTGCAGGATCGATAAGCCACACACAAACATTCGGGGGGTTGGGGATGGAATATTTGCCTCCTATTGTGAGCCAGTCTTGTAATTCTGCAGATGTTGTGCACACTCTGTGGACATGACAACAATGCGACTCTGGGAAAAATGAATTAAATATGCCAGACGTTGTGTCTCACGTGCGTTGTGCAGACTCTGGATGAGGTGTGTCGCATTCACCCGCCGTCAGTCCTGCTGTCACCCAGCGCCACCGTTCAGCAGGTAGGAGGACTAGAAAGAAACATTATTCCTATGATTGTCATTATTATTATTGTCAATGATATTGTCTCCAGTCTGTTGTTGCGGGTGGAAGTGGAGGTTAATGAAGAGCTTGGGCTGTTGAGAAATATCCATCAACGCCTTCATGGCTCATTTACACCTTGTCTCCATTTTCCCTTTTTCTTTTTTTAATCCAGTCACACATCGACGTAAAAAACGGAACAGAAATGCCGACTGACGTCCCGAGAAAACATATTGTTGTTGTTGAAGCTTCATGTGCTCTTCCAGGCTTACAGGGTTCTGACCGTGGTAGGATCCCAGCCGCTGTTCGTGGTCGACCAGGGGAAGCTGCTGGGATTCATTACCTGGCGAGAGGTAATAATAGAGGAATCCGGTAGAAACCATATTCACACGCAAGGTCAAATCTTGATTCACAATGTTTTAAAGCAGCTGTGAAGCTCAACCTTTGTTACAGCTGGACCAGAGTTGGTTGATGATGATTGTTTTCATTAATGCTTAACCACAGTTGTGTTTTTTTTTTTTTTTTTTCCTTTGCTCCTTTCTGTGTCCTTTTTCTGCTTTGTGGCACCAGATGAAGAGGATGATGGAGGATCTGGCCAAAGAGGTCTGAGGGAGGAATTCAAGCCCACTTCTCCACCTCTTAGAGCAGAACTCCATCCACCTCGGTCCCATTAACTGTAACACAAGGCCGACTTTAACAAGATGCCGCCTCTCCATTTTTCTTTTCCTTTTATCCCTTTTGTACATTCGCAACATTTGCACATGAACGAACCCATTATTAGCCAGAAGCCCCAGTGATCAGGGCTCATTAGAAGGTGTAATTAGCAGGACCTCAGTGAGTCGAGGAGTTCACACAAAGCACAGCTCTTGGTTTGGTCCGGTCCAGTCAGAACAATACGCAGGCGGGATGTAAACAAAAGGCCAAGAAGCAGCCGCTAAATCCATTAACCCAACGTGGCCCCAGCTGGTGGCTTTAATCCCTGCAGACACGTCTGTTTACTCTGTGTAATCCGGCAAAGGCAGCTTCTGTTTGTCAGTTTGGCACTAATTAAAATGACTGTGCAGTAATGTCCTCGTGTGAGTTTTATGGGATGCGTTGGGGCTCTGAACGTAGACATTCACAGGTTTCATCTCTTGTACCAATTGGTGCTGAGATAAAAAAAAAAAAAAAAAAACCTCTAATGGACGTTAAAGGCCCAGTTTGTTTTCTGACTTCACTGGTGACAGGTAATGGAAACAAAATTATCTGACTTTACATCTAAATAAACATCTATATTGACAAATGGAGCAGGTAGATCATGTGATAATTGTTGAAAAAAATAAAGAAAAACACAATGCTGGCTGACTTTAGGAAAGCGTGAAAGCTTTTCAAACTGGAGCAATTCCTCAAGAGGTGACACGTATTGTTCAAAGGCTTCAAGATTAGCTTGTCTTTAAAGAAAACCACTTAAGATGGTCTGACTGAAATCAGAACTATATGCACCCCTCTGCAGATCCAGCAGTCGTAGTCTGCTGGTTAAAAAAAACCCAAATGCACTAAGTACTGATGCACTCCAGGATTTTCTGACAAGTTGTAAATTCAACAGTGACATTCTCTTTACATCTGCTGTTTTTGTCATATTTTTACTTTTGACATTCTGTGGAAGGAGTTTTGTTTCATACCAGCAGTCGACAGACTGTTTGTTTTAAATTTAAAACCACCCAGATTCCTCATGAGTCTCACTTCGTCTCTCTTTCTCAAACACACACGCTCCACCTCCCTCCCTCTTTCTCACCAACCTGCCGCTCTCAGACGCGGCAGTGTGAATAAAAGCTAATCATAGATGGACTGTGGCGTGTAATTGCTTTCCTCACAAAAGAGTTCTCATTCCCAGACCCTGATGAATCAGGTTTCTTGAAGGAAAGATGCATTTTTTTGTTTTTGTCCTGGCAGTTTTGTTTCCGATTGTCACTATTGAGATATTTTGTTTGATTTAAAAAAAAAAAAAAAAAAAAATCACAAAGGTTACAGCGACATTTACCAAAAGAGATGTTTTATGACAAGATATTTACAGCAGAGTAGCAGAGTTGTGTTCACGGATCAGTTCCACGTGTAAAAACAACAAAGCTCAAGGTCCCACGTTACACCTCTGTTCTTGATTTTTCATCCCAGACTCCAGTGGAGCAGCCCGATTATCCAAGAAGCTCTCTTTAACCCTCTGTTTACAGAAACACTCAATTACAGGTTCTTACTGAAACTGGTGTGTTGTAGGATCTTCCACGTGTTTGAAGGGGGATGAAAAGAGGCCTTTATGACGTCACAAAGGGCTGATTTCCATCACTGAGGGATTGAACACTTTCTGAAACATGGAGCAAGCAACGGATGGAGTTCAGTGACAGGTTAGAGTCACATATTGTTCAGAATCATTGGTAAATTGGAATTTAGAATAATATGGACCCTTTAATGTACATTTACTTGGAACAAAACATGGAGAGTCCTTCTTTCTTTAATATTCAGAGCGGCAGACGTCTGAACCTGTGGGATCGTGAGGAGGTTCAGGCACTCAGACGTCTCCCAACAATTCATCTGAGGAAATGTCTCTTCAGAGACGGCTGCCTCGATTTTCTTTATGTTCTCTTCTTCACCCCCCCCCCATCAGTCATTGCTGGTGATTGAAGCCCAGGTTCGCTCTCCCGGTTTCCCGTCAGGCCTAGTTGTAGAAAACATCATCCTCAGACAGAGAGCTGCTGTCCACGTGGCGGACGGCGCCCTCGGTGGCAGTGGCAGCGCCGTCCTGTTGGCTGGGGGAAACGGAGTCGACCACCGGCTGAGGCGCCGCCTGCGCCGCCATCCTGCTGCCGCCAGCGGTGGCGTACGCCTGGCAATGGAGGTCGTACAGGTGCTGGGGGACGCCGAGGCCTGCAGCGTCCAGCAGGAACTGGGACAGGAAGTGGCTCGGTGCCGCTGAGGAGGGACAACGGGTTTCACTTAACAACGGCTTTGCACTTCTTGACACGAAAATAAATAAAAATGACGAGACTTGCAATTAAACGGCTCGGTGGCACGATGAGGGAGCACTGGCGATGCATTTAGTCCTGTTGATTGGATTATAAAGATATTAAAAAGTAAGGCGTCAGAGTCAGACGCTGCAGGGCTGCACAGGACGAGGAACCATGAGAGAGAGAGATTGGTTTAATATCTTTTATCATTATATTTATTCATTACTCTGAAAATCTTATTTATCTTTTTCCAAGACACCATTTATTGCTGCTACTGTTGCGACAGCGCCACCGCACGGTGTCGTCACAGGCTGCAAATATCCGACTCGATGTTGCTCCCCGTCTGCTTCAGTTAGACGTCTCCTCCTTTACATGCAGCACGATTCACTGGTATATGGCAGCACTCGGCCTGCCGCAATCGCATGCAGTAAATGAAGAAAGTGTTTCTTCTTGAAGTGGGTGTGCGTGCACTCTGCTCCTTTCTCGTGTTTCTGGGAGCTCCAGACCTGCAGGCCAGCTTCAAGCCATCGGGTTGTTTCATGCAGCCCACCAGACCATAATAGTTGTGTGAATGTGATTGTGGTCTGTGTAACGTGACCTCAGTCATAAAGAGTCATAAAATCTCCCACAATGCACTTGATTCCAGTGTTTTCACATCAACGTTTCCAATAAATGAAACTGAGAAATTGCCCGAAAAAAATCATTCTTAAAATGTCGACGAGGACAAAAGGGGATGAAGAATATTGTATAAAACGAAGGTGATTTAATTTGAAAGTTTGGGATAAAGTGGATGTAATAACTTACATAACTGTTTGATGAATTTTGTCTTTGGTATATTGGTATTTGGTATTTATTTAAAGTTTGATCTTTGCTAAACAGAGTAGCATGGTTTTGTTAACCTGATTAAAGGGTTTATAGTAGCACAGAGTTCAGAGAATCAGCCGTTTGCTTTTTGTGTGCTAACATAAATTTTTGCATCATTGCAAACACACAACATTGGTAACACAAAGCAGCAATCCTGGATTCACGGGCTGGAGACACGTTTTGTTGTAAGAATACCTTGTTAAGGCCGTTGTTTGCGATGAACGGGTGACGTGTCTGAGTCCGTGTTGTGTTCTCACCTTGCACGCTGGTCGTGGGCTCGTCCACGCAGTCGTCCATGGACCACACACTCATGGCTGCCTCGGCCAGCGCAAACTGCTCCGCCACCCCTGAGAGGAAAACGATCAACAAAAGAAAACATCACACCGTCAGGTCCCTCTGATTTTTTTTTTTTTTTATGTATTTTTTTTTATAAAAGCCAACCTTCCCTTGTAGTTTTCATCACCACCAGACTGCCGTCTCAAACAAAGGGAAATCAAATAAGCTCGGGAGAATCGAGTCAGCATCACGGGACGTCATAAAGGAACATCGACTTTCACCGTGAGCCAATCAAACAAACACAAAAAGGCCCCCTGAGGGACGTGAGCGCCACTTCATCTCGGCTGACCTCATCTCAGCCGCCTTAAATTCATTCCAGCACCGCCACCGCCGCCGCCGCCTCACCTGCAGCGAAACGAGCCTCCTTGATCTCGTCCGTCATCTGGGAGTAGAACTGCTCGTCCTCCTGCAGGTCGGCGCCCATTCCCCCCCAGCCTCTGCCACCTTTGCCCCTGGCGCCGCTCCAGCCTCCCGTTGCGTCGCGGCCGCCACCGCCTCCCCAGCCCTTCCACTCAATCAGGTGAGCCACTCTCCCCTGGGCCATGGCCGTCGGCTTGGTGATGTGCTCCTTCACGGTGGCCACCAGGCCTGCAGGAGGAGAGATCAGTAGAATCAACCGCTTCAATCAAGATTGTTTTAATTTAGTTTGTTCACTCATTTTGTTCACTCTGTTTCCCGAGAGATTCATTTCTGCTGCTGCTGCTGCTAGTCTCCAATAAACACTTCAATATATTGTAAATATTCTTCATGGCAGTGTAAGAACGCCTGAGGGAAATAAAAAGAGTCGCTTTGAGAGTGTCTTGGGAGGTTGAACTTTGATTTAAAAATGATAATACATTGATTTTGACCCAGTTCATATGTGCATCATGAAGTCGAAATGCTAACAGGCTAGTATGCTGTTCACTAATATTCTTGCCACATCTTCAAACAAAACATCATTTTCCTCAAGTCCCGCAGCTGTCAAGTCATATCACAAGCCTTCATCACAGCGATTACATCCATCTGAATCAGACAGACAAACACCCATTGTTGCCCCAAATTGACTCTTGTCGAGCAGTAATGAATGCGCCGTGTCCCATATCAGCATTAATGTTATTCATAACCTGTGGAACGACTGTGCAGACCCACAGAAAGGCCCTAATTTATTTTAATCACAAGAGATAAGGGCAGAAAGGTCGGGAGGAATAAAGAGTTTGGATTGAAGATGACAGCCAGCAGACTGGAGCACAATCAAAGGGACGGAAAAGCAAATGTTGAAAGGGCACCGGCGGAGGACGATGAGGAAAGGTTACAGCGGGAAGTTAACAGAGGCAAATGTTGTCATGGGGAGGAGGAAAGATGAAGAACAGAATCTTGTGGGATGGAGAGAGAGAGCGATAGCAAGAGAGAGAAAGCGCCTGTATGCTAACGAGAGCCGAAGAACTCATCACGCCGCCTTATTTTCAGCGCTGAGGTGCTCAACACAATTCTAAAATGTTCTCCATTGTCATTGGCCTTGTGTATTCTTTCAGCTGCGAGGGAAGCAGCCGCTGTGAGGTGTCTTCACAAAACAAAGAAGAAGAAATACAGGAAGTGGCCAGCTGTGGCTAAGAAGATTAGCTCGGATGCAGCAATGGATTTTCAGAAGATTTGAGCATTTTTACATCAAAAGACAAGGGAAAGACGGACACATGATGACATCAGGATAATGACCGTGCCGTTTATTGATTGTACCGCACGAAACATTGTGAGATAAATGTGGCCACTAGTAGAAAATCAATGCTAGCTTGTTCAAATAATGCCCGCTGCTTTGAGACTAAAGGTAGCCCGCGATCAATTCTGACAGTCAGAAATTTGCAATAACCATTTGTGGCTGACACGACATGACACATCCTTTCATTCCTGCCGAGCAGTATGGCATGCTGGGAAGGTTGTTTAAAATCGCACAATGTGCAGCTGCTCCCTATAGCGTCACCGTTCGCATTAATAGAAAGCAGTGAGCTGTTGCTGTCTGGGTGAAAAATCCGATTTGAGTGCTTTTCTATGGCTCTCCTACTGCCTGTTAAATTGATGGATGTTTGCAATAAACATATCAGGAAAGTTTTTTTTCCCCGACATGTTGTTTTGAGTTACACTATCTGTACTGCAGCAGGAAATCAAAGTGATCTGTGGCTCCCACAGAATGTGCAGTTTGATTGTTTGGGAAGCTCCGTCTTCTGAACATTCAGCGCAATGAATCAACGCCACAACAACCGGTTGGGTTGCTTCCATTGTCGTATATCATGGAAGAGTTTTTATCCAATCATATTTCAGCTGGCTTGTGTTTTCAGGTTCTATGAAATCTGCGTTAGGCCTGCAGGACCGACAAAGAAGGCTCCTGTCTGCTGTAAGTGAACAGACCTCAGTTAGTTGCGACAGCCAATCGGATCTCAAGTCTGTGATGCCACGGACAGCTAGCTGGCTTTACTTCACGCATACGCGTCCTGCGATTGGATAAGCCCAGAGAGCCTTTAAGACTTTACCCAACCCGCAGATCCGGTGGCAACCACGACAAACCTGCAGCAGCTGCAGAAGGAAACTATGTTTTGCTCAACTAGGCCACCTATATGAAGGTGAATGTGTGTTCAAGTGTGATCCTCTATGGATTCTCAAGCCATAGTGTCATGTTTCATATGACTAAATATGACGTCAATGATGGTCTCCTATGAACCCTGTGAGTTAATGCTGCAGATTGTGTTCAATGTGTAGGTTTAGACCGATCATGTTTTAATTTCTGCAGTTCTTCCTCCTAAATGTGATCCCATCAGTGGCATCTGCAGGCGGTCTCCCCTGTAACTCCTCCTCTGAGTCTGCTTGTTTGTTTGCAGCTAAAAATTTGGATGAGATTCCGTCGAATTCTAATTCATTTTCGTCTCTACTTTATAATAACAAACCATTGTGTGGTTGCTCTTTTCATGTTTCATTGCACATTTTACCCCCCTTTTGTTGTTTCTGCCTTGAATCTATACAATTTTCTTGCCAACTGTTGAATAAATAATGAAAAAAATCCATTTTATGCCCCCGGGTAAAAATTCTGCACGGGCTTCAGAGAAACAAATCTGTGTTAGCGGAGCTCCATATGGGCGCGATGACACCCCGTGTTTGCTCATCTGTCCTTGTTTGTTATTCCGCTCCGTCTCCTAGCGGCACCCAGCAGGGGCTCTGTCGTCACATGATACGAGGTGGTCTGCTCCAACGCGGCCACTTTATACTTGTGGCCCGCATCGACAGGTGTTTACACTCAGTCAGAGCAGAAAACAATGACGCGGGAGAGAAAAGCATCTTGTGCGAGTGGCAGCCGAGAGACACGTTGACAGACTGTTGCCACAGAAAGTGCCAGTGTTGACTGATTTTGTTTTTAACATTCAGCATTAGTTACACTCACTTGTCTAATTTTGTATTCATAATGCAAAAAGCGCAACAAGTTACTAATTTGTTCGAATTGAACTCAACGGACTCCAGCTGAAATGAACTAAAGTGAAGTGCTGAAAACACCTGGAGACTGAATCAGAGCCGGTCTGAGTCTCTCAGCAATGACGACGACGGTGTCAAACGATTAGCGATGCGGCTGCACTGTGAGGTCGAAGCGCTGGCGGAATTGAAGTTTCTGCCTCCAGCTGAGCCAAATTCACCCTGAATAGCGGCGTCTCTGCCGGCAGCTACACTCTGTGACTTAAGAGTGTTTTTTCAAATTAAGCGATGATTGACAGCCAATTAAATCCTGGAGCAATGCTAGCAGGTCCATTTTTTTTAGTTTAACTGCTCAAATTCTGTTGCTCTCCTGATGCAGGTGTCACCCGTGTGTGTGTGTGTGTGTGTCCACACTTTCTGCTGGCAAAAGTTCAGCAAAGGCACAAGCCCTCGACTGATATAATTAACCTCCTGCAGGTGCAAAGGAAGGCAAAGAGGAAATACACAGGAAGTGGTGGGAAGTCACGTCATGAAGAAGAGAGGACGCAGCAGCAGGGAAACCAATCAAATCAGGGGAGGGAGAACGTGCATTTGTGTGTTTGTGTGTTCGTGTGTGGACTGACGTTAAGTGCACGTGTAGGAAGGGACGACTATGAGCAGGAGAAGAAGGGAAATGACATTAGGGGCCTCCCGCGGCTCCTGAAGTCACTTCCCAGCATGCCGCTTTTCCCCTCCGCTGCCGCGTGAAGCGTGTGTGTCAGTCGTCAGTCTCACCCATCAGGGAGGAGGTGGCCAGCGCCCCGACGTCATAGCCGCCCCTTTTGTCCGCCACGCGGCCGTTGGAGGGGTTCTGAGCATCCTGGAGCGGAAGAGAGAGCAAAGTTCAGGCCCGGTCAGAGCCGCGGTCGAGACGTTTCAAATAGATCTGGGAAGGTGTTGTTTCTCTAAATAGGGAGTCGCTGACTCGCTGCGGTGTGGCTGCTGCCTCTCCAGGGAGCAGAGGAGGTGGGAGAGAGTCTCCGCCTGGCATTTCCAGCCAGAGATAAAAAACAAAACAAAAAACAAAATATAACGGCACACAGCCAACAGAGACGTCCCGCGACTATAAGCAGTCAGTCCTGGAGCTCACTGCTGCTGCTGCTGCTGCTGCTTTTTTTAAAAAGAGGCCCAGAGTGACGATAACTGCCAGCGTCTCTGCCAGCCCTGCAGGTCCGAAGGGAAGGAGATGAAAGCGTATATGGAGAACCTGAAACGGCTCCGATCGGAACTGCACCTCAGACTAAAAAAATGAATGCGTTTGTCTTGTTTCATTTTGCAAATGAGCGTTCATCCTGACACATGAAGTGCATCAGGTCTGCCTCCAACAGCATTCTGCATCACAGATAGTTTAACATCAAATTAGCAACGGTTATAAAAAGGTCCCACATAATAATAATAATAATAATAATAATAATAATAATAATAATAATAATAATAATAATAATAATAATAATACGTCTTTTTTAACATGTCTTTTTGAACATGCACAGCCTGGCAATCTCTCCTTTGTGATGTCACAAAGGGCCCTCCCCCTCCTCCCTCAAGGTCTCTGACTTGCACGCCCCACCTCCTCTTAAACATATGGTGCAGGAGGGCGTCAGTTTTGGCAGGGCGCTGTAAACATTGGGCTCAATATGCCGTTTCCTGCAGATCTTGGCGGAGAGGAAGAACCCTGGAGCGGGAAATGCATTTAGCGTGGCTTTTGTCAGGTGTTTTATTATTAGCATCATTATGAATTTTCCTTTCACAGCGCTCAGGAGAGCAGGCGGTGTGTGTGCTTGTGTGTCTGTGTGCAGAAACACACTTGGTGATGTGCCCCGCAGCCGTCGTTCCAGATGCTGGAGGGGGAAATAAAAGCGGCTCCTTGGCCTCCTTTGGAAAACTGATTAAAGTCTCCGCCGACTGGGCGAAGGCGAAATAGCCTCCGCTTTTGGGATTAATTTTAAAAGAGCAAAAAGGCGGCGGATGTAATCCAGCTGCGATAAGGTAAGAGCGCAGATGGCGGTGGAGGTTTTTTTCTGTGACGGGAACAGGACGATTTTTTGGCAATTTCTCTTCTTCATCATCAGAAACACACAATCAATGACGTCTCAGCGGCGCCAGACGCAGTGATATCTTTGTTCAAAATCACACAAAGGATTATATTTGACTGCCGAGGACATTGACGTTAAACATTGGTAAAAATGCAGCAAAGTCTGGTGTATCCACTGTCGGGGTGAGAAGCAGGAAGTTTCACCTGCGGGAAGGTGTGAAGGAGCGTCACAGAGTGAGTTTGAGGTGTGAAAGAGACGTTTGAGAGGAAATATGTCACGTCTTCTTGAATGCAGACTCATATGTACGCGTACAATAAGCCCTGCAAGTAAACTTCCCATTCCATCGGCTGACGAAGAGCAGCTGAGCAAGAGTGGTTTTGCAAGGGGAAGATCCCAGAAAGTTCAGAAAGTTGCAGCAAGTTTGAGCTAAACACACAGGAATGGCTATCGGTGCTTTGTGACGTCACAAAGGGCAGTGATACCGAACTAAAACCTCATCTGGGTTGGTGACACCATTTGATGTTTCATCTGGCCACAAAGTTTTTTTTTCCAGGATGCTGTGAACAGCTTTGTTAAATATGCTGTTTTGAGGAGACTACTCACAGGAAACGCATGCTTATTATCTTGCAGGGTACAGCTTTTTGGAACTCCGTGTCCCATGACACAAATAAGGTATAAACACATGAAGGAAGGAATGAATGAAGGACGGTTGTGGACGAGTTCACCTTGGCTGAGTTGGTCTGAGCCTCAGCTAGCTGCTCCTGCACGGCAGTCATTGGACAGCGGAACTCTGTGGAGAAGCACACGCCCAATTTAGAGTCACGCTGAATCGGTGTGTGTGTGTGTGTGTGTACATGTGTGTGTATATGCGGTCAAGTGTCAGAGCTAAAGGATGAGTCGCCTCTGGCAACGAGGGGTCAAACGAGGCTCACAGTGGGAGGAGGAGGAGTGAGCGGAGCAAGAGAGAGAGAGAGACACACAATTAAATTTGAGATTTGAATTCAAGTGTCCCTGCATATTTTCTCTCTAATTGATGGAGACAGGGTTCCCATTAATGAGGGCAGGAAGTGGAGGGAGAGGCTCCATTTGCATCGTATGAAAGGTCAATGGAGACGCACGCACGCCAACAATCACAATGCACGCGCACACAGGTTGGGCTTTCCCCCGCCGTCGCCTGTCGCAAAGACAATTTGCATGACGGTGCCATAAAGACGTCACAGCTCGCAGCCACAGGAGGCACGAGACATATCCATTTCATTAAGGTCTTGGGCCGCTGCTGCTGCTGCTGCTGCTGGTCTCTGGACGCCAGTAACAGGTCAAGAAACTCATCTTCATTCCTGAAGCAATCAGCTGTTCTTGCCAGGTTAAATCCCTGCTGGGCTCTCAATTTCTCCATCTTTCTCTCTCTCACACACACACACACTTAAAGACTCACAGGACGCTAATATCAGGTCAAGAAACACATCCTGACTACTGAACCAATCTGTTTTTCCAGTTGGGGTAAATCCCTGCTGGACACTCAATTTCTCTCTCAGTCATACGCGTCCTCACGTACACACACACACACACACACACACACACACACACACACACACACACACACACACAGCTGTCTTATCAGTTTGTTCCGCTGCCAGCCCTCTCTTTCTCTCTCTCTTTTCTGTCAACGGCTTCAAAGAGCATCGCTCAGACAGTCACAGCAACAATGAATGACTTTGTCTGGCGAAGCAGCGACAACCCCCATGGCAAAATAAATAAATAAATAAATAAATAAATAAACACAGGAAGAGTGGGAATTTAAAGTACGGGCTGAGAATGTGCTAATGAGGGAGTTTGAAGCTCAAAACCAACCCTCGTGTTTCGCTGCAGACATTTTCAATTTTTTTTCTGACGCAACAAAGCAGCTGCGGCTGAGACGCGGTCCGAGACGTTCACATGCGGCTCACGCCGCACACGTTCAAGTCGCAACAGGTTGCCGTTTGATCTTCCGCAACCTCCGCTGATCCGATGATAACACCCCCGCACGCCCCACTCCTTTCCCCTGCCCCCCCAGCAATCAGCCTCCAGCGACGAGCTCACATACAGAGCACGTGAAAAAAAGTTTCCAGGTTGTCGCGCTCGCAGCCAACGCAGCCTCATCCAATCGTTCGTGCAGCCGCGCCGGCAGGAAGAGCGCTTCTCATCTGGTGGACCGTTGAGACTGGGTTGCAGGGGGAATGGAACCGGCAACCACACACACTCAGGGCACGCACTAACAGGTGGGCTCCGGCACTGACCTTTGTGACCTTTGCAGAGGCAGGCACCCATGGTGTCGCGACGGCCGGGCAGTTATCTGTTCACCATGGCGGGCTGGAGGGCGAGGCGCAGGTGGAGGTGGACGAGCAGAGGACGACGTAGCCGAGGAGGCAGAGTGGAAGCAGGAGGATGCACTGACGGGCTTCTTCAGCTGAGGAGAGAGTTGAAAAGAGAGAGGGTGAGAAAGAGAGAGAGAGGGAGAGAGAGAGAGAGAGAGGTGGGGGAGGGAGAGACGGGGGAGAAAATCGAGGGAAATCCGTGAACGATTTTAAATCCCCTCCCCTCTGTTTTCCTCTACTCTCCTCCCACTCCACTCTTCTCCTGCAGCCCATGCAGAACCTATGTATGTATTGATCTGGAATCTATGTATTGATCTGGCTATCTGTACATTCTATCTATCTATCTATCTAACTTATCTATCTATCCATCCACCACATGGAGGTGAGTGTCTGAGGAATTGTACTGAGTCGTAATGAGTTGCGTTCGAGGCTCTCGCTGACCAGGGGCAGCAGGACAGATGGCTCATTCTTCCCAACAGTCACTGTTACTGAGTGACTTCCGCACTTGTCAGTGCATTAAGAGGAGAAAAAATCTTGACGAATCAAAACTCAAGTCACTGAGTCCACTTGGGGCAGTCAGGTTCCAAACATCCAAACTCTGCCCCTCTTGTTTGTTTTTTTTTGTCTCTTTTGACAATTGCAACTTGACTGAACAGATCCAAGGTGGCCCGATGACACATTTGCCACAGCCACAGGTTGCAGGTTCAAATCCCAGGCCCCGTGCCACTCTGTGTGTGTTTTTTGCACGTCCTCCGTGCACCTGTTTGTCTTCCTTCCAGGTTCTCTGGTTTCCTCCCACACCCCAATCAGGTTCACTGGAGACTCCAAATTGCGCGCAGGTGTGACTGTGACTGCAAACGTTTTCTCCGCTGTGTGATCATGTGACCGAGTGGCAACTGTTCAACTCTGCCTTCTCCCTCAGACGCCTGGGACAGACTTCTTTGATCATCCCGGGAGATTTGGACTGTTTGTCAGTGAAAAACCAATCTTCTCTTTTCCAGGTTGATTGAGAAAAAAATGTCAAAGACAGTTCAAAGTACAAAAAACAGAGGTTTGTGTTGGCATAATACTCTAATGATGTAGCATAACATGATGGCACGTCTGAGAAATTACATCAAGGTTTTGGACATTCATTTTGCTGCGTATCTTTCTGTGTCTTCTGTGACCTTGGAAAAATATTTTTCAGACACAACAAACAAACAAACACATGCACACACGCACACACAGATATACACAAACACGCACACACACACACACACACACACACACACACACACACACACACTGTGGTAAAGAGGCAGTGTTCCCTGATGCTCACATCGCTGACACTTTACTGACACCGCCTGCTCAAACAGCTCCTTCGCCTCTTTTTTACGGGAAAGTGCTGTTGCCGTGGCAACTGAAGCACCCCTTATTTTCTTTCCCAAGAGACAAATTGTCTGTGTAACCAAAGATGCAATATTTGATGCGAGGAGTTTGACAGTGTGGGAAAAAGTTTGGCAAACACGGAGAAAAGGGAGGGTTTGTTTTTCTGCAAGGTGAGGAAAATTGTTCACTTTATCCGAGTCAAAATACAACATAACTATCTGAGGGCTTGATGTTCAACACGAGACAAACATCTCAATATCACTAGTACGAAAAGATCTTGGCATTAGATTGTTGTAGTGAAAGTTTTTTGTTTAGTTCAGTGTCTCTGAAGCTCAGATCTAATCATCTGTAAAAGCCTTACCAGAAGTGAGATACTGTCAGGGGGCAGTTGATTGAGGAGGCAGAGCCTTTGGATTTTCCCATTATACTCGCAGAACAACATCAGAAAACTGTTTGTCTCTAAATGACACCTGCAGGCCCTCAGTGGGTACGACAGCAGACTGAAACAACTCCAGGTGGTGGCCGTCGTTACACAACACACACAGTCGGTCCAACAAAAATTATGTAAATGCATTTACTTCATTGTCATATCAAACTTTATGTTTCACCCTGGACTGAAGCAAAGCAGCATTGCATGATTACTTCTCTAAATAACTCTGCAGATCTTCAGGAAACAGCGTTTTTAACTTTCTGTGAACAGCCTACCTTCAACCTTTCACACGTTTAGAGGGGGGGATAAAACAGGACCATCTAAAGTGGCAGAGCCAACATCTGGATGGAGGTGTCGTCACTAATGTGGAGGTGAGATGTCAGTGTCTGTTGGGACATCACATCACATCAAGCAATAATTACCAGGCGTCTGTGTTTCAGCGCACTCTTTTGAAAAATGGAGAAAGCAAAACAAGTAGTTAATTGGCCACCTTGTTTATTTTGTTTTATATGAAATCACAATGAAAAGGCGAAGAAGAATTCGTTGAAAGAATTTAAAAACAAAAATAAATCTAGCTGTAACATTCCTCAGAATGTGCAGGACTCTTTCAACAACTCTTTCAAGATTTATGAGCCACATTTTTGAAATGGCTCTCCCGGTCTGGAGACTTCCGAGGGACAGTTCAGTAGAAGCAGTCTGCCCTCTTGTGGCGGCCAAGCCGAAGTGCAGCTGTTAATTTCCAAACTCGCTAAAAAAAAAAAGAAAAAAAAAAGAAAAAAGAAATGTCATTGCTTGCGCAAGTTCCACCTCTGTATTCTCATGGAATGGTGGGAAAACAGAGAAATAAAGCAGCTTGGGGTTTTAGTTCCGGGGGAGAAAATAAAAAAGGATGTGATCAATAATTCAGGCCACCAGGGGAGCCTTTGCTCTAATCACCTTTGGCTTGTCTACCTGCCTGTCAATCAATCACCTTGCACATGGCTGGAGAAAAAAAAAAAAAAAATCAATTTTGGTCGATATTCACATCCCGGCTCCACACTTCTCCTTCAACCCTCCATCGCGGTTCCACCAGCCGTGTTTGTCCTTGTGTGCATCTCCAGCATCACACTACCTCCTCAAAACAACCGACAGAAAAAGAAGGTTGATTTATTTTATTCTATTTCTTTTTTCTTTTTTTTTCAGTCACAGAAAGAGAGCAGGAGGAATGTTTCCGCAGCAGCCACAGAGACACAGAGACAAACCCCGAGTGGAAAAGCCACAGACGTTCAGTCACTATCATTGCTGTTTTTCCCCTGGAGGCACTGAGCAAACTGGATGACACACACACACACACACACACACACACACACACACACACACACACACACACACACACGAGAAAACATTTCTATACGCACCCGACAGACACACGGCTGCCTTAAATTAGCTTAGCTTACACATGAGAGGAGTGTTTTTTTCTTTTGCCTTTCTGAAATTAAATCAGCTTCTGGCAAAAAAAAAAATGTTTTCTTGCACAGCGGGGATTTCCCACTCTCGCGTATTTAAAAACATGTCATCGGGGGGGGGGAAGAACAACTTGGAGGTGTATTTTTAAAACTCTGGAAGTCAAGCTGACGGACCACCGTGCTTTTTATAGACCCACCCTGCTCCCCGGTGACAAAAGATCCACATTTCACACACGGAGGTGCCCACAGCGGCCCTCCGACTCCTCCAGTCAGGGAAAACTCACCCTGTGCAGAGAAACACAAATAGAACTCAGTCTGGTTTGGCTTCAGCTGCGCCGCAGGTTGTTGAATCTCGTTCCAGAACAAAAACCTGACGGTGCCGTCATGGAAAATATGTGAGGACATACAGGAAAAGCACAAACGCACTAAACATTAAAGCATTACTGTTTCCTGTTCCCATACGCTGTAGGTCTCACCACTTTTCACCATGTGACTGGATTGTGCTCCTCTTGCAAAACCTAAAGCACACAGAGAAGATCACTCACTAAAAAAAAAAAAAAAAGGCCAATTTATTTAGTTAATAAATATTTAGTTAATAAATACAAAACTGATAACAGTTGAGTTTTCTCCAGAAATAAAGTCATCGAGATAATCAGGAAGTGCAGTGTGACAGTGCAGTGTGAGATGAATGACTTTAAGACACTCATGCACCCAGAATTCTACTTCATTAGTGTGCAGCAAAGTCATACAGGGGGGAAAAAAAACGTTTTTGTGAGCAAAAGATTTTATAAAACATTTTACAAAAATGAGTCTGAGATTTTGAGTCCAAAATCTAACAACAGCATCCAGATCCAGCTATGATCTGAATCGCTTTTAGCTGGTCAGACTGCGATCAGACTAATCAGCCTTTTGCCAAAAGACAGAGGCAGCCAAGATTTGGATTTTGTAGGAAAAACAGGAAATTTCTTCAAATTTGGGGATTTTATCGCAGCAGGACATAATTTGTTGTACAGCTGAACAGCAGTAAAGTCTTGTCTCTTGATTTTATAATTTCTTTATTTTTGCTGTTTTCTTTTAGTTCTGCGAAGGCACCAATAGGAAGCTCTGTGCTGTGACTAACTGGACCAATCCAAATTGGCCCCTTTTGAACAGGCTTCATCCAACATTTGCAAAAGTTTCCAGTGGGCTGTGAAACAAAACTGGTGGATTCGTACAAAAAAAAAAAAGTGAGCGGCCAGTCTCGTATTCACACTGCATTAGAGGCTCCGATCCAACAGAGCTGCACAGAAATGGGTCTCGCCCACTTGACTTTGCGGCTCGAGCAGTGAGAGGTCGCAGAGCCATGTGCAGACCATTACCATTACCACGGCCACGATGCTATCTTCAACCTGTGGTGGCGGGGGGGATTCAATACGTTCGTCTCTGTTTGTGTCTCCTGGAGCCGCGTCAAGATCCACTTTCCACCACTTTTTGACTCCGTCCCGTCAGAGAGCGTGTGGAGGCCCTTGTTCTCCTCGAGACACCTGCCAAGCACAACGCAGCGAAAGAAACTCGCACGGAGCAACTGCGATGACGCAGGAACGCCTACGGTGGAAGTGCGAGGGACTTTTTGTTCGCGTTTCTTTTTTTCTTTTTTTTCCGCCCGCGTTCCCGGCGGTGCCAATCGTCCCAATAAGTCATCAAAGCTTTGTGCGGCGGTCACTTCGTGGCCTAGCTCTGCAAGAACTCCCACTGCGTCAGGAACTGCAACAACCATAATATTAGCTTGAGAATCACATGATATACGGAGCACTGAGCACCGAAAACCGCCGTCTGCAACACTGACCGCTCTTCCCTCCCTTTCCTGCCACTTCTCATCCCCTTCTTTTTCTTCCCCTCCTCTCTGGCCACAGAAATCACCAAAATAGCCCACTCAGCGCCGGGACACAGATATTTTTTGATGACACAGGTCCGAATGAAGGGAGGGGGGGGGAGTGGAAAAAAGGAGGGGAGAGGTTGAGGAGGAGAGGATGTGAAAATGGGAAAGGCTCGTGCTGGTCCTGGTTAGTTTCGGGGCGAAGCCGACGAGGTCTCTCAAGGCTACGCCAACAGGAAATGACATTAATCCGGAGCTGAGCCCGAGTAATTGGCTCCTTTTCTTCATTCACGCTTTCTCCAGTGAGACCACCTCGGCCGTCCGGCGAGAGAGGGGAGCAGGAGGAGGCGGAGTAGGGGGAGGAGGAGGGGGAGGAGGAGAGCGAGGCCTCGGGCCCCGAGCGAAGCCTCCCCGCCATGTGCTCCCTAATTGGTTTAATGACTGTAATTATCTGCTGGGGTGCATGTTGCACAGAGGCGGACGATTAATGGCCTCCCAAACGTATGCAGACAGACGGAAATTAGAGGAGGAGAAAAAAAGGCCGTGAGTGGGGGAGGGGGAGGGGTTAACAAAGAGCTGGCGTGCAGGAGAAAGGAGCCATAAAGTCGCAGGTAGAGCCACGGAGAGTCGCGTCCTGCTGGGGGAGCCTCCGCTGCTCTTTTGCTTCTCTCTGTGAATGCTGTGGTTAAAATGCCGATTTTGACCTTTGACTCTCCTTTTGATGGGAGAGAGAAAAAAAAAGTTGATTAACACGTGGAACAATTCAGGAAATGCCACCCAAGTTGTTGTGCAGTGGTGGTGAGCTTTTTAAAGCTCCTACAGGTAATGAAAACATAACGCTTGTAAATATTGCTCAGTCGCAGATGGTGAAGTCGCAGTACCGCTAACGTCCTCTAGGTGCTGTGTCTGGGAGATTAGTTTTTAACACCTTTTAGAACAGCATTTCTCACGTGGTGGGCTGTGACCCAAAAGTGGGTCGTGGAGGTGTTTTGATTGGTGGGTCGCGGCTTCATGGGCACTTTTCCCATTTTATCAAAAAGGAATATATATTTATACGTTCAATTCAATAATTGACTATTTAATAAATTAATCAATCGTTTATATTTTTTCATTTGCAGACATGCTAGAATGTGGGTTGCCGTTTTTATTTTTGTGGAATAAATTTTCAGTGCTTTGGAATAAATTTTGGTCACGACTGCATGATAAGGAAAAAAATTGTGGGTCCTCAGACTCTGTCAGTCGAGAAAGTTGTTTTTGTGTGCACGTTCTTGCCATTATGTGCACGTTGAAGGAGAGCGCTAACGTCACACACACAAATATGTGCGTTTCACACGTATACGAGTCGTTGTGTGTGCATTAAACCGTGTTTACGCTCCTCTCGGCCTCGGTGACGCAGCGCCGGAGCTTCACACACGCTCGTATTGCCAAAACAAACGAGAACACAATGGGTTTTGCGGCTGCCTCGCGTTGCTCAACCTTCCTCCAGCGTTGTTGCTCCTTTTGATCTAGGCGTCTCCCTTTTGGGGCCAAGGCATCCCTGCCAGGTACGACACCTCCGCAGATTTAATTAAAGAAAAATCTCACACCAATGTAATGAAGGAAGTAAGGTCTGAACTTGGTAGTGAGCAATTGTGCGTAGGGAATGCACTGTGTTTGTGTGTGCGTGTGTGTGTGTGTGTGTGTGTGTGTGTGTGTGTGTGTGTGTGTGTGTGTGTGTGTGTGAGTGTGTGTGCATGTGCTTGCGTGTTTTTCCAGAGTAGCAGATGTTCCGGCAGGTTCTCTCTCTGCTGTAGAAAAGTAGGAATAAGTCCTCTCATTTCTCTTTTTTGCTTCGCATCCTGTTTTCGATTTCAGCTTTCTTGGGGTTATCCAACGACGGTAATTATGCAACTGCACACATGTGAGAACGAGCGGCCATAACATGTGTGACCCGAGACTTGGTTTATTCTTAATAAAGCGATGAAAACGGCGCAAAAATCAAGGACCTATTTCAGCTCGTCTCAGGAATGTGCGGCTCACAGCCTCCTTCAGACCTTCAGGCATCCTCGGAATAAACTGCCGCACTGATTCCATGCTGCAATTATGTCATTTGAAATATTTTAGATTTTGCATAGTTGCTCTGCATATTTCCTTAACCTTGTCTACACACACACAAACACACATTTGTGTATTTGGTTGTGTTGATGTTTTTTTTTGTCTTCCTCTTGTTCTCATAATTCTTTTGCAAAACTGTGCAGAAATTACACAATTTGCTCTTAAAAACATTGGAGATTAAAACCGTTTCAGCTTCCCTGCGAGTTCCATCTGCAGTAAACAGATCAATTTGAAAAAAAATGAGCACACTCTCATTACGCAGCACTTGAAAACCCTGCTATCACACCGACTAGACTCTTCAGACCCGCAGTTGTAGGATGATGCTAGGTTTGGAGTGGTACGACGTGTCTTGCACTTAAAACTGGCCTTCACTGGTCCAGTTTAAAGAGTCTCTCCTGGACCAAAAGAAAGAAAGAAAAGAAACCAGAGAAGAAGAAGAAGAAGAAGAAGAAGAAGAAGAAGAAGAAGAAGAAGAAGAAAAGGAAGAAGAGCTTTTTGAGGAGCAGCACCAGATGTTTACTTGCTCTTGTAAAGAGTGGATCGGCGAGAATTTTTTTACGTGCTGAGTGACATCAGCAGCGTCATTAGTGGGGGAGTATGGAGCGAATTAGGCCAGCGTTTCAAAATATACAGCGAGTCCGCAGCAGGACGGGGCTTATGTCAACACGCGGCTTGTGTTTCTGCTCTCCACTCCCCCTCATGTCGCCTCGTGCTGACATCAAACAGATCCAGCAGCAAAGTTTGGGAAATACTACACGCTGGTAATAATTTTTTGCTCCTCCTGTAGCCCTCCCTTTTTTTTTTTTTTGTCTGGCACAGATTAAACCGTGCGAGGAGCGTCGGTACAAATCAGAGTGTCATCCAGGATGAGGTCATATGAAATCTTTAAGTCCAGAATGCAGGGAAAAATAGGAAAATTGAAGGTCTTGGTGGAGACTCTGGGAGTGGAATCATCGGCAGAAGCCCCGCAGGCGCTGGTGAGAGGAGCAGGAGGCGGAAAAGAAGCCGGAGGACCAATATAGACAGAAATTGGAGGATGTGTTTTCTGGTCAGGAACCCATCGCTAAAATTAACCGGGATGTAAATTCCTGAGCGTTGCCGCTTTGTCAGATCCAGGCATGACACAGAGAGCTTAAAACAAAACAAAAAAAGAGCGAAATGAAAAAAGGAGGGGCAAGGAAAGAAGAAGGAAAAAAGAAAATTTAAACATGGCAGGGCGGCGGTACGAGGGAGAGGTCACACATGAGCGCTGCCACGCTAATGTTTTCCTTCTTTCCTTATTTCTCCTCCAATTGACCTTCGCCCCGAGAACAAAGACATCTAACAGACCGCAGGCAAGAGGGAGGGGCAAGAGAGAGAAAAAAAAAGGAGAAAAAAAAAAGACCTCCAAAAAAGCGAAAGCCGCACACACCAGCGGAGGGCCCCGCTGCAGCCGTGGACGCCAAGCCTTCAACACAATCACCACACATGCTATTGTGGCCGGCAGTAAAGCCCTGGTCTGGCTCAAATCTGCAGCTCCAACCCCCGGCAACACCAGTGGGCCCCTCTCTCGCTGCCCCCCGCCCCCTCCCACCAGCCTTTCTCTGCGTCTCCCCATGCGTCCCTGTCATTTACAGTCCTAATGACAAGACACAAACGTCGGCGCATTCACAGCCCCTGCCGAGCGAGGATAATCACGTTACGGCCGACGACAGCGACACAAACCAAACTCCCTCGCGTGCAGCGTGCTCGAGAGAGAAAGGGACGGGGGGGGGGGGGGGGGGGGGGGGGCTCGGACGTGGATTTGCATAAATGAAGTCAGCGCCGAAAGCGAAGCGGGGCACGACGCCAGATGGAACGTTTCCTCGGCCCTCTTGGGTTTTATCTCCCGTGTTCAGTAAGTTAGAGGGTTTGGAAAAAATAGAGAGAGAAGCTCAAACACAGCACAGACAGGTTTGCCACCGGAAGCGAGCGCCTTTCCTGCCGGGCAGCCGCAGGCCTCCTCGTGGGGGGCACTAGCAACATGGTGGCTAGCCGCTAGCCTCTGCCGAGGAGCCTTAAACACACCAGAGAGGTCATTCAGGTGAGGTGTGTCATGTGATAAGCAGTGGGGTGAGGGGAAACAGCACGGACAGGAAATACAACGCCAGACCACACCCACAAGGAAGGAACTTACAAAATAAACAGGAAATCCAAAACTTGAAGCAGCGACACGGGGGTAAATGTCAGTGACCTCACTAATTTGGACTTGATTGATTGATCTGACTAAACTAAAAATAAACTGACTAAATACTTACAGGCGCTCTGATACTTTATTGTCTAAACTAGCTTTTAGAAACAAAAATAGTCCACTGAGGTGTTAATTTTATTATAGATTATAGAGTATGTCTTCCATACTATAAGTGGAAAAATCAATAAGTTAGATATCCACAGCTTGAGTCTTCCTGTATGCGTGTTAGCCGTGACTAGCTGCTAAAACTTTTGTAGAGCAAAGCAAAATCAAATTAAGCTAAATAATTGCCGTCCAGCAAAAAAAACAAACACTATTTCATGTTGTCTCTGATCTCCTCTTAATGAAAATAAAATTATATTTATTTCTAATATAAACCACTGCTGCTGCTGTACCACCCAAGCTAATCCCGCAGCAAGCTATAGGGCCAAAAGTGACTTCCTTTTCTCTTCTTCACCTCCAAGTGGTTTTTTCAGGGCATCCCACAACTGGAAGGAAGCTAAAAACCCGTTGAAAACTAAGACGGATTGAAAATTCTCTTTATTGGACTTTATTGGAGATTTCAGAGCTGGAACTCTGAGGCACTGGGATTGGCCAGCGGTGAAGCCCTGCTAGACTCTGCTCCTCTTTCTGTTGTTTTCCACCGAGGGGTGAAAAAATACACTAAGCTGTGAAACGCAGCGGCAAAGGGAGGGACGAGGCGGTGGAAAATAGTCCAGGGAGACTTTCTCGGCTTACGCTCGCCGCACAGAGCTCAAACTATTTCGAGGCATCCCGTCGGCTGGACGAAGGTAAGAACACATGGCCAGCTGGAAGTCAAGGACAAAAAGACTCACAAGGGATTTGGTTACTGATCCAAGTTCTCATGCTCCCCTCGGCTCTGGGCTCTCTCTCGCTAGCTCACAGTGCCGACCCGCAGATTAATTCAGTCGCTAAATATTGACATTCCTCCTCCCCGAGTGCGGTGCTTATCTGGGGAATGCATTTAAGGCTTTGTCACTTGCATCAATCAGTCAAGGCTGATAATTTTCAAGGAACCCGAAGGCGGCGCCGTGGACTTCCCTGCTCCTGCTCCTGCCACCGCAAGGTCAGCAGGAGCAGAGATAAGGACAAGTGGATCACCTGGCGGTGACGCACGCCATTAGCAAGGAGCGGAGCGTGTCTGGTCTGGACCGGGTACCATGCTTTTCACCTGATTTGCATATTTTGTCCATGACATTTACTTGCTAACACTCCCCTCCACGCAAACCCCACCCTCCCTCGACATATCCCGTAGGCTGCATTCCAGTTAAGGTTGAAAGAATTTCAAACTCCCAAATAAAAATTTCTGACATTTGAGTTGTTTTGAAGGAAAGATTGCATTTCATGCTGGATACCTTGTAGGTCAAGTTGAGTTCTGTGCAGAGGTTGATAAGGTTTCCCTCAGCTGAAAACCAGAGTTTTAAAGGTTAAAAAATCCCACTCACTCTGACCTTTCTCCAGCAGCAGAGTTCATGGGAATGAAATATGTGATGTTGCACATTTTTTTATTTTTCTCCCCAAAGCGAAACTCATCTAACAGCAGATGAGTGGGATCTCTCGTTCATCCATTTCGTAAATATTGAGCTTTGCAGAGTTTGTTTTTGTTCTAAGAGTTTAATATTGGGATGGTTTTAATTTTTTAGGCATTTCAAAATCTCAGACTTGTCCGTCACTGCTGACGTGTCTGTGAGCGTGTTTGTATACTTGCGGCACATGAACATTAGAGGTTCTGAGTCTGGCATTAAAGCGAAGGGCAGCATTAGGACAGAACCTGCGGGTGGAACCGCCCACTGCTGCCTTTAAAGGGCCCGTATTCTGTCCATTGTTCTGTCATATCACAAAGAACCAATTCTGAAAAGTGGACAAACTCAAACAAGTGAACTGGCTTTTTTCTTATCTGTGAGGAGCCTGGAGGGACACGTTGGTCAGGTAAAGTGAATTTTGGAATTAAGGGTCCTTTAAAGCAACAGTTATCACTCTGCTCTGCTTTCTGTCTGTCAGACGGTCGACCCGGGACATCACTCCACTAGTGCACTCAAAGGGAATCGAAGGTCTGAATCATTCTAAAGTTAAAGAGGAAACATTAGAAACAGAGGGAACACCCTTCATTTAGAATTTCAGCTCAGTGTTTATTCGTATAAATAAATAAAAAGAGTAAAAAATAAATAAGCTATTAAATAGTACAAAACAACAGAGGGGAGGGGAAAGCAAACGTTTGCTCTTTGATGGAGAAGCTCTCAAAAAGATATGGAAAGGTAGTTTGAGGGCCGAGAGTCGCTTTGGGGAAGTGATGAAAACTAAGAGAAGCGGAAAAAAAGAAATCAGTTTTGGTAATATGGTAAACAGCGTGACAAAAAAACCAAAACACTGAAGGCAAAATTTGCAACCAGAAAGCCGGAGTAATAAGTTTTCAAAAAAAATAAATCCCTTTTCCAAAAGATGGATATATAAACTACAACAGAGTCATAGAAAATACAGTAAAAATTCAAGTAAAGGAAGGAACATCAGTAACACATTGATTTGCAGTCAGTGAAGAGCCCAGCAGGAAGTGTACGTTCTGCACTTCCTGCCACACCAGCAAAGCAGTCGCCCCATTAAACACAGGAAAGGAGCGGGGTGGGAAATCTGATGTTTCACAAACAGGCACTTTAGAAATGATTTTTTTTTTTTTCTTTTCTTGCTTTCTAAAATGTCCGGAACTATCAAAGGCGTAAAGTTTCACCCTCGTCAATATCAAACCAACAGACAAATGAATCAAAAAAAAGAGGAAACAATGAGACAGCGCTGAAATTGCAAACTAAGCGATGGGTAAATGTGAAATCATCTCAACCAAAACAAGACTCATTATCATCCAGAAACTTGTTTTTTTTTTTCTTTCTTCTTCTTGCTTTACATTTGGCAAACTTCACCCTCTCCCTATATATATGCTACAAACAGCTCGGTTCTAACTAACCATTTTATTATTGTATTTATTACAATCCCTTTTATTTTGTAATTGTAAGACACATCAAGACGATGGGATTTTGTTTTTTTTGTTGTTTTTTTTTAATTCAAGTGCTACATTAGTTTTAATCCCATTTTCATTTTTATGATTGCCCTAACGTGATGAAAAAACACAACAAAACAAAAAAGATCCTGTACATACAGAGTACCGCAAATGTATCCACATTTTTCATAAAACACCTTTTTTTTCTTTATGTTTATAGCTTCTTTTCTTTTTTTTTTATCTCGGAGGCAGCAGCAGGACAGTGCAGCTTGCATTTTTTTTGTTTGTTTTTTGCCTCAGTACAACATTGTCTCTTCAACTTGACTGGGCCAGCTCGGCCTCCGGACGCTGCGTCCTCATTGGTCCGACAGGGAGGGCGGACTAGGGGGCGCTGTGACATCATCCCCGCCTCCAGGTTGTCACTCAGTGCGTCAGTGCGATTGGCTTATTTGTCCGATGATCACGGCCCTTAAAACCCAGGATGCCATTGACTCGATGACTGATTTTTTTTGGTTGTTGTTTTTCTAAAAACTGAAACAGGAATGTGATTTTTTTTGGAAAAAGAATGTGAGTAATAAATGAAGCGATGAATTGCATCTGTACAGGAAAAAAAAGAAACATGGGTGATAAAAAGAAAAACAGACGTCTAAATATACAGTCTAGTCGACGCAGCCTTGTTGTATATTTGCTGGATTTCCAGCAGTGAGGATAAGAATGAAGAAATCACAAATGTACAGCCAGTTTTTGTTCTGCCCCGACGGATCGACCCGGTTCTCCTGGTCCCTGGTGCCGATCCGGATCCGTCTGTGCAGTTTGTGTTCCAGCTCACTTTAGAGTTCACAGGGGCCGTCCTGCCTCAGTGCCCAAACTTTAATATCTCCCATTTTTTGGCGGCGGCCATCACACAGCAAACACGCTCAGGGTGCTGGTCTGGTCCTTCAAACCCAGGATGCTGTAGGCGATTCTTTTCAAATGGCCCGGCAGCCTCACCCCGATGTTCTTGATATCCCTGGAAACATGGAGAAGAAAAAAACAAACACGTGAGGGCTGAGCCAGCGTTCCGTCCTCCGGACGTCTTCCAACATGTCCTTCCTGCTTCTCCAGAATCACTCGTGCAAACGTGACAAAGTGTCGACAGACGCCAATCAGGCAGGCAGTGGCAGGGCGCGCTCAGCCCTCGGTAATCTGCTGGGATTCAAAACCGTCTCTGGCTTCAAAGGGGGGGGCTTCACGTGAAAACCGACCTGCCGCTGTAGCTCGGCGGCGGCGGCGGCAGCCTAAAGTTTAAGGCCTTAATTGCAGCCGTAATGACTTAACGAGGAATCTCCCCATTGACCATGAATCACCCGTCTGGCGAGCAGAGGGTGGGTAGGAAGTGAGGGCTGCTGTTCCCAGAGTGCTACCAGATGCCCAGAGATGCAAACGCGGGGCCATGAAATCACATGGCGCCCTGTGACCGAGAAAGAAAGAAGAAAAAAGAGAAAGAAAATAGCGGGTCTGCGCCACAGTCTGCCCATCTTCCCAAATTATGATCAGAGCCCAGTGGGACGTATGGGACAGGAAGCCGTGTGGGAGAGGAGGAGGATCTTTCTGGAGAGTCGTATCATTATAAAAATAGCTTTCAGGCCATTTGTCCCTCCGTTTTGTTTACTGAAGTTTGTTTTCCCAAAAGTTCAAAGGTCCCCCGTTGCGCTAATTTTGCTGCACCAGCAACTTCCAGGAACAATCAGCGTCTCCAGTGACTCGACTGACATGAGAAATAAGGCCATCCTCTACTTCCTTCTGCTGAAAGAACCCACAGAAATTAGCCCTTTGTGATGTCACAATAGGCACAACGCCAGATGTGGCTCTGCCCTCTGACACCGCCATTTTTTCCCCCCTTTCCAAATATTTGGAATCTCCAATCAAGCATCATTTTTAGAGGGACTGGAAACAGAAAGCTAAATTTTGTAGTTTTTTAGGGGTTTTTTTTCCCTCGACTTTTTTCTCAGATAATAAATTGTGTCCGCTGGAGTTGGGATGAAAACGAAATGTCTGAAAATGATTGTAATACAAGTCCTTTAATTAAAAAAAAAAAAAAAAAAAAAAAAAATCAGAACATGAAATAAAAGAAAACAGTTGAGCCTTTAATTACCTTTCAAACAAAGCCTCAGTTTTAGCAGCTAAACCCCTGCATTTCTATTTTTTGCAGGAGGCTGTAAACAGAAGGCTAAGTTCTTTTGATTTTTTTTTTTCTGGTGAACGTTTAAGTGGAGTCGTCTGAAAACTGTTATAACATGGGACCTTTAAGTCAAACGGCAAAAAAAAAAAATCGCTCCCTCGGCTCCACATCTGAGAAGATCCACTGACGCTCAAACTTCCCCAGAAGAGGCTCCCGCTCGACGCACCTCCTCAATCTTCCTCCAAACACTAATGTGCCACCGTGAGGGGCTTCCAAAGCCGCCCGTCAGTTTTACCTCTCTAATCCGCCGCCGCAGACTCTTCTCCATTTTCCATTCAACTCCTTTTATGTTGGGAAAGCCACAGAAGGAACTTTGCCCTGCACAGGCAAAAACTGGTGGCTTGTTTTTTTTTCCTCATGGGGTTCTAGCAAAAGTTGTGCCCGAGGCTCTCAGGGTGTGTGGCTGAGGAGAAGGATGGGAGCGAGACTGGAGGAGCCGACCACAAGCCTTCACCACCAGCCGCCGCAAATGATCCCGCCCCTCCCGCTCCTCCTCCACTCACCTCCCTCCCACCCCCACCTCCACCGTCTCCACCTCCCATCCATTACTTTTTCCGTCTTTAACGTTGCAGTTGTAACCGAGGCTGGAAATTATACGGAGCAAAAAAAAAACGATTCCGCTGGCCGTTAAGAAGCATTTTTTCGGGGAAAACAAGTGAATCGACTGCGACGTGGAGGCTGGTAATGGTAATGCTTTCGTCTGTCGAGAGAAAAACGCTTCCACTGCTCCCAGATGATGACATAATTTGCAGACGAAAGGGCCTCAACACCCGCCGACGCCTCCATCACTTACTCGTTCTTCATCTGGAGGACCTGGTCCATGGTGACCACGCCGGCGCAGTTGAAGTTCTCGCTGTACTGGCTCATCTTGATGGACTCCAGCCACTCGGACACCGACCTGAAGGGGGACCCGTCGGAGCCGCTGGTGCTGGGCAGGCGGATGGATATGCTGCAAGAGCACAGAGGGGATAGAAAAAAGATAATCACCAGATTTTCCCACAACAGAGGCGAGGCGGCGAGGACTGTAATTACAGTGCAGGAAGCCAGCGAGCGATAAAAAAAAAACCAGTCGGGCGACAGATAATTAAGATACGGCACCTCCTGGTCCGTTCTCACACTCTGCTGCTGCTAAACGGGCGGGTGAAAAAATAAAAAGTGCATTTGCGCACAAAAGTGAATCCAGCAGAGCGGTGCTCTGGATGAGAACACACGTTTCTTTCATTAGGCTGGCAGGAAAGATGTCAGGCTGCTCTTTGAACAGCTTTGTTGGAACATCCTGGCACCGTTTTGACAGAACCTCGACTTTCACTGCAAGCAGACCGAGAACAAGTCCAAGGGGGATAAAATACCCTCGAAACTGAAGCTTCAAAAAGTTTGGAAACTCTTGGCCAGTTCAACCTTATAAGGTTATAACAGCTTCAATAACTGAACAATTGAATTGTGATGAACACAATGTGGCTCATATAAAAAGAACCACACAAAGACTTCACAGTTCCAGACCTGAGGAGAAGACAAAGGCCTCAGCTGAAGATCTGAGTTTGTTTGGGAGATTTTTTTTACTTCCACCACTGGGAACTTGATCATTTCCAATCAAATGCCCCATTGATAAATGCAACAATCTCATGATAATTTCTTTAACATGTTTTGAGGAAGCTGGCGATCTTCCGATAGTGTGCTCATGCAGTAGTACATTATCGGTATGCGGTAACAGTGAGGCGTGGTAAACCCTCAGAACTGAAGTTTTCGTTTGATTATCTAAACAAACCAGATGTGTTATTTTAGGCAACTCCCAGAATCTGATCAAGAAAAAAAAAAAATCCTCAGTACTTTTTCCTCTATGAGCTGCCACTGGCGACAACGTCAGAGCGGGGTCGCAGCGCACCCACATCTGGTGGAAATTAGCCGCTTGGTCGGGGGGTCCGAAGAAAAACAACAAAAAAAACCTCACCGTGGGTCAAAGTCGGCGATGGTCTTGAGGGAGTCGGGGCTCCGCAGCAGCTTGTCCAGCAGGTTGACGATGTCGCCGAAGCGCGGCCTCTTGGCGCGGTCCTGCAGCCAGCACTGCAACATGAGCTGGTAAACGGCCGAGGGGCAGTCCATCGGCGCCGGCAGTCGAAAGGCCTCGTTGATGGCCTTCATCACCTGCAAGAGGTTCCAGATGGGACTAATGTGATTTCCCTGTTACGGCTACGAGGCCCAGATACAATCGGAGGAGGGCTGAGGCGGTGGGGGTGAGGCGGAAGGGTGTGTGGGGTTGCGGGGGCCGTCAGCTCACCTCGTGGTTGCTCATGTCCCAGTACGGCCTTTCGCCGAAGGCCATGACCTCCCACATGACGATCCCGAAACTCCACACGTCGCTGGCCGAGGTGAACTTCCTGTAGGCGATGGCCTCCGGAGCCGTCCAGCGAATGGGGATCTTCCCTCCCTGCAGGAGAAGAAACAAAAACATGAGCTGGTTCAAAACGCCGCCTGATTGGCCAACGAGTTCGATCGGCAAACTCCGCCCTCTGCTTACGCTGGTGGTGTACGTCCCCTCGGGGTCGTCCTCCAGCACCCGAGACAGCCCGAAGTCGGACACCTTGCACTCCAGCGTGTTGTTGACCAGGATGTTCCGGGCGGCCAGGTCGCGGTGCACGTAGCTCATGTCGGAGAGGTACTTCATGCCAGCAGCGATGCCCCGCAGCATGCCCACCAGCTGGAAGGAGGAGAACTCTCCGTCGTGGTCCTGGAGGGGAAGGAAGACGAGTGGAGGTTTACTCCCACTCGTTTCATTGGGGCAAATGCCATCATGCCTCTGTAACTTCGGAACGCATTAGCCAATCAGAACGAGACGAGACAAAGAGCATGTACAAAGTTGTGATGTCATGCTGAGAATAATAAATTTATTCTTTATAAATTTCAGAGAAAGATTAAAAGTCCATGACTTATTTATCATGATTTCAGATCGCAGGTTGTCCTGTTAACTGTTTTACCAGTGTTTATTTTTGTATTGCAGTATTTTTGTATTCAATATGGCCCGAAAAATTCTTTTTTGGGTCACATGGAATTTTTGGCTGCACTACCACAAGTGGCCACTGGAAGAAAAAAAATGCAGCACCGCCATATTCACAGTCCAGTATCCAGTTGTCACAATACATCCACAGATTAGACCAACTCACCCGGAGGTAGCGGTCCAGCGCTCCGTTCTCCATGTATTCCGTCACAATCATAGCGTGTTTAACTGCAAAAAAACAACAAGTCATGTGACTAAAAGTGGCGTTTCAACGGGCTTAAATATACAAGGGGAGTTGGTGGGGGGTGGGGAATAAAGTTTGAGAAAAATGATACCGCTGAAAACTCACAGAAGTCCTTACATTTGGTGACCACCCCCTCTAGCCGGATGATGTTCTGGTGGGAGAACTGGCCCATGATGGAGGCCTCACTCAGGAAGTCCTGCCGCTGCTTCTCCGTGTAGCCCGGCTTCAGCGTCTTGATGGCCACCGCCGACTCCTTCCTGCCCGGCGCCTTCAGAATGCCACGGTACACCTCGCCAAACTCCCCTGAGGGACGACACGGGGCAGAGGGTTTAGAGAGGGGGGAGAAAAAAGAAAAAAAGATAAAAAAGCACCCGGGTGTAGTGGATGTAAACACCGTCTGATACATTTGCTTCGGTTTTCTCGCCTGCAGGTTTTTTTTATTTTGTGCGGCGCATCATAAATAGGAAGGTGGAAGTCTCTCCCTCTCCCTCTCTCTCTCTCTCTCTCTCTCTCTCTCTTTCTGGCTGTTTTGCCCCAGGCCGTGCTGCTGGGGTGTGTTCCGGCCGGGTGTTGGTGTTGGGAGGGAGTTGTGTAAGCGGCAGTGGATGTCCTGTGGTGCCAAGGCCTGGGAATCAGCTGTCACACCAGGAGACGCCTGAAGGTGGAGGAGGGTTCCGTCGTGGGAACCGGGGGTTCAGAGGGTAAAAGGTGGCTCTTAATACACTCCGTTTCTGCACCGCTGAGGTGTGTGTGTGTGTGTGTCGACACGAAAGGAAAATATCTCAATTTTTTTGTGTGCGTTTGCAAATGAGGCCAGACAGATGCTAATCTTGCTAAAGTAACCGCTGTCAGTCAGCCGCTTAAGCTGCCGGGGAAGAAAGAAAAAGAAAAAGAAAAGAAAAAAAAAACGGCTCAATCCAAACAGGGCATTTCGGGGGGAATTGGGGCAGATCTTTCACCGACTCGGCACTCAGGCCCTCCTGCCCCGCCCCCGCCGCCGAGGATCGTCTCGACGGAGCCGTCACTCACCGGCGCCGATGACCTTCTCCTTGGTGACGTGGCTGGGGTGGATTTCAGTGGCGAACTTCAGGACGGCCGTGTTGGGGTCCTCGTACGTGTGCGGGTCCACGTAGGTCTTCAGGGGCTTGAGTTGCTCTGTTGGAATTAAATAAATACGTATGAAAGTTAGTAAGTAAGTAAGTAGGTAACTAAATATAAACATGTACAAGAAGAAGAAAAATATTTTTATTTTATTTTTTTGTTCTGCCCACCTGAGCTTGAGAAGTAGGTGTCCTCTGGTCCCTGCCTCGCGTGAGAGTTTCGCCTCCTTAAATTAAAAAGAAGAGGAAAAAAAATTAAAACAAATAAAAATAGGCAAACAGCCCCGCTTTCACACAGCAAATGCACCCGTGTCTTTATATCATGTCGCCACTTTAATATCAATAGCGCATAGCAACCTTTGTGGAAGGTTTTTTTTTTCTTTTTTCAAAGACGTTCTCAAGCTCTCCAGAGGGACGCGGACCTCGCTGCACTGAGCCCATTCACACAGAAGCAGGCTTTGGATAAAAGGCCGCGGACAGAGCGTGTTTGCCAAGCCCATTTGAAAAAATTAAAAAAAAAAAAGAGTGAAAGACGGACAAGCAGGGAGGGAGGGAGAGAGAGAGGGTGGGAGGTGGACAGAGCGACGGGCCTGCAGCCTGCTACAGTACCGGCCCTGGGTCACCTTTACATAGTGGCCGCCGGCCTGAAACAGAAGGAACCGAGCGCCTCTTATCAAGCAACAATACAGGGGGAAAAAAAAACAAAAGCCGGCACCGATTTCCTTTCAAACAAGGAGGGAAAAAAGGGACCCAACACTCTGGAGGATGCGAGCATTCAGCAATGACAAGGCGCATTCATGGCAAATTCTTCCCCCCAGTGAACGGCGGGGGGACACAGATCCAGAGAAAGAGAAAGAGAAAGTCGGCGGTGTGGGGGAGGGGGAGAGAGAGGTGAGGACGGAGTGAAAGCAGAGGCCATGCGAAGGCCCCCGCAGGAAGGAAAAGGGGGAAAGGAGAGAGGAAACTGGTGGTGGTGATGATGGTGGTGGTGGGTGGGGCTTTGGCCAGACAGACAGACAGACAGACAGACAGACAGACCAGAGGATACTGACCGTCGCCGCAGGCACAGCGCCAGAACCGCGATGAAGAGCAGGACCGCCCCCACAGCCACGCAGATGAGGATGATGGCGGTGGGGTTCTGAGTCAGAGATCCTGGAAAACACAGAGGAGAAAAAAAAAAACACACCACTGAGTTTCTCATTTGTGGTAGGAAATGACACGCCTCATTATTTTGCTTTTGTGTCCTCCGTGTCTCTACCGTACCTTCCCTGGACGTCTCGAACACTTCCTCCACGCCGGAGCCTCCTGGGTTGCCGTCGCTGCCCAGTGCCTGCACCCGGAACAGGTAGACGGTGCCAGGCGCCAGTTCCGAGATCTGCACAGAGTTCTTCTCCAGGATGTGCACCACGTAGGTGGTGACGTCCAGGTTGTCGTCCTGTAGAGGAGGAGCGAGGGGAGGGAGTGATGAGTTGATGTGATTAGACGTCGTTCATGTGTGTTATTCAGCGTATTTACAATAAAGGTCTATTGTGTAAATTTTGACCTGGTTTATGACTTTTATATTGGTAAAAGCTTAATATGCTGTCCATAAAAACCTTAACAAAAACATTAACAAAAGTGGATACTCACGGTCGAATAAAACATATTTAGTTTTCCCAGAAAACGGTTCTTATTTATATTTAAGAATATACAGAGAGCAACAGTCCCACTTAGTTGCCATCTTGCTCTGCCATATCTCTTAGGAAGCCTGGTGTGGACAATCCCAATTTGCCTGACAGTTTCATATTTAGGGTGACTGCTCGCATCCTCAAATAAACCAACAAAGAAGAAGGTGAAGCCAAGTTTGGACAGGCCAAAGTAGTTCACTGGCAAGCTCGAGAGAGGGGGGGTGGTAAGAGTGTCGCAATCTTAAATTTAACTACTTGATGCCGCTGTTTCTTCTCAAAAGCTCTAAATATTACACACTTAACCTTTAAACCTAGAAGAAGCTAACACTGAATAAAAAGCAAACAAAGCCTTGCACCTTTTTCCGGTAGGTGAGCTCGTAGCGGACGGGTTGCAGTTTGTTCCACCGCCGTGGAGACACGTCCCAGGACAGCGACAGGCTGCTGGTGGTCTTCTCCACCAGCCGCATGGAGATGATCTTGGGGGGATCTGAAGTTAAGAATCAGAAGGCGAAAAAGAAATAAATAAAGAAACAAAGCCAGGGTGTGAGGTTTGATGATTCCTGCAGAAAGGTGGTGCCACCTGTGTAGAGCATCGAGGTGGTCAGGGCGCTGGTGGCCGGCGCCTTGTTGGCCTGTCCCACGAAGAGCGACACGCCGCTGTGCACCTCCACGGTGAAGGTGTAGTTGAGGTGCGCCTCCAGGTCGCTCACCGCCACCCGGGGCTCGGTCAGCCCGGCGCTGGCCGGCTCGTAGCGGACCTTGTCGCCGCAGGGCAGGCACAGCGCCCCCTCGCAGTGCTGGCACTCCACACTGTAGGTGATGTCCGAGCGGCCGCCCGTCTCCTCCGGGGGGCTCCAGGTCAGGAGCAGCTTCCCGCCGCTGCTGGTGGCCACCAGGTCCCTGGGAGCCGAGGGGAGGCCTGAGGGGAAATAAAGGATTGTTTTTGATGGAGGAGGAGCAGCGAGTCTTTCCTGGAACATTTCTTATTTAGTCCCGGATATATATATATATATATATTTTCTTTTTTTAACACCTCAGAAGGAAGGAAACGGTATCACACAAAAAAAAGAAAAAAGGGTATTCTGTAATTTCCCAGCTTTAGTCACATCTTGACCAATCTGAGAGGAGTTGTACGGAAGCAGGTTTCACATTTCATTCTTGGGAAAACTTTTTTCCTCTCCAATTCGAATTTCAAACCACACATATTTTTTGGTTTTTTTTGCACATATCTACATTGTCAGAATCGACATGATGTGGGACTTAATTTGCAAAGCAGCAGCAAAACACGGGCAGGAAACTGCTCGGCTCAGTTTTTAGGATTAAGTGCCGACTTCAGTGCATTTTTTTTTTTTGCGGACTTTGCAGGCAGCTGCTTCAACATGCTTGCGTTGCTCTAGAGCGAGTTTGAGGAGTGACATCACGCCCCCCCCCTCCCCCCACACACACACACACACACACACACGCCCCAGGAATGTTCTACTTGCAGCACGACCTCACCATGATGATGCGTTCAGGGTGACGGGGGGCTCTTTACCTGAGCAAGGTCCGGAGGGGGCGTCCGATGCAGCCCGGTAGAATCCGTCCATGCAGGGACATAACAGGGCTCCGGCGGCCTGCCGCTGTGTGTTGGCGGGACACGGCTTGCACTTGTTGTCCAACGCTGCGTCCTTAAAGAAGCCGGGCTGACACTCTGCAAACAGAAAGGTCACATTGACGTGAGCCGAGCCGAGTGAACAAGTCGACTTTCTGGACAACATCAGCAGAAACAAGGTTTTAAGTTGAACTCTTTATTAAGGTCAAAGGTCAGATTTAGTCGAGGGGGTGAAAAAGGTTGTGTGACTCCTTTCTGTTCCAGGTAAGATCTACTCACGTGGCCCCGTCTCCGAAAAACAAAAAAATCCTCCTGACACTCCTTCTCATTAGCGTTTCAACCACCACCACCCCCACCCCCCCCCCAATCGGCTGCTGCTCCCTCACTGACTTTTGACAAACGCAGCCAGTCTGACGACATTCCGCAGTGGTAAGTCAGCCCGAAAAGAAAGAAAAAAAAAACAACGGCCAGCGACAAAAACAAAAAGGAAAAGGGCAAAAGAAACGACGGATGTACCAGGAAACTAAAAACCTCCATTTCCTCCACATCCACTCACAAGTTTATGAAATTCCTCTGCCCTCCTTCCTCCCCCCGGATGCCCACCGGCTCTCTGAAACCCTATCGGTTGATACAAGACGCCTCCCGATTTCACACGTCCAGCTCCAGACGCGGCGCGGCAGGTAGAGGCTCCAGCTGCGGCCGGCGCGGCCATGAAACGCGAGGCTGATGCGGTGTGAAATTTTTCCAACAGAGGGGGCGAAGCCGTGAAGGAGACGGTCTGCAGGGGCATTCCGACAGGCTGCGGCTCACACATGCCCTCACACTATCACACATTCGCCGACACACACACACACACACACACACACACACACACACACACACACACACACACACACACACACACACACACACACACACACACACACACACACACACACACACACAGGCAGGCAGGCAGGCAGGCAGGCAGTCGGCGGTGCGTGTACACCGCACACATGCGCCCGCGCCTGCATGTGTGCACAAAAACACGGGGGATTATGTCGGCTGCGCCGTCACCTGTTCCCATCCGTCTGCCAAGCCCGCTCACGCACACACACACACTCACACTCACACACACTAACGCGCACAAACATACACAAACACGCGTTTCCTTCCTCGCCTTCCCAGACGTTGGCTGCATTTTTAAATAGTTCAGCGACAGATGTCAAGAGACGCCGGCCGGTTGCAAACGAGACTTGGCGGAGGAGGGACGGACAGAATGCGAGCGGCCCGGAGTCGGTTTGGATTGTTTGGAGAGTCGGAGGAGTACTTCCAAGACGGCTGAGACAATACAGGCGGTGCGCGACCCACCGGGGTGATGCAGTCAAGTTTCAATGTCAAGATTCCGGAGGAGTTGAGGAGAAGATGCCAAGGACGGAGACGACACGAGACCGAAGGCAGTTGTGGTTTCGCGAACGTGCAAACGCCGTTTTGAAGGCTGCCGCCGACGACCACACACACACACGCTTGCGCACGCTGGAGGGAAATCACCAGCCGGTTTACGGAAAAATCAGGGGGGGATTTACTTGATTGATTGTGATTCGCTCCGTGCGGCGCTGCGGTTGGCAGCGTGCGGACGCAGAGAGGATGAAGGCCGGTGCAGAAATACTTGGCAGGTCCGTCCGGCAGAGTCGGTGTCGCGGCTGGAAGTGTTGGCCTGCACGCGTGCAATCACTCCTCCAGAGTCAGGGTTATTATTTTTTTCAACGCCTGGGTTCGCGCATCAATCAACTTTTTCGAGTCGACAAGAGACAAACGTCACCGAAACACAAGTTGTTACATAAACTTTGCTCAAAGTTTCCTCACATCGCTGTCCTGCCGCAACAGTTTTTTTTTTTTTTACCGTCTTGGGTGTTTTGGGTCCTTTTGCGGTTATTTCCTAAGTTGTTTTCACCTGACGTGGGAACTAGTCCTCACTATGCATTTTTGGAGATGTAGTTTATGCAGGAAAGACTTCTGCAAAGCACCTTTTAAGCTCTTAAAATAAAACCTCACGATGGCAAATGGCGGACCTGGAGTCGGACACATGTGCCGTGGACCCTCACACTCATCCAGTCAGCAGCCGAGCCCCCCCAGGGGCGGCCGCCCCCACACTCCCCTCCACACACACACCACGAGTCCCAGCCAGCTGTTTCACCAACAGCTACTCATTAACCTGAACGAGGCAATGCAGAGGTGCTGCGACAGAAGGTCGGAGAAAGAAGAAAGGGAGGAATACTGTATCCTGCTGAGGGCCGGAGAAAAGGAGGGGAGTGCCAAGAGAGGGCAAGTCCGGGCCGACTCCTGCGCTGAGTGGGGGGAACAGCTGCTGCTGCCCCCCGAAAAAACCCCAATTCATAGCCCGAGCTCTGCCGCTCGTAATCCCCAAATTCCTTCCTCCCTCCCACTCATCACTTAAAGGGTTTCTAGCTAACCCATTAACATTGCTATTCACCGCTGAGCAGAAGGCAAAGAGAATGAAATGCCATTCAAGAGCTCCAGAAAGAAAAAGAAAACACATACACACATACACACACACACACACAACAGCGATGCAGATGGGAATAGCCGAAATGCCACATGGCAACTGAATAGAGGAGGAACCGACCTTCTTTTTGGGGCAGCAGTGCGCGCTGCAGTGCCTCGTGGTCGGCTCTGGGAGAGATGATGGCCGTACGCTGCGCGCCGCCTCTATAATCATGATGCATTCCAGCGCACACCACCCAACAGGAGAGGAGGCCTGTATGGCAGAGAGGCCTTCCTCCTCTCCTTTCTTTTCTTCCACAGCTTCACTTTCACCTCTCCAGCTGAGGGTCTCCGGACGACCCCGACCCACGCCAGCGAGGTTCTTAACGTTCTCATGGTTTTAGATTGGGCCAGTTCACGCAAATAGGACAGAATGAGTGAGTTTGGGAGTCGGTTGTGCTGACAAGTAGCCTTCATTTGGGGGAAAAAAAAGGGCTGAACTGCGACAGAACAGAAGCTGCGGGTTTGATTCATGAACTCGACAAACGACTTCAAGTGTTTTCACTGCAGTTTCACATCCAGCTCTCATCGTAGGGGAAAACCAGTCAGGAACCAGTGGACGGTAAACTAGGCGACCCCTCGCTGAGGTGTTCCACTGGAAGATTCCTCGACAAAACAACAAGGTCCGGCGAAAGGAAGCCTCCCGGTTCCATGAAGTAAGTGGACGAGGGGAAAAGAATGGAGGAGAGGGGATGTGTGCGATTGTTGCTGGGACACAACAGGAAGCAGGAAGTGCGAGGCTGATGCAGCCTTCCTTCCTCGCAGAAGTCCAATCAAACAGGCGCGAGCACGGAGGAGCGTGACCAGACGGTGGCCGAGGATACCTGAGCGAGCGCGCAGGCTGCAGAATAACAGAAATGAAAGGAAGCCGACATGGACGCAGGCACTAAAACCCCAAGAAAGGGGAGTTGTCGGGAGTGACGGGGGGGGCGGGGGGGGGGGTAGATGAATGCTTCTCATAAACACAAAGTCTCTTGGTCTGCTCTGAGTCGAAACATCTGACTAAGTGGAAGAAAAAAAGTGGAGAGCGTTGCGTTCCTTCCCTCCCTCCCCGCTCCCTCGCTCGCTCGCTGGCCGCTGAGCACAAGCACTGTTTGTCACTGGAGAGGCCCCCCGTGCGCCTTGAGTGGCTCCCTGTTTGTTTACTGTGAGTGAGTGAGTGAGTGAGTGAGTGCAGGGGCATGTTACATTTTGGAGAGGCCGAGTGGGAGCCCACTCCCTCCTCCTCCTCCTCCTCCTCCTCCTCCTCCACCTCCTCCTCCCCCTGGAGCTTCCCTGTGTGTCGGCAGGAGGGAGTTAAGATGGATGAGACGGCCACAGTGATGAATGCACGCTCGGCTAGATGGATGAATGAATGGGGGTAACATGGTGGCTCCACAACACAAGTCGCCCCTCAGGGCCGGCGGTGGGAGGTGGGTTCTGGGTAGGGCCGGGCCGGGCCGTGGCGGGCGGGGGGTGGGGGGGAGGGGTGGAGGGGTGGAGAGGGAGGTTTGTGGGGGGCTTCAATTGAGTTTGGCGCTGGGCTTTTTAAGAAAGAGGCATAAAGGTCACGTCTGCCTCGGGGTAGCTGCGAGTTAAACTGTGTACGGCTTGCTGGGAGTCGGCGGCCAAGTAAAACAAACACATGCTAACAGCGTGGAAGAGGAGGAGGAGGAAGAGGAGGAGGAAGGAGGAAGGAGGAGAAAGGGGAGGGGGGGAGGAGGAGAGCAGCAGCAGCAGCAGCAGTGAACAAAAAAAAAAAAAAAAGCCTTTTGGAAAAATAAAAGTATTAAAAAAAGAAAAAGGCGACCAGTCCCCAGACACAAGTGGAGCGGAGCAGAGCGAAGTCCCGCTCTGGGTCACTTCTCCTCCCAGACCCCCTTCTTCTATTTTCATTCCTGCCTCGGTCAGACCTGTAATTGCAATAAGTCATGTCGCTTTGTTTGCACGCGGAGTGACAACTTGTCATTAGCATGTTGGGGCACCCAGCGGTGGGTGCGGGAGGTTCGGAGGGGTGCACCGTGGAACAATGGGGGTCTGTGATGGGGGGGGGAGGGGGAGGCCGGTAACGCGAGCCCCCAGGTCAGAGGTTGCCGAGGTAGGGTCGGAGGAGGGGGCAGCAGTAAAGGTGTGTGCGTGCTGATGGAAGAGTGTGTGTGTGGGTGTGTGTGTGCGTGTGAGTGTGTGTGTGCGTGTGAGTGTGTGCGGGGATGGGGGGTGGCAGCACTAGTCAAAGGGATTAGCCGACCAATGGAGCAGCTGTAAGGGAATTACATCTGTTTTACAATTGCGAGCAGGCTTTCATCTGGGGTCGTTAACAAACACAATAAATTCTCCCGATCCCCCCTTTCTCCCCTCACTCACTCCCTTCCGTCCGTCCGTCCGTGGGTCCACGGACAAGAGGAGCGATGCTGCCGGGTGAGAGAGCGGAGGCCGGGAGCCATAAAGCAACGCTCGGAGCGCTTAAAAGTAAAGCCTGATGGTTTGCAGAGAGCCGTCCGAGCTGACACCAGGGTCACGCGGGGCCTCAGCTCCTTCACGCCGGGGAAATCCAGACTGCGAGGAGCGCAACACGACACACTCGGGGGCAGCGGCACTAGACAACGTGTCACACAGACAATGTTTTGCAAGAGTTTCCGCATCAAATGCAACAATTGTGCAGCGATTCTTTAGCTTCAGCAGTCTTCTGATGACCAGTGCTGGCGAGTAATCCATTACTCAGGAATCCACTACTGTAATTAAACTTCTTTTTTAGTAACAGAGTAATGTAACTGGATCGCTCTGGCAAAACTGGTAATTATATCATAATTTTAAATGCACTTTATCAAGTAAGGATTCCATTAGTTTTCTGAAATACTTTGCAAGCTACAAATGTCTTATAATCCACAAAATGTCAGAAAACAATTATGTCGCCGATTGATGAAGCAGCCGTGCAGGCAACGTCATTGATGTGCGACGACGCACCAAAACGAGCATGGCGTTGTTGGAAATATAAACATCATTTTGAGTTCCTCTCGTCTAAATTAAAGGATTTTGTGGTCCGTTGTACGTTGTGTGCAGGAAACAAGACGTTCTCAAATGTTTCTTTATCTTTTTTTTAAGTAAAGTTAAGTAATAGATTACTCATGAAACAAAGCCGTTAAAGTAGTAATTGGATTACTTTATAAGGAGTAATCAGTAATCAGTAGTTGGATTACTTTTATGGAGTAATCCCAACAACACTGCCGATGACGACCGACCACCTGAGGAATTGGTGACATCACCGCTGACGGTGCCCATCGCACAAATACATTATTAGACCACAAGCCGTGCGAAAGGACGCAGGACAATGACCAGTTCATCAATGCCTCTCCGAGCCAAACTCACCAGTGCCTTTGTCTCGCACTCTACCGCTCTATAGGAGGCAGCAATGCAGGAAGTGTGCCCTTTTTTTTTTATGGTACGACAATAACCGGCCAGCAGGCGGTCTGCCGAGCACACTGGCACTTAAAGGAAAGACCCGTCCAGTTATAGAAGCTCTCGATTTAAGTGGCTTCCGTCTGAAACGGGGCCCAGAAAAAACAGCCTGACACTGTGCAGAGCGCCGCCGTCCGGAGCCGACAGGCAGGTCAGCGAGGCCACAGCTGGAGCCGCCGAGGAGCTTCACTCCCTCTGGTGAAAGCCAGACAGCCAGGTGGCAAACACAACACACTGTTTCGCAACAACGCGGGGTCGACAATAATGTCGCAGACTGGACGTCGTCGTCGTCGTCACGCGTCTGCTTCCTGGTTGCAAAAGAGTGAAAAGAAGGGGTGGGGGGGTGGGAGGTGTGGAGGAGGGGGCTAAAATGGGACCAAATGCGGCAATAAACAGAACGACTTATCGGGGCGGAACAACAAAACAGAAAGTGGCTGAGCGGTGGCCGCTCGACGTGCGGCGACAATGGAAAAGCCGAGCGAGCCGACGTGTCAGGAGCCAGCGGGGGATTAGCAGACCTCCGGCTTCCGCTGGCAGCTCGTCCTGTTAGCGCTGGAGGGGCGGCGGCCAGGGGGCCGAGTGACAGCGGGGGAAGGAAAGTGCTGACCTCACACACCGACGGCAGCACAATACACAATGTGGCGCACAGGGCCTGTGCGCGCGCACACACACACACACACACACACACACACACACACACACACACACACACACACACACACACACACACACACACACACACACACACACACACACACACACACACACACACACACACACACAGGCCCTCCAGGCTCAGGAATGTCACCGAGCGGAAACGTGTCCCAACTTCCTCAACACAAATAACACTTGCATTTAAAAAAAAAAAAAAAAGAAACAAACAAACAAAAAAACTGGATTCCTGCATTTGAGTTGCGGAAAACTTTTGCATTCCCCTTTTGTTTTTTTTGTTGTTGTTTTTTTAACTGAAAATACTTGTTTTTCGCTTTATAACTTCTTCTTCTTGCAAACGCTCTGCTTGTCAGAGCAATTAAATTTGCTGGGTGTGTGTAAAACCACAGGGCACATTGCGCAATGCTACCACGTTCAAAATTATTTTTAATGACTGAAAGAGCAAAGTTTCAACTGACAGCCAGGCACTTGTTGTTTTGCTGTATCTGATCAGCCGGGCGACGTTCTGCCAGCTCTGAAAATCCCGAAGAGGCACAACAGAGACCAACAGCTAGGAGCTGCTGTTTATATATGGAGGCCAGTTGAAAACTGTGGAAAACAACAGGAAGGGTCTGGAATATGGGAGGAGTTTACAATCCGAGTTCCACAATAATCCCGTTTGGTTAAAATTACATTAAATAGAGTTGTACTGTTTTTTTCCCCCTTTAAAGAGACAAACATACAGCTACATTCAAATTAAACATTTACTGGCAACACTCGAGTTCAAAGCAAACAAAAAAACTACAACACCGCAGCGGTTTCCACTCATGAGAATATTGGACTGCCGCTGAATATTTTTGTAAAACCAAAACATGTTACGGTGTATCCATTACACTAAACCCCCGAAATTAGACAACAGAGGAGCATCGCGGCGGCAAAACGCACATTTTAAACAAACCCCCGGGGGCTGCAGGACCTCAGAAGCCGCCGCTACGCTGAAGCTAAACCAGAACGGGCACCAGATGTGAAGCGTTTTCCTGACGGCTCGGAGCCTCGGCCTCCGCGACAAAACGACGGGCCATTATTTCCGCTGCACACGCTCGCCGCCGCCGCATCTCGTCTTCGCTGCATTTTCTGTCATCTCGTTTGGCCGTAATTGTCAGTTTTCTACCCGGGGCCTAGAACGTGGGCCCCGACAAGACCGTGCATGACACCGCTCGACTTCAGAGTCCCACCACCACCACCACCACCGCCATTATCTAACCAACTCCCCAAAGTGTAGCCCGCCAGGCAGACGTGAACTTGGCCGGAGATCTGAGGAATCCGTGCGACTAGCAGTAATGGCGGCGGTTTCTGAGAACTGTTTAAATTTTTCTTTTTTCCCCTATATCAACACACGCACTGGATATCCTAATGAGCAGCATCCTGCAACCGTTTTTTTCTTTCTGTTTAATTTTATTAGACCCGCTTCGGGGATCAAGAGCCAAGGATATTCGCCCTAACAGGAGACTTGGGTCTGGGGATTATCCTGCAGGATTGAGACAGTTTCATCATGTGAAATGGAGCAGAAGGCGGCTCAATCCAGGCCCGTATATCCCGAGGTGCGCTGCCGTGTCATGCCCCTTTGTGTGCTGAACTGAAATTGCACAAGGCTTTGGTCTTAAAAGGTTGAGTGGGGAATGGGGGGGCGATTATGACGAAGCGGGCGACTCGAGGCAGCGAAAAAAGGTTTGCTTAAGTCTGCTGGAGACACTTGATCTCCGGCTCTCTTCAGGGTTTATTCCCAGATGGGTATTCCTAATCCCGACGTCACACAGCAGCCAAGAAAACAAACCGTGGAGGCTCTCGAGTTTGCATTCAGCCCTGCAGAGTGTTTACGCATTAACCGTCGGTGCGGCGCAGTTGCGCGCCCCTCCGCCTGCCCCCTCGCATTCCACCACCGGGCCTCTGATTGGCGGCATTGTTTAAATTTAGCCTCTATTTATCTTTACCAGTCCGTCGGTGTACAAATGTATTTACCGGTGGAAAAAAAACAGACAAAACTGCGCACAGTCTAAATAAACCCGCCGGGGTCGTGTGAAACGGGATGTTTGAAACTCGACGGGTGTCACATCGTTGACCTGAAAATCCTCCCAAAGACAACTGTGGCCCCCTGACCGAAGACTTTGCTTTTATTTTCTTTCTGTTAGTTTATTGTCGTTGGGCAGAGCCTGTGCGACGGCGTGTTCCGTAAGCCGTGCCGTTCTAATGGGGATGGGAATCCAGCGACGGGCTGAGAAATCCCTCAAATAAACTGAAATTGAGACGCGGGAAAATTTGGCTTTAAAATAATAATAAAAAAAAATTTCTCCCCTGGGACGGGCAGGATGGGACGGAGAGGAAACTGCACGTGGGCAGAACTGGTAGTTTGCCTCCGCGCTAAAGGCCAAAAAAACACACCCGAGTCAATTGCTACCCGTACGAATAAAGTGGCTGCGCCGCACAGGAATCCAAGAGAGACTCCGTCACCGGCTGTTACATTTGGGAGTCAGGAAGAGTTGGAGGAGGGCAAAGAGGGAAGAGAGCGGCTTACGGGAACCTCTCTGTCCCGGCTCGGGGTAACAACTTTTACGGGAACTGGGCGGACAGCTGTTCCGCCACAACAAGAGCTTCCACCCAAACTAGCCGCACCGCCGTCCAAGCGTGCAGCATTGTGTGTGTGTGTGCCTGCCTCCTTCCTGCTGCCCACCAGCCGCGGCAGCCTGGATGCGGGATTAGAGCCTTATTTGTCGAGGACCTTTGAGAGCGGGCGCTGAGGTGTGCAGCCCAGCACAAGGCCCGAGGAGGGATTATGGCTAAGGAAGGGCGTGATGCGGAGCGGAGGGAAACGGTGTAAACAGTGAGTCACGGTTGGAAAGCCGCAGCGCCGCTGTCCATTTAAAACGACCCACCACAAATTGCAAATAGTCCCAATTTTATTTTCCGGGGGTTGTAAAAAAAAAACGCACAAAAATCCCAAAAACGAGACCGGGTGCCGTTGTCGTTGAATGGATTTTCCAAATAACCGACCGTTAATTTCTCCACAATGGCGAAGCAATGTGGAACGCATTTACAAATACGATGCACTACAACTTAACCACTACACACTTTTAATTAGTTTCCACCTCAATCAGCATCAAAAACGGGTCTTTTTCGCGCGAAAGCGTAAATTTGTGAAGTGTAAATTCCACAGATGACGAAGCAGTTCGAAGGCTGAAACAATAAATTGACAGAGAAATAATGACAGAGAAAGACATCAGAACAGCGAGACAAAGACGCAGTTATAACCCTGGGAAAGTCTTCACTCGGCCTGAACGATCCCGATCATAAAACACACCCGATCTTTGAAGCCCTGCCGGCCACCGTGCCTCCTCTTGTTCTCCAGAGATTTGATGAATCTGCAATAAGTTTGACTTTTTATTGTCTCTGCGCCACCTCCATAAAGAGACCTCAGCCTGTTGTGAGGCCTTGGCACTGCTGACTGATGTGATTTACAGCCGCCCAATAAAGGTTTTTACACCTGACGCGCAGGAAGTGAGGCGTTTTATCATTTGGAGTTTGTCCCACAAGTGGACCGTCGTTCACTTAAAGGTCCAGTACGCAATATGTATTGGCGCTATGAATGGTCTGAAAGTGCGTTGAAAACAAAGTTGATTGCTGGTTCTCCAGCATCCCACTTGATCTCACTTGCTCTCACTTGCTTATTACAGCAGCTGTGATTTCAGGGTAAAAGCAGGAAATCCCACACAGATCCATGTACTCGAGGCCATTCTAATCACATAAATATACTGGAAAAAGTCATTATTAGTCTGTTTTTAGCAACCAAATCTAAAAATAAACTCACAAATCTATCATTTCATTCAAGCAAATCTTTTCGAATTTTACACAACGGGCCTTTAACACACCCACTGAAGTGCAGCTGGGAGCAATACACGCACGCCGGCTACAGAAACCTCATTAGAAAGCCTGAAGAGAAAACAGAAAAAAAAAAAAAAAAAAAAATCACAGTCCGAGTGATCTGCACGCCAAGAACAACACGGCGGCGAAAAACCCCACGAGGAGCCCGAGACAAAAACCAGAGAGAGTCGCAGTATTTCTGCTTTAAAGAGGTCCCGTGGGAGCGAGCGGGGGGAGTCATAAAAAGTGAGTGAACACATCGGCGAACATGGAAACATTGGAGCAGAGCTAGTAAGGAAAAAAAAGAAAAAAAGAAAAAGCGGCGCAATCAAAAGTTTTGTGGTTTCTCTCGCTGCTGCAGCAACAGCAGCAGCAGCAGCAGCAGCAGCAGCAGCAGCAGCAGCAGCAGCAGCAGGAGAATGATTAACTGCGTGTCTGTGTGAGATTCCACCTTAAGGCCGTCGAATCATCCGTCTTGGCTGCGACTCAGCAGCCCAGTGATTCATTTCCACCCTCATCTGCAACTGCCCTCATGAGTCTCCCGACCTCTCATTAGGCTCCTTCTCCCGCTGCAGATTTTTTTTTTTTTTTTTTTTGTTAAGAGAGGGGGGCCTTTTTCTTTTTTTTCCTCTAATGTGAGGTCCTGACCCGGAGCTGCTCTATATCCTCCTCCTGGGAATTCCACAGGTCTGGAGTAATGTTGGGAGAGGCTCCTCCTCAGCAAACTGATCAGGAATGTCCCAGCCGAGGCGGAGAGACACGGAGGTGGAGGTGGAGGTGGGAAACAGTGCGCTTCATTGTTCAGCTACCTTTGCATTCCATTCCTCACCTCCTCTGTCGGCCGCCTCTCCTGCTCTTTGCCTAGTTTTTAAACCAACAGCCCCGAACGGACCGTCCCTCCGTCCCCATTGTGTGCCACTCCTCCGTCGCCCTCTTCCTGCTGACGCTTTTCCCACAGCTGCCAACGACGCACTGACAGGAGACGTCAGCGCTCCTATCTGCCAGTTGCCAACGGCAGGGGAGCCGAGAGAATCAATTACAAACAGGCTGCGAGTTTGTCTGCAAACGCTACTTCCAGGTGGGCGTGAGTGGTGAGCGTGTGCGTGTAGGTGGTGGAGAAGGAAGAGGATGATGATGGTGCGGAGGAGGGAGAGGAGGAGGCTCCTGTTGCAGCAGTTTCGGAAGCCTGAGCTGCTCCGTCATTGAGCGGATTCCGACAGGCCCTTGCATGCCGGCCTGTGTTCATATGCAGCAGCAGGAGCAGCAGCAGCAGCAGGAGTGGCGGCGGCGGCACACAATACAACCCCGCCGCCCACTCCGCCCGCCCTCCCAATGCCAAGTATGAAGAGAAAGGGACAGAAAGAAAGAAAGAGAGAGAGATGGACGGACGGACGACGAGGGAGCAGCGGAGGGCCTCTGCTGCCTCCTGCCACGCCGGAGAGGAACAAAGTGAAAGCGTGTGAGGCTCCCAGTGTCCTCCACCCAACCCCCACCTCCTCCTCCTCCTCAGAGGCCTCCAAGATGCTAATCCATCACAGTACAGTAGCACCAGCCTCGGCGTCTTTGATCAGCCCGAGTCTCTCCGACAGCCCTCACGCCCGCAACAATGGACCCCTTCTGTGCCGCCACTTGAGCGGCAGCAGCGCCTGCCAGGACCGCCGAGCCAATGGAGAAGGGGGTTCCGGGGGGGGGGGGTCCTATGGGGAGTTATGATACCATCACGCCCACCACATCCAGATAGCAGGACGCAACGATGACAGGAGTCGGAAATCACCTGACGGACGGCGGCAGCGAGAGGCCGGACCTTGACAATCATGACACAGCCGCCCCTCCCTTTCACGAGTGGGGTTGAAATGCCAAGGGTGTCCACACGTCACTCGCCACCAGAGAATTACCCCCCTTCCCCTCCCCAAAAGAACAAATTACAGCACGCAGGGCTCGGCAGGAACGCAAGGGCCGACGATCTTCCGCTGGAGCGCCGCGCTGCTAATAAGCGCCGGTGGGTGAAACTCCCCGAGCACGTTTCCTAATTTTACAGGTATCGGTTCAAGGTCAGGGGAGGGGGGAGCTGCCAGGACATGTCAGGAGGAGGCACGAGCATTCCTTCCATTGCAGAGGGGGGGTTCGGGGTTGGGGGGGGGTTTAGCCACGGGGAGAATTCCAGCCTGCGACGCTAATAACAACCTCCGATGCGCAAGGGACGAGTTGTTTTTTTTATGACCGACAGGAATTTAAATTTGCCAGTGAGTCATTGCACGTGTTCACTCATAGATAGATAGATAAATAAATAAATAAATAAATAAATAAATAAATAAAATGAGAATCTCGTGCATCCTGCAAGCGCACACACAGGTTAATTAAGTAACCAGTAAGGTCCATCTCAGTGGTCTTAGTGGTAGAGTGTCTGCCCTGATACTGGTAGGTTGTGGGTTTGATCCCCAGGCTGGGTCCTACCAAAGACTGTGAAAATGGCACGCATTGCCTCCCAGCTTGGCACCCGGTATTGGGCGTTGGACTCGGGGGGTTAGATCACCCAATGATTCCCAGGCGCAGCACCGCTGCTGCCCACCGCTCCCGCACGGGATGGGTCAAATGCGGAGGACAAAGGTCCAAAACGCCCCCTTGAGGAGGGAGATGGAACCTTTGCAAAAAAAGAAAAAAAACAAGAAACCCACAGACTCTGTTTCCTTACCTTGACACGCGTCTCCGACTTGCTCGTAGCCCGGCTGGCAGTGGCAGTGCCCCACCTGCACCACCCACTCGCCGTCCATGGTGCAGTGGATGCGCGGCGGCTCCTCGCTGACGGCGTTCTGCACGCACACGCCGCCCACCTCCCGCAGCGCCTGGTTCTCGCCGCCGGCGATGGTCTCGGGGAAGGAGACCAGGTTCTTGACGGTGGCCGGGCAGGTCTTGTAGAAGACCCTGACGGAGAGCAGGGCGATGCAGGCGCCGATGTCCTGGAAGGCCAGGTAGAAGCCCTTGCGGGAGAGGTTCTCCACCACCCGCGTCTCGGTGTTGATGCGCAGGTCGTTCTTGCCGGTGATCTCGTCCGGCGCGATGGTGGCCACCTTCTTGAAGAGGCTCTTGCGGAAGGCCGTGCCCACGTCGGCGTCGGCCTCGTAGGCGAAGAGGTTGAAGGTCTCCTTGCAGGTGAGCGAGGCGCCGTCGAAGGAGTTGCAGTCGCGCACGATGAACTTTAGCTCCACGAAGACGCGCGAGGCCAGCTGCCGGCGCTGGATGAAGGTGGTGCGCAGCCAGTTGTCCTGCTCGCGCTCGCCCACGTTGCACACGGAGTAGGTGTAGAACTGGGAGCCGTTGAGGGTCCGCTGGACCACCTCCCACTGTGAGGAGAAGCGGGAAAATGCCGAATGAGAACTGAGGCTCTAAAGTTCACCTGGTGTCACTGTGGCCCTGCAAAGGGTTGTATTTAAAACAAAACTGCTGCCCAGTGCGTTGCCATAACGTCTCCCTATTGAAACACGACTGATCCCCACAGGGGGCCCAATGCTGCGGTTTCCTCTCTGCCACCCACTACTGTGCTGGTAATTAGAGGAATGTGCTTTGTTGGCTGAGCGAGGCTCTCTGTGCAAAAACAAAACAATACAAAACCAAAAAAAAAAAAACCCCTTGTGAAACAGCAGCGCAGGCAACGCGTCTATTAAACAGCTGGTGGAAGTTTTCTTTTTTTTTTTTTTACGACAATAGTCATCGTTACCGATAAGACTCTCACATGAGTCATGGGTAAAGCTCCCTCCCGTATGTGCAAAGAGTAAAACTGAAGTGTTTTATGGAAGGAAGGAGGTGTCATTGGAAGAACAGCAAAAGTTTAGTTCTCTCAGTTGCTCGAGGGCCGACTGGTCAGCAGCACCAGCGCCGTCCCAGTTCGGATGTAAAGTTCATTAGTTCGAGTTAAAGTTCCCCTCCAGACTTTTGCTTCCCTGGTTTTGCAGGAATAAAAAAAAAAGGTAGCTGTGAGTGATTAGCTCCACCTACGATCCCCTGCCCCCATCCCAGAAAAAAAAAAAAGAAGTACCACATGCGGCAAAAAGTTAATTGCTCCCTAACATACAATTCAGCAGCCGAGGCCTTGCAACCACAAGAGGCCACAAGTATTCCCAGCTCCGAGCTCTCGGCAGCTACCCCGTCTAGGCTCGCTGCAGCACCGACATGACTCGTCGCACGCCTGCCGTCAAAGGCCGCGGCCGCCACTTCTTCTTCTCCTCCTTCCTCCTCCTCTCAGTCGGGAACTAGACAGACTCTGTTTTTTATGGGGAGACTACGTATGCGCGCACGGCTGAGCGCACTCGAAGGCAAAACCACACCAGCGTCAAGCGTCCACAGCTCCCATCCTGTAAAATCTGCTGCCTGCAGTATTTTATCCTAAAGGCAAATTCCAAGTGGGAACGTGGGAGCTGGAGGAGGGTGGAAGGAGGGAGGGGGAGGAGGAGAGAGGGAGGAGGACTCACCCCGGGCCGTTCTCCCTGGTCCAGGGGCCATGTCAGCCAGCCCAGCTCGCCTCCCGTGGCCTTCATGTCCAGAAGCACCTCTGTGGAGAGAGCAGAGCAGCACACTTTTAATACTAAAGCAGACAAAAAACAAACAAAAAAAAGGTTGGAGTGAGAGTTTTAAAAAGTTGGCTTCAAATGTATTTATGTGATGGGTTCCTTTATTTGATTCTTTCTTCTTTTTTTCTCTCTCTTTTGGCAAAGTTGACAGCCGCAAATCAGGAGAGCAAACACACCTTCTGCTGAAAGGAATTCTTCGAATTTCAAAAGTGAAACGGTAAAGTTGTCAGCTGTGGTTTACGGCCAGTCTGAGCATGAGCGCGGAGTTATCTCCTCACCGACTCACAAATCTAAAGTTACTGTGCACATAAATATAAACCCAGGAAAATGCCGAGTACACTGACAGATTCCGATGAGTTGTAAAGTTTGTTTATAAAAAAAAAAAAAAAAAAAAAAAAAAAATGACAAATTGTCTCCAGAATTCACCTGCTTGGGAGTAGGAGAGCAGCGCACATGCAGACGCCGATAAGAATAATCGCACTTTTTTTTTTATTTTATTAAGTGCGTTAAACTTCAACACGCGCAACTTCCGCTGCAGCCAAAACTTTTTCCTTGGACACTCAAACTTTGACGGCACAAAGTGTGTTTGTTTCTCCACAGTTTCTCAACAAGTCGGAACCCCCTCGTGGCGCCCGTCGCTCCGCTTCCATTTACAGATCCGACGCGAAAAGAAATCAAAAAAAAAAAACTTTTCCCAGAACAGAAGTCAAAGGTCCGCTCACCTTCTTTGGTCTGCAGCGTGATGAAGATCCCGTTGATCAGCACGTAGGTGAAGAGCAGAGGTCTGAATCCGCAGAAGAAATCCATTGTTGCTCAACTTTTCCTTGTTACTTCTCTCTCCCTGCGGGCCAGCGGTCCGCTCCTTCCTCTCTCGGTCACTCACTCACTCACGCAGGCAGGCAGGCAGGCAGGCAGGCAGGCAGGCAGGCTGGCTGGCTGGCTGGCACACACACGCACGCACGCACGCACACTCGCCGCACGCACCCCTCCGCTGCGCTCCGCCGCCGTGCACTGAAGAGGTGCGCTGCGCTCCGGCGCAGCTCATTCACAAGACAGCGGCGGCGCGCGTCGCTGGCTCCGCCTGCTGGAATGTGTGCGTGAGTGGGTGCGCGCGCGCGCGCGCGAGTGGGTGTGTGTGAGTGTGTGTGTGTTTGACATGGGGGAAGTTTCCTGTGGACGGTGCGTGAGAAAGTTTCGCAACTTTCAGAAAGAACCTGTCGCGTTGAGGTGCAGCTTGAAAGTGGAAAGAAATCGACTTTTAACATTTATTTTCATTTATTTATTTGGCAATTTGACAATATTCAACATCGTCAATACAATAAAACACGTCAACTGAAACAACTGAATTCCTTGACCCTTGAGGAGCACGAAGTAGAAATTCTGAAAATGTGTTATTTCTTCAGGGAATCTGAAGCCGATCTTTGTGTCACATTTACAAGGATCTATTCTTTTTATCAATTGGACTGGCGGACTCGCAGATGCACGCTTTCAGTAAGATAAATTCCTGAAAATGAGTAATTGTTGTATATCCGTAACTAACGAGACGCCCTCACACCTCTCAGCGTGCGGGAGACAGACGCCTTGTTGTTCTTGGCCTGCAGATGACTAACCACAAAACTCAGCTGCTGTGCTGGGAACTGATATGATCTTCCAGCTTCCTAATGAGATTTCTTGAGATGGTGTGTGTGTGTGTGTGTGTGTGTGTGTGTGTGTGTGTGTGTGTGTGTGTGTGTGCAGCAGCTCTGCTCACCTCAGTTGGCCTCACCACAGGTTGTGTTCAAGGCCAAGCGTGTGACATTTGAAAGACACCTTAAAATGGAATTAAAATGCACATGCACTTACTCCTTAGAACAAATTTGGATAATAATTTTAGATTTAGATAATATTAACTGTTTACTTTGCAAAAAGGCAACTCGTGAGAGGGCAGCATTATTGTAACAATACAGTGTAATAGTATAGTAGCTCAGAAGTGAGGTCTGGATGTTGACTGTTTGGATGAGATCATTTTCATTACTTATACCTGCTTTGAATTGTACATATTGACTAGACACATGCCAGTAAATCGGTTGTCTTCAACTCAAACCATGTAGAAAAGTGGTAATGTTCCATCTCCAAATTCAGTAACAATTCATTATCATGGGAAGAAGATGCCCAAATTGAGCACAAGTTCTTTCAAACTGCAGTTTTACTCTTTCTGAGTAATATAAGATATAATATGATAAAATGATAATATAAAAGAAAAAAACAACTTTATGCTTTCTGTTGTATTTAATATAATCAAATACAACATTAAGACATTAATACAATTAATATATAAGAAAATAAAGTGTAAAACTTTTTCATAGTAGCATATTTATTCATATTTGTAAGTGGCTTTAAATGTGGAGATTACTGTTAAAAAGAATCTAAAAAAAAAAAAGAAAATCTGAACTGCACTCAGCACCAGGTCAGTTGGCGCTGAAGGCGCCGGCTGCCAGCTCTTACAGTCCTGGCGCCTCCACAATCATAAGCGGGGAGGTATTGATTCAAAAATTGTTTGAGCGAGCCTGACAAGGCAAAAAAAAAAGAAAAAAAAAGAGCCGCTTTACACCAGCCGGCTTTGTCCGGAGCGTCAGGGCATACAGAGGCCCAATCGCAGCGACAGGCGCGGAGAGATGTATTCATAAGGGCATAATACCGGGACTCCACCATACAGCTGGCCTGCTGATCGCCTGTCATAATTTATGGGAAATATCCCAAAAATGTTGCAGCCTGCCAGCCGCGGAGATGCTGCGCAGTGTTTCACTTATGAAGAAAAGAAAAAAAAGAAGAAAAAAAACGCTGAACTCTCTCCCCACTTTAATCTGCGTTTTCACTCCCAGGATGGTTCGCAGGCCTTTGAGGGAGTGCGGGGTGTGTGATTGGGGGGGGTCTGTTATGAAGACGGGGGAGTCGAGACAGAGATCTTTTACCTAGCAACTGGCGAGGCCTGGAATTCACACATCCAGCTTTATCGGACTTGCAACCCACTGTTCGTTGCGTTGCCATGGCAAAAAAATAAATTGGGGGGAAAAAAAATTGGAAAAGTTCTGCTTTTACGTCTTGCTTTCCACTCCTCCTCCTCACCCCTGCTCTCCCGTCCTCCCCTGCTGGTGTTCACCTCGGAGCAGCCGCCTCACAATGCGTGATTAGAATACAGTGTGTCATTGATTGGACGGGCGGCCGTTGTGGCTCACACACCTGTGACGCCGACACCGCGGGAAAAGGGGCGCGGCTTCCTCTCACACCTCCCTCCCCTCCCCCTCCCCCCACTCCTTTCCGTGCCCGCAGGGGGGCTGCGGCTCTCTCACAAAGGCCCCCCTCGAGCCTCCCAAGTCTTTTTGTGAGACCCCCATCGCCCCCACCCCCCACGTCCCCTCTCCCCTAAAGCCCGCCCACTCTCGCCCCCCTCCGTCCCCGACAGCCTCACCTCCCGCCAGCGGAGGGAGTGACTCGTCAAACTGTTGAATACAGGCGTGGAGGAAGTCGTCCAGGTCAGGCAAAATAAACCGCAGTGACGTCCGCGGCTATTTTGGAGTCGCTCCCTGAAATATGGCTGTTCTCCTGTTGGAATGAGCAATAAAATACATTTATTGGTTGATTGATTGATTGGTGATGGATTTATTTGACAGGGACAATGCAGTCAAAGATAGTCAAAGGCTTGCAGCTGACTTAACACACATTTGCAGATCATATCGCGAATGCTAATTCTCAACTCCTGTCCAAAGTTTGGCTTTTCCACAACGTTGCTGCACAATTTAAAATATGCATTGATCAAAAGTGGCATACCATACAGTTCAATAATACAGTCATCATATATATCCAATAATGTGAAACATTCACTCACTCTCTCACACAATATATGTCAATTAAATTAAAGTATCGACATATAAATATGAGACAGATGTGAGTTTTAAAGCCGCCAGAGGGGGAATTAAGCAGCGTGTAGCTTTTTAGGAATTCCCCCGCATCAAGACACATTTTTCTTTTGCCCCTGGAGAAATACCACAGGAGTGAAGGTATTTCCAAGGCTGCAGCCAAGTCAGGTGGTGCACTTGTGAGATGTTCCATGCGAGGCGCTATGATTCCCTTTCGCTCCGTCAGACGGCCTTTGGTTCCTTGGACACGAGGCTCCCATCAAAGCTCCCGTCAGCAGGGTTTACTAACAATGACGTGTCTCCGTCCTGTCGGTGAACCCTGCAGGATTGAGAAAGTCCATTCTGTGCTTTGCTTTCGAGAGAGCGTGGGCTAAATGGCACAAAAGACAAGGCTCTAGAATTTTGCCCTTTGTGATGTCACAAAGAGGACCCAGGTTGGTGACAACACTCTCAGCTGGGTGTTGGTGAGACCGTAGCTGCAGTTTTAGCAGATTTCTTTTTTTTTTTTTTTTTTTGCAGGAGGTCACAAACAGAGGGTTAAAAATTCTGCATTCCAAAGATCAAAAGAGTTTTTCAGACAGTTAAGCAAGCAAGGCTGGAGAAAACTGGAGTTCACGTTTTAGAATAAAGCTGCAAAGGTGAGTTTATGGTGCTTCCTTTACGGTGTCGGTAGCATCAGCAGTTGCTGTTTGATTTCAGCGAGTCACTGTGCTAACCAGACCAGTTCACAGCGCCTGATTCGCTGTCATTCCAGCTTGAGCTATACCATCGTCACAATATAGCACCTTTTCCTCTACTTCAGCAATGTTTAACAATGCCTATTAGTTCCTCCATTGTTTACAAGCTCGCAGTAAACTAGCTTTTATACTGTAGCTCCTTGGAAAGGACGCCAGTTGGTCATTTCACATCAGGACCAGCTGAAAATGATTACAAACCAGAGATTTCCGAGAGAATGTGAGAGGATTCCCTCGGCGGATCGGGCCGTCTCCCCAAGTTTAGGGTGTTTCTAGGAATGGCTGGACTTCATGACGGAGGAATGAAGGAGACCTTTGATGGCGCTTCGCTTTCATTCCCTGCATTAAACAACAAGGGCCAGCCGGAGGGGCCCACATGTGCCCGGCACGCCTGTTGAATATGCATTGTCCTTTGTAGCACGGCACTAAAAGCTAATGCGCGGATGTAAGCCGAGAAGTGAGGTGGACTGCGTGGGGCGTGCGACCGGAGGGGGTGGGGTCGAGTGCTGGAAGGACTGGGAGGCACAGGTGTAAGGCGAGCTGGGCCGCGGAGGGCCGACAGCAGGGCCATTGTTCCCGCGGACACACAAACGCACGACGCAACAAGTGCGGGCACATGCGAGAAAGAGCCGGCTCATCTGTTAGCCTGATTAGCTGCACGGCAGCAGTGGCAGCACTACTTCCCCTCCCCCTACCCTGAAACCACCACCACCACCACCTGATCCCGTAGGTCCGCCTCTTGTCACTACCCGGCCTTGAGAAAGTTTTTTTCTTTTTCTTTTTCTTTTCTTTCTTCCAGGCCGGTCAGATTTACCGCTACCTGATAAGGCCGCCGGTGAAAGGGAGTAGTGGTGGGGGGGAGGTGGTTGTGCAGCGGCTTCACGGCTGAGTTGTTTCCCTCCTCGCAGGCCAAGTGTGAATTACGTGTGGAGGCTTTGATAGGGCACGGACGGACCGACAAATTAGGAGAGCGATAGGGATCGCCGGGAAGGTTCGTTTAGGCCTGAGAGCGCACAAAGCAGTTGGACACACACGCACACACACACACACACACACACACATATGCATTTGTTTCTCACTTCAGCTGAGGACCTACACCTGCTTCCACTGATTTTCCAATCACTTTGTACGGTTGAAACCTTCTTCGCGAAACCCTGTTTCTGCTCTAAATTCATACTCGAAAATGAAGACACACACACACACACACACACACACACACACACATGCGCAGATCCTCATGGAACAACATACAAGTGAAGCAAGTATAACTTACATACATTATCCACACAGTGTGCACATGTGCTAAAGAGCAACTGTTGGCGCTAATGTGGCCCCTGGTGTGCTGTGGTGTGTGTGCGTGTAGGAGGCCCAGATGTTGAGGCCTCCGCGCAAGACCTACGTGTTGACTGCTGGTGTAAACTGGGCTCCACTGCGGCCGTTTTGTCTTTCACACAGCGAAGGAAGGAGGCGAGCGACGGCTCGGCGACAGCTGACGCTCACCGTTTCCCTCCGCCGTCGCTGCTGAGGAGGCTGCAGGCTCACGCCACCGACTGCAAACACTGCTGGGCTGAATTTCGCATAGAGCGGCACCTTGAAACTGGGACACGCGCTGTTAAACTGGGGCATGTTGACGCTAAACGGTCACCTGTTGAAGGACAAGAAGTTGGAAAACAGGGCAATGTGGGTCGGATGCTGATTTTCTTTTAATCTCATCTGTTCAAACACACAAGTAACTCTTAATGCTGAAGAAAAAATGATGAAGACACGTCTCTGATTCTGGTTTCCCAGCTCAGCCCAACATCTTGCCAGTTTCGCGGCTAAAGCTAATGCTGCTTCAAACCACAAACCTGTCTCTGCTTTCGCTTTTTCACCGTTCCAAACGCTCAAACTGAGTTGTGCACTCAACACTGTCTGCAGTTTTTTGCTCTGACCTGCCTGAGGTTCCTAAAACTCTTCTCCGCATCTAAAGCAAACACGCTGAACGGCTACGGTGCCTGGTTTTTACGTCACATGAGACAAGCCTGTTGTCCATTACTACCGAAGGAAATGAACGGCTTCACTAGTTCTGGTATCCATAATTCACGAGGGCCTTTCCCTATTTGTTCTGAGTGTTGTTTTTTGTTTTTTTCCCAAAAGTAAAATCCATTCACAGCAGCCTGTACGTAACCTTTCAGCTATTCCATAACCATGACTTCCTCCCCCCGTGGGAGTCAAACACAGGATAGATGCAGCAACCATGCATTCATTTCCTTATCACAACATTATCTCAGCATTCCGATGCCCTGAGCCGGAACCTGCTCATATTCTCAGAAGACGACGGCGACGCCACCTCTGCTGCTTTTTCTTTTTTTTTAAATAGGGGACGCAGGTCAGGCTGGAGAGGCAGATGCTCCCATTTGCTCAGTCAAGCAGAATGACCTGCTCCCTCGGGCGCCTCCTTCCTCTGCCTGCCCTCCGTATCGAGTGACCGCCGCCCCGAAAAAGGCCTTTGTGGACGTTTAAGGAAGCGCAGAAAGGGGGTGAAAGGAGACGGAAGAGTGGACGCAGGAGCCTAGAATAAAGCAGAGCGGTGGATTCCTGGAGGGCCGGAGGAGAAGGTGGCGCCCTCAGGCTGCCGGGAGCCACCTGTTGATTCGGTTCCGGGTGACCCGTCCGTGGATCGCCGGCATCGGAGAGGGTGGGGAGGAAACGTGTTTCCGAGTGCTGTGTTTTGCATGTCGTGTGTGCGAAAATGATCTTTTGCCACTCAGGCGCACAGTTAAACGTTTGTGAGTCAGGCGGCCTCCGTACCCGCTACGACCGAGGAAGCAGAGAGGAAATCAAGTTGAATCGATGTTGAAGCTCTTGTTTTATGACCATTCACAGATTTTTTATTTTTCCCTCTACAGAGCAGCAATATTGGACCATCGGCTTTCCAAAAAGTATCTCTAGATCTCCAGACAAACAGCATGCTTAGCCCTCTGTTTACAGCCTCCTACCCAAACGCAAAGTTTCAGCTCCCTGCTAAAACTGATGCTTTGTTGAGCCTTCCACACATTTGGAAAGCGACAAAAAAAATGCACCAAACCAACTAGTCTCTTACTCGGGGGAGGTATCAATGCCCTTTGTGACATCACAGAGGGCAGATTTCCAGCACTTATTCTTTTACTTGTTTCATTTTAGTGAAGCATAAGGAGCAACGTAAACATTGGACTATCGTGTCATTCACTGACAGGCAATGTTGACAAGTTTGAAAAAAAAAAAAAAACTTTTTTTGTTTTACATAATATGGGCGTGGCCAGGCCGCAGCCGGAGTCAACAGGCTGCACCTTGACCTAAATGTGACTGGCAAAGCGTGTTCACGCTGCCGCGCCAGCCGGTGTGTCAGCGCGCTGACCCCGTGGCCGCGGGTAATTTTGGCCTCTAACGAGGATGCTTTTATTTTGGTGCTCGTGCAGAGGCAACGGTTGGGTTGCAAATCACTTGGTAAATTTAGAAGTCTTACAACCCACACACTCGCACTCGCACTCGCCCGTGCACGCAAAGGCAACACAAACACCAAAACAACAGCACGGGCTCCCATTGAGGAGGATTGCGTGTTTTCGGTTGCAAAACACACTCGCACCAACGCGGCCGAGTTCCCAGCATCCTCTTTGCTCAAATCCTGCTTGAGAAAACTTGCAGCCAACGTGGAGGGTGTGTGTGTGTGTGTGTGTGTGTGTGTGTGTGTGTGTGTGTGTGTGTGTTACAAGCTCTTGGAGGTGGTGGTGGGGTGTCCCGTCGAGAAAACCGACCTCAGATGTCAGAGCTGCGGTAGGTGAGTTTGAAAGATCAACATTTAGATAAACCCGTGTAGTTTCCATCTCGCCGGCTCGCCTGCAGCAATTATCGCCAGCTGATTGACAGGACAGAAGTCAACTTTCACGCTCGGCTGTTTGCTCGGCTCGCTCGGACGCCCGAGCCGCACCACTTCAGTCTGAAAACACAGAGAGGTGGTGGAGGAGGGGGGGGGGGGGGGGAGGCGGGGTTTAAACTCTGCCAGAGCTGTTTGACATACGAAAGTATTTATTTAAGTTCGTACAACGCTGAGGGCTGACAGGAAGTTTAAGGTCTCCAGTTTAGAGCCGGGCACTCGGTTCATCCAAATCTTTGGCAGCCGGTTTTCATTTTCACAAATGAAAGGAGAAAAAAAAAAAGTCAACCTCGGTTAAAGTTTGGAGGATGGGTTGATTCATGCATCATTTCCTTTTCTTTTTGATCCCATTAAGTCATGCGTTCACCATAAATCGCTTGCCATGGCAGCCGTTTCTCTCTCTTTGGCTCGCGTATGTATGTGTGTGTGTGTGTGTGTGTGTGTGTGTGTGTGTGTGTGTGTGTGTGTGTGTGTTGTTTTACTTTGACGTCTAAAAAAATAACAGCGATGACAGCAATTTTATTGCCTCTCACAATCTCCTTATTATGATATTCCCATTTTTATTTTCTCTCTCGCAGCCCTGCAGTTGTAGCTGTCATCGCTGCCATGTCCCGGACATGTTAACGTTGTCCGGAGCAGAACCCGACCCCGCAGCTCCCTGCCGCACCTGTCCCGCCGTTGTGATGAGGTCGACTCGTCAGGCATGTCTGAGTGTGTGACTGTGAGTAACGACGGGCTGACTGCGACGCCGGTGAAAGTGTTGGGACAGCTGCATGCGAGTGTGTGTCTGTGTCTGTGTGTGTGTGTGTGTGTGTGTGTGAGAGAGAGAGAGAGAGAGAGAGAGAGAGAGAGAGAGAGAGAGAGAGAGGCCTTGAAGACAGAAGCAACCATTGACAAACCCACATGAAATAGCTGCTCCTCTCACGTGGCCGAAAGCACTTTAATGCTCAAATCAACCTGAAAAAAAAAATCTGGTTTCAAAATCTGGTTTACTGTGGCACAGTCCACACCTTGACTTCCTGTGTTTTTTGTAAGGGAAAGAGGAGGGGGTTAGGGGGGTTATTATGGCTTGGTGAGATTATTAATGTTTGTCTTGTCAGCTTGTGTGCTGCCCAGAGGCTGAGTCAATATTTGGTTCTTGCAGTGTTGCGCAATGCACTCAAAGTTTCAGTCAACATTGTGGTCATAATGGAAGCGGTAGCTAGTTTGGAAAGGGTGGTTGGGCTCTTTGATTTCATTTTCCGAGCCTTCGTGACTTTTAGACAAACGCTCAGCTGGACTAAAGACACGATGCCAATGTTTGCTTTCACCGCTCAGCGGAACGACACCTCGGGTTGTGCAATTGATCTCTGCAGACAGCCGGCTGGCAACAGGTGAAGGAAGCTCCCCAGGCAGGTGGAACCGGATGGGAATTAAGTGTGTGGGTGAAGGTCTTGGAGAGACATGAGAGACAGGTGGCGACCTCAAACGAAGGCCGTAAAAACAAACAAATGAACAACATAAAACCGACGCACTGTAAAAATTTAGGCCTGTGTGCTTCCGTCGCTGCTCCCCGCACGCAGAGCATTTTCACTCGCAGCCTCCACTGGTGCGAGCGCTCATGCTTGCAAGCCACTCAGACACGAGACCTTTCACAGACTCGTCCCCGGGTATGTCCGGCCGCTGACAGACATGGAGGAGGAGACGCATTCTCAGATACGCTGTGATGTGGCTACGACTACTTGACGGTTCGGTTAGCCGTCAGCAACCTTTCATTTGCATCAGCGTACGCGGAGCTTGGCCGTAGACTCTAATCAGAGACTGGCAATCAGGCTTCGAGTCTGTGCTCTGGGGTAGGAGCCAGCAGGCTGTGGCCGCTAGCTACACGGCTAGCATCAGACACAACAGTATCCACAATCACAGGTTTAAAAATAAAAAAAGAGAATACAACTTTACAACTCGATCCTGCTCCACGGTGTTACTCCACACTGTGAATCCAGAAATGGCAACAGCAAAACAACTGTTGTTGTGGTCTGTTCTGGTTGCAGCAATAGTTATTATTACAGTGAGGTACATGTCAGGCTACGGTGTAGCGTCTGCAACCTTCCGTGCCCTTCGCTAGCTAGTTTTGTGTGTTTTGTGTGATTTTTTTTTTTGTTTGTTTTTTTACTTGACTTGAAATTAGCTAGGCTCGCATTCAAGATGGATCAAATTTCAACTCTGAAATCCATCAAGTCCACCTTGCCAAGGCCATGTTTTCAGTCATTCTCTGTAATCAGCCCCCTTTGGGAGAAGGTATAAGGGCCTGAGGCAACTGCAGTAAGACCAGAGTGGTGAATAATTCCTGCTGCTAAAGATACAGAGAGAGAGAGTTCCGTGTTGCGGTGGTTTAATCAACACCGAACAGCTTTTTCACGTTCAAAGAAATAACATAAAAATGAAGGCTATTATTTTAGTTCCTGATCAGCTTTGACTGGAGTTCCAAAACAACATGGAGCGTCGCGGCGAGCCCTGCGGGGCAGAGATGCTAATGCTGGCGTCGTAAGTAGATCGTCGGCCCGTTTGAAGGGAAGAGTGTAATTGTTTGTGCAATCACCTTGCGGTGATTTTACCCTCCCTCGCACAAAACAACCGTCTTTGGGCTCCTCACCAAACGGATACGTGAGAACAATCGATAAATCAAAGCGCCTGGAAACCGGTCGGCCTTGCGTGCCAGCGTCGAAGTGAACACTGCCTGCTGTTTGTATAGGGAACCCAAAAGAATGTGCTCGTAAAACAGTTATTTAATGATTAGATGTTGATGATGATGATGATGATGATGATGAAAGTAGTGGTAATGATGATGAGATAGATAATACGCGAGGCGAGACGCAGTGGGGTGGGGTTGAGGAGGGTGGGTCGGGGGGGGGGGGGGGGGGGTAGGGTGGTGCCGAGGAAGGTGTCTCTACGATTGTTGACACAAGAATGCAGGTGGCGCCGAGTCTGAACAGCACTTCAGGACTAAAATCTTCCAGCGTCTTTTAACCTTTCGCCACCACAAACACGACTCGAGTGAAGCTTCCAGATGGCAAATCGCTAAAGAGCCCAGTTTCAATTTCTCTCGCAGCAGCAGCAGCAGCAGCAGCCCCCGGTGCGTGACACATGCAGGTGATCCAAGGCGTGTGCTTTCATGTGCGAGCACGCACAGGTTGGATTCATGTACCTGCTCGCCTGTTTGCAGGAGGAGACTCCGCCTGGACACCGACACTGGGGGAACTGCCGGCTCTGGTGCCGCTGCTTGTGAAGAAGGTGGAGCGACAGCGCCGGTCCTGTGACCGGCGGCCCGGGAGCCTGTCGCTGCTCGTCGGAGACTCCCCCCCGCACCTGCGAGGTGGACGAGGGCGGCCTCGGGAGCGCGTGGGCGTGCGACGGAAATGAGAGGCAAGATAAGCCTCATCATGTAATATTCTTTTATTATCTCTGTAGCGGTCACACACACGCGCACATACAAGCACACGCACACACACACACACACATCAAGGAGCCCTCTGTTCGATGACACTGTTCAGGTCGGAGATTGGGTTTGTTCCTGGGAAAAAAAACCTGCCTTCTTCATTACTTGGGAGAGCAGGTTAATAAAATCTGCAGCCAGCGTCGCTGCACCCGGTTGCTGCACCCGGTTGCTGCACCTGGTTGCTGCAGCAGGAAACGCTGAGTCACCGAGCCGGCGCCGCAGGGCAGCGCCTTGATTGGTCCACGGCTTCTGACCTGCGAAAAAATAAACTAGACTGGCCGCCGTGCCGGCGCTCAACGATTTTCCTTGACAGTTTTGTGCCTTTTAAGGATCTGACACATATCTCTGTGCATCTCATCCGGCGATCTTGTTGTTGTTTCCTTGGCTCGCGGTTTTATTATTCGCATAATTATTTGCGGGGGAATTAAAAAAAGAAGAAAAGGCTTTTCAACGACTCCTCGTCCCTGTTGCGACACATGATGTCAGTTTCAAAGCGTGTCAGTACAAATTCAAGCCCTTACAAGAAAGATGTGGATAAGGAAGTCGAGGAAGGGAAACACACACACACACACACACACACACACACCCTGATGGAGCCAAGTCACGCGAAAAGAACCGATTTATTTATTTAATTTAATTTTCTGTTGAGATTCCGAGATGTCTGGAAGTCTCCCCGCCGCCGCCGAAACGTAACGCAGCCGGTTTCAGGTCTGCATTTGGACCAATCAAAGAGTCAGAGAGTGACACAAATCCTGAATCAAAGTGTCTTTTTCAAATGCGCTCATGACCTGAAAGGCGGAGCTGCTCTGACCCTGAACGGGTTAGCGAACGGCGGCGGCGGCGGCGGCTGAGACGTCATGCAGCTCAGCGAGAACCGTTTAAGTCCTTAATGGTGGGAGATGTGTTAAAGGCAGCATCTGCAAACCATTACTGCCGCTGCCGCCGCTGCACCTCCAGGGCTTCAGCGCCGCTTTCACCTCGGCTCTTGGCAGCTGCCCGCTCTGCCCCTCAATCTAATTCTGGTGTCAAGTGCAATCAGCTCTCCAAGAAAGGCGCACAACTTTAACCCCTCGGGGGCCCCTTTGGCTGCTTTTACCATAACATGTGGCTCTGTTTTCTGGTCACCGCCACCACCTGGCTGGAAGAACATCTGATTTAATATCGGGCTTTGATGGACGCACTAGTTTGGTAAATCAGAAACAACCTTTAAAAAAAAAGAAAAAGAAAAAGAAAAAAGAAGAAAGGAAAGAAAAGCTCTTATTTTTCTGTGCCTTCCAGACTTTATTCTAAACACTTTAGGCCACGAAAACAAACTCAAAACTCTGGAGACTGTTTATCCATGGACATGAAAAAATACAGTGTTTGCGATTGCTTGAATGTTAAGCTGTGCCCCTGAATACTTGTACACATTTACAATCAAGCTTGAGAGGAGTCGTAGCGGATTTTGTGCAATGGTGTTAGCGTCTTGGCTAACGTGAGCATCCGGCAGCTAACGGGCTCCACCGCAACGTTGCCAACAGACGTTGTTTTTCTATCTAAAACAAATTTTTGTTGCCCGTTGCAAAAGCAGCAGACATCAAAGAGGATGTGACGCTAAGCGCTAAAAAGGCAGTTAGCAGTTTGAAGCTACACCAATCACTCTCACGAGTTATAATGTCACTTGTTCTCTTGTCATTCAAACTGTAAAATTCTCCAAGAAAAGATTAAAACTCGTCTTTAGCATCTGGGGAATCCATTTTCAGTTGTGCCTTTAAAGGCAGGAAATAATAAAACACCAGCTGACCGCGGCGAAGAATTCCAGCGGGCCAGATAACGTCAAATACGCAGCGTTCCACTCGCAGGGACATAAATCTGTTTATTACGAGATGTTAGTTAGAGGCTGAGGCCTTTGTGAGATCACAGCTTTGCATAAATCACCGCGTGGTTCAGGTTGGAGGAGAGCCGTGATTAATCCGCTCGCAGCTCGTTTAACAGAGGACAATTAGAAAGTACAAGCAAACACACAGAGATGAGGTCAGGAGATCTCTCTGGTCTCGTCCCTCGTCTTTTGTCTCTGTGTTTTATCTCCTCCCTGAAGCTACTTTCGAGCTTTTTCCACCCTGAAAAAGTTCCGGCTCTCGCAGGTTTTTTTTTTTTTCCCGTTTTTTTTCCACCCTCCGCCACAAGTGTGCTCAGGCAGAGTGCAGCGAACAATCAACACATCCTGAATGGTATAATAGCTCTTTGTGCTCTCCTCCCGGCCAGCCGCTGGAAGCCTATTTTAGAATGAATCCGGCAGATACACACTTGTTTTTTAAGCCCACACCCACATCCAGCGACCCAGGTCCAGTTTGGTTTACTCTGAGGCACAATTGCGAGTCTGTCTGCCTTCTTCTTCTTCTGTTTTTTTTTGTTGTTGTTTTTTGTTTTTTTTTCATTTCTCAGCACAAAATGGCGGATCGGGTTCTCAAGTGCGGTTCTGGCCAAAGCAGACACAAAAAAAAGACACAAATCCCTCTTTTACTTCTGCTGAGAAGCGGAGGAACCGCATAAGCGACTTCACGTCGTCCGACCGGAGGAACTGAACTCACGACCCGAACACTGTCGCCGCGGGACCGAAGGGAATGGAACGGAACGGGCAAAGGGCCACTCGGTATTAAATCACAACATTATGTTTAACTTCTCATTAAAAGTTGCCTGTGAGAAATATGCAGCGGTGGGCATTTTATACGCCCAATTTACATCCGACTGGACTGTGTGGCGGGTGAAAGCGAGAGCAGCGTCTTGAAAGCCCTGTGAAACCTTTGACGAAGGCCAGTCATGCCTTTTATACAACATGTTGAGGGTTGACTTAAACCTTTAATGCCCTATTATAAAAGCCTCCCACAGCAGATGATAAATGTGTAGAAAAAAAGCCAGAGTAGTAATAAGAGTAAGATTGTGCAATTTTTTTTCAATATCATCGTAATGAAGATCACAATTAAAAGGGAACTAGATTATGATACTTTTTGTGAGTTGACGCTTGTGAAAATGAAGCAGCTGCAGCGGTTAAGTTTCCGAAAGGCGCATTATTCGCATCAAAAAGGTGCTATATTTGAATGCACTGTTTACTTTATGTATTTATGGAGTCGAGCGCCAGTACGCATGAGCTCATGCGGTGAGAGGAGTCGCACACATGAGGCTGGGGTTTGTGCCGGAGCCAAATTATTTTAGATCAAACCGTGGTTTTCCCCTCTCTTTGCTGCCATCTATGAAATATTCTGCGGTTTTCAAAGGAAAGCAGGAATAAATCCAACCAACAGGAAGAACAAATATGACTTTTCTTTTTCTCTTTCTCTTTTGATTTCTCACGCAGTATTGTTTCAACAAGCTCACTGTTAACTTATTAGGAAGAGAAAAAAAGCCTTGTCTGATTGTGTAGCTGCGATCTGATGCAATGCTGGGCCGTTTTGGAAAGACGGATGGCGTGTGTTCAAATTTTAGCTAAAATTGCGTCATACAATTAAGGGACAGTTGGGGAAACAATTAATGATTTGCCTGCGAACGTGTTCTCTGTGTGTGCAGGCTTTTTCTTTTAACAGGTCACAATAACAATGTTGTTTCCCAGGTCCAAATGAGCCAGGTGTGTCAGATGAGGTTTCCTAAATCATGTGGATTCTTTTTTATTTCACCCATCCATCTGTCAATGAGCCCCCAGAAAACTTTTTGACATGGGAGAATGTCAATGTGAGAATGCTAAATGCTTTAGCAGCCGGCGACCGGCGCTTGCCAAGATGGAGCAGCAAGTTTTTAACCCTGAGATCTCCGCTGTCGGCACCGCCAGGCCGGCGGCGGCGGCTGGAACGATTATTAACTTGCTTTGATCCCTTGGACCTTAAACCGGAGCCCATAAAAACGTTTTTTATGGAACCGCATCAAGTGAGTGGAACATAAAATAACAAAAATTCAGAGATTAGATAGGAGCTATCAGACGGCATCTGGGACACGGAGTCAGAATGTCAGAGGAAGGTGCTGTGTTTACGAGGAGTCTGCGGCCGCGCCTACCGTGGACTGTGACCCCGACACTCTCCTGCTCTATTTTTAGCTGCTGCTCACTGTAAAGCGGAGCAATCGCATCAAGCTTGCTTGTGTGTTTTCTCAGCACTAACCTTTACAGCCTGCAGAGGTGATCCCACTTTACAAAAGGAGCAGCGAACAGAAGGCGGCCATGTTGTTTGGCGGCCACTCGTTCAGAGATACTTTGCTGATCCCCGCGTGGAAACTGAACTAAAAAGAAAAGTTGTAAAGATGAAACTTTAAGATATAAATCTCAATATAAAAAAATGATTTAAATATTTATAAAATAAATATACACTATATTGAAATATATCATTGTAAAATATTCTAATGTATGTATATTCTCATGTATGTCACAGTATTACATAATATATTAACAATACAAACTATGAAAATATATCACAGTTAAACTGTGTACTTCTTTTTTTTCTTTTTTCTTTTTGGCCTGGGCCCACCTTCTTTATCAGACTTCAGTTCCTGAGCTTAAGGTGAAAACATAGGTGTGACATCGTCGGCCTAAAACTTTATGAATCCAAACTTCAAACTCTGCTCAATCAGAATGGCGTGACGAGACAAGAGAACATCCGATGGGAAGCAAGAGAGGAGAAAAGACGCAGGGCGAGGGGAAACCGAGGGGTCGCCCGTGTGGGAGTAGCACTTTCAACACGCTCGGCACCGCTGTTGTTGCTGCACCTACACGCTGTAAACAGCCCATACCTGTGGTCACCAGGAATTCCGGGGCGCAGCGGCGTTCTTTTGGCGCCAGTGCAACAGGCCCACGCGCTGCAGGCCGCAGCAGAAATGCTGGTGGAGCTGCGGCGGGAAGCGTCTGCTGCGCCTCTTTCTCTGACGGCCTGCAGGAGAGACTGGAGCCAGACCTACGGAAGTCACCGGGCCGCAAGGCACAGCAGAGATTCAGCGAGCTGATAACACACGACAACGGTCTGAGTGGGTCAGAGGTCGTGGGTTGGCCTAAACTCTCTCACACACACACATATACAGACCTGGGCTGACCCAGTTGCACACATTTGTCTCTACAATGTGCACAAGAGAGGATTTGCTGCCCTGTTTCCCATCATGCAGTTGTTTTGTTCACCTGCAAAAAGGACCAGAACAAGATACCCACAAGCTCTTTTTCCCACAGCTAACATTGTGTTACTTAAAGTTCATCCTTTTTGTCGAATGTTCTCTAATCTACCAAACTGCCCGAACAAGCTCGACAGGTTTGCGCCTTTTGAACACGGTAATCATCCCGACATGTTGCAATAATGGTGGCATCAAGCTGGAAGTTGACAAAAGCTTTCATCCTCATAATAAAAAAAAAGAAAAGAAAAAAAAAAACAGTGTCACGCCTTAAACAGTTCAGGCTCACAATACAGAGTTATTACTGTCAAATCAGCTGTTGGCTATAACTGTAAAGAAAGAAAAGGAAAATAAAGTACAGACAAGGCTCAACATGTGACGTTTGGAATTCTTAAAGCTTGAGTTTACATTAAATGTGTTTTTGTTCTTGGGAGGAGAGGTTGGGACTTATGTGACAGGACAGGCGCAGGTTGCAGTGTTTCCTAACAATAAAAAAAAAAGTTAAATCACAGTATAATGTCTTACAAACAATCAATTGGTTAAGATATTACAGTTTGTTTATTTATTCCTATTTATGTATATTTTTTAATCAGTTATTGCACAATTTAGGCGAGAAACGAGCTGCAACTTGAGCATTGTTGTACTGTTCGACTCTGCATATAGTGTAAAATCTCAAATGCACAAAAAGCATAAACACAGAAAAACACAGCAACCCTGCACCAAATTTTCAGAAAACCTGATTTATACTCCCAAACAGCTGCGAACTATAATTAACTGCCAAAGTCCCAGCATCGTCACATAAGGGAGTTGCTGCCCTCTGAAGAGTCAACACAAACACAAAAGCTTCCAAATTTCAAAAGACCTGGAACAAATTACACCGCCGCTGTTATCATAGTTCTCCCACGCAGCTGCAGGGTGAGTCAAAGCCGCGGCTTCGTCCTCAGGCTGAGTCGAGGGAGGCTGGGAGGCACGCAGAGCTTTCTTGCAGAGGGGTTTATTTTTCCTACTGCTGCCTTCACGGCCTCCCAGTGTGTTTAGCAAACACTCACTGCACTCATTACGTGACTATCCCCGTTTGCGAGACATGAAAAGGGACAAATATGAGATTAGCGCTACTGTGCATTTTTACATTTTTACATTTTTAACAGACCTCATAAAGTTACTGCTAATCCTTTTGCCTTTCTCAGCATTGTTTGGATGATCCGATGCGTCATAGCTTGGCGTTTAAAGGTCCCACGTTACGTAAATTTGCATAAGCACTTTTTTTGTAACAATATACTAGAAACAATTAGCCTGTTAGTGACCATGTGAGTTATAATGAGAGAAGTCTGACTTTTTAGGGACCGTGTGCATAAACACACAGATCCGCGAGCCACCTCTGCCCTCCACAAAGTGCAGTGGTACCTCAGTAGCCACTAACCTGGGTGTTGTCACAGGTGACTCCAAATAGAGGGCAAAATATCTCAAGTTCTGTAGGAGTTTTTTTTTTTTTTTGCTTCAATGATCAGGTGAAGATTCCCCACTGCTGTGGACAATGACCTATTGTAGGGTGGAACACGATACTTTTAAAATTCATGGTTTTGCACATTTGAAAGCTTGCGACTGAGTCCTCAGAGACGGGGGAACGGTTTCCAGTGCGCCATCCTCGTCTGTTTCGTTCTCTTCAAGTCAGGGTTGAATTGGTGAAACATCAGCATGGAATGTTGGAACCTGAATGCCAAATGAAAAGAAACAAGAAGACAGGCACTTTATCAGTTATCTGCAAAGCCAGCGTCTGAATTTCTAACATTCTCTTAGTTTCATAGCTAAAATTGGCCTTTTCGTTAATGCTCTTCCTCAAAAACACAGAAACATGGAGCGCCAGTTTAGGGTGGGGTGGGGGAATCACATGACTCCCTCTCCTCTGCCTCATCGCCCACAGACAGAGCCTGTAATCTTAGAAGAAGTGCTAATCTGGGGAGCAACGTGCAGGGAGGGAAGCATCTCGGATTCCTCCCCAGTTTGCCTGTTAGGTGCCCTGCACCGAACTGATCGGCTTCTTCTCACGCTGCGTAGAGGAGCGTCAATTATCATTCCAAGTCTTGGCCTGCCGTGGGTCGCGATAAATCACGCACACCTCAACCTTTCCGCGTGGCCGCGCTCTTTTTCTTTTCCACCCTATTCATAACGACAGAAGAAAACGATTTAGTGTTTACCCTCCTCCGGGCGCTCCATCGCCAGATTACGGCGCCCTAACTGCTGCTTACTCCCTCTTGCCTCCTTTCTTCCCCGCGCAAAGCCTCGCATCACACCGGGAATTACAATGAAATCACAGCACACAACGGATTGCAAGCGGTGGTTTTGTTACCTATTTTAATAACAGGGATTAAGAGCGCCACGGCAAAGGCCACGAGCGCCGCGTGATAAGTTACAGTGTTTTCCCAGGCTGTCTGCGTTTGATTGTAATTAACTGCAGTCAGAGGACTACTTCCAAAAATAATGAAAGATTCTACAGTCGTGACCACTAAATGTTCCCAAATAGAATTCAGATCACTGCTAAGCCGCTGTATGCTTCTCTCTGGGGAATCTGCCGACTCGTGTACTCTTACTCAGGATGGGTGCTGCCGGAAACCCCTAATGTTGGAGCCACCACACTCTTAAAACTGCCAAAACCATGGCGCTGTTTTCCTTAGGGATGAGCTTTTAACTGCAGCTCTGACAGCCTTGCTGCTTATTTGCCAAATCCCTTTGAATAACGCCTTTTCTTTTCTTTTCTTTCGTTTTGTTTCCTTTTTATATATATATATATATAAACAAAAACCAAATCATTTTCAAAATCATGCTCATCCTGATGCAGAGGGTGTGTTTTGTGGCTGGGCTGTCCGTTATTTTGTTTTTTATGTAACGCTTGGACTTCACACACCGCGTGAACCAATCCGTGCTTACCCCAGGGAGAAGCGTACAGGCATTTAAAGGCGCCACGTTTGGATTTGGTGCTGCCTAGTGGTAAAACAGAATATTGCAAATAATGCCAATGATACATTTTCTGACATCCCACTTCATCTCTCACTCCGGCTGTGATTTTAGGACCACCTCTGTACAGGTGGACCAGTTCCTCAAGTAAACATGCTCCAAATGCTCATTGTTAGCTTGGGGGGGGAACAACACTTGCATGTTTGAAGTGACGTTATCTTATCATCTTTAACTATGTTTCCTGTTTAATGGTCATGCAGGCCTTCAAATGCTGAACTTTGAAGCAGAGAAAAGATTAGAACTTCACGAGGTGAAAGAAAACATTATCCACGTTACTCGTGACCACATAATGTAGTTAAACAATGAGATGAGCCAGGTTTGCATAACCAACAGTCTTTGCGGAGAACTCAAAGATCACTGATTCGTCTCAGGAGCTCAATCGTCAGGAGCTCAGTGCTACTGACATCTACCGGCCATTGCCGGAAATGCAGGGCTTATTTTGATATAGAGGAGAATTTATCATGCAGGGAGTTTGATTCGGTACGTAATAATAATAATAATAATAATAATAATAATAATAATAATAATAATAATAATAAAAGATCATTTTTAGCCTTCTGTTTGCAGCCCCCTATTAAAACACCTCAATCTCTAGGGAACATCTAGATGTGAGTGTTTTAGCACAGGGAAATATGAGGGTCTGTCATTTCTGGGTCACTAGAAGATAGAGACACAAACTGTAATCAGAAAACACAACGTAAGTAGAATATGGGACATTTAATTCATGAAAACAGTCATGACTGTTTAAAACCGTTAAAATAACATTGGTCACAACGACACAAAGCAAGAGTGATGGACCATTTAATGATCTTCAGAAGTAAGTTAAACAACCATTTATTTTACAGTTTAAAATGTCCTCATGGAGGAACAGCAAAATACACTCAAAATGAAGATTGATCAAAAGACAGTTTTTCATAATTACCGCTTTAAGTCTGTTTTTTTTAATTTTTTGTCTGTTTATCAAAAAATTATAAGTGCCTTCAACATAAACATAAAGGGAATTCAGCTTGCAGTCATAGAAATATTTACATCGCAAAACTGACAAACATGGTTTTACTTTCAGCATCGGTTTCACACGCCTCCTCTCCTGTCTTTTTCAGACTGCTTTGTTTTGTTGCACAAAACAAAAATAAGGACCCTGAAGAAAGACAATAATAAATGGGAAGAAATACACAAGAGCACAGATAAAGGATATAAGTATTTACAGCTTGGCTCATGAAGACAGTTGGGGGGGGAGTGGGGGGGGGGTATGGGGACAGATGATAAACATCCAGTAGCGGCATGATATCAAGTTCAAGTCACATTCTTTGCTTCTATGATTTAACTTTTCTTTTTTTTTTCTTTTTTTACCCTTTACGAGTTATAAAATAAAGCATGCTATAGCACATATGTCATTAAGTCATTATTACAAGTCCTTAATACAATGGGGAGACGTTTTTCCAGACAGCAGGGGGCAGTAGAGGACCACAAGGGGGGAAAGGAAAAACATCAACGTAAACAGAAATGCAACCCTTAAAAACACAATGGTCTCTTCAAAATGAGAACTGAGTTTCATAATGTAAAAGCACTGCAGTAACAGGGTCGGGTTGACGAACGATAAAAAAGAATCAAGTCTGCCCACAGAGTGGCAAAATACAAAGTCACATATGAAAATAGGTTCTGATCAATTTCTGTTCAAGATATATAGCTTCTGTTAAGCATTTGCAAAAGACATTTTGGCACGGAATCAATCTAAAAAATATTTTTAGCAAGAATTTAATTACCACTGGGTCAGATACAGAACCATCCCAGCCCCCCAAGCTGCCCCTTTCCAGAAGCAAAAGAAGAAGAAGAAAGAAAACATTTTAAATTTGATGATTTGTCCCGTAAAATAATTCACTTGGTCTCTCCGCTTTGCGACAATCTTTAAATATTTATACTATTTACAGTTTCAAAATTGCCCACAACATCAGTGGGCTTCAAGAGGATGCAAACAAGAATAAACAAATTAAATATTATTTATATAGTCCCCACTTGAGGCATTGAGTGTAAACTGTACAACTCTGTAAATGGCCCCTCATGAGTTCCTGGGGCAGGGAACACTTCGGGATGGAAAGTAGAGCCTGTAAATGCCACACACGTTGGTTGATAATGTAGGAGCAAAAGCAGTATGACTGGTCCAACTTTGATGATTCTTGATCATTTTTCAAGCAATGATTTTTTTTTTTTCTTCATGCTTTAATAAGCATGGGTGATCACAAGAGTAAATCCATTACATGTATCGTTTAAACTCAAATCTGTACAGAATTCACAAGTTTTTCCCATAACATAGTGCAATGAATTATCATGAATTTTTTTGTCTTACAAAAAAGAAATCACAATCGTTTTCATGAAGATAAAAAAAACATCCGTAGGAAGGTTTTAATCCATACCTTAAAATGAAGCTAGGAATTAGAAAAGGCTATGCACAACACCTCCAAAAATGTCAAATGACAAAATCAAATATCTGAAATGGTCATCAAAAATCCCAGTTCAACTCTGCAAATCCTCAATGTAAAAGTACAGTTCTCAGAATTCAATGTCAGTGAGCGACTTAAGGACTCGGTGAAGTTAAGAAGAAAAAAAGTGAGTGCATGCTTTAAAAAAAATCAAAAATCAAACTCATAAAAATATGAGAAAATTCCAGCTTACAAAACTGGACAAGTTAGAAAGGGCTGGTGTTGGTTTTTGTTCAAGAAAAAGAAATGGAGGTAATTAAACGGAGGCAATGACAATCATGAGGTGAGGGGAAATGCTGGAGATGCTGTTGAGAAGGTCCGGCGCCAGGCGCGAAAGGTGGCTCTCCGAAAATTCACACGGCGGGAAAATTTGCACCACATATGCCGGCTGTGAATCACAATCAGAATTAGAATCAACTTTATTTTACTTTACAGAAACAAGCAAGTTTATATTTGTGTTTTCATGTTTAATTTTTCACAGACAAGTAAAAATGTAAAAACAAGGACAGGACAGAAATGTCTCAATGAGCACAAACCTGATTCGAGCCAGGATTGGGGACATTGATAATGCCAGCTGCCTGTTTGGCTTGCAGGTAAGTGATGAAACCACTCTTCAGGGCTTGGGTCTGGCCAAGAACGTCTTCCTGGTCGCGACCACATGGCAGAGCCAGCAGCAAACAATAGTCATTCTCCACCTACAAGCACATTCACAGACCTTACATGAACAGGCACTTCTTATGGCATTAATCCAGGTAAGCAAGAGTCAACGGGATTGGTCTTGGTGAACACATTTACCCACACTTCAAAACCAATCACAAAGAACTCACAGTCATCCGGCGTGCCACGCTGTCCAACTGCGAAGCCTCAAGCCTCATTCTTTGGACAATTCGGAGAAGGGGACCTCCCTCTGTAGGTGGCAGAGAGCGCTGGGCCAGTACGGTGTTGCCCGCAACTAAGTGCAACTGAACAGCAGCCTGATCATTCTTCAGAGCCAGTAGGCCTTGCCACACAATCGGATATTTCTGAAGAGACAGAGTGTTACAATCCTGTTTTAGTGTATGGTATAGTCTTTTAGAATGAATGTCATGTTTCGCTCATTCCGAGGTGGTCTTTTTTACCTACCGTTAAAAGCTGCACCGTGTCAATGGAGCGATGTCCTGAATGCTCCAGTTTGGTCTCAGGCCGTGACTGCAGTGAATTTGTTGGCTGTGCTGTTGGTGGAGGCGTCGGCAAGAAGGAAGGAGGGCCATTCTGCAGGGACAGATCTGGCTTGTAGCTGAGACTCATGGGGGACGTCATCGGGGACTGGTAAGAAGGTGAGATTGTGTCTCCTTGTATTCGGGAAATGTGTGAGAGGTCAGTAGTGGCTGCATGGCGAAGATGGGAAGTCTCAGGTTTGGAATCACTTCCTCCACCATGTGATTGAGATATCTTACTTCTGTGACCCAAATCCTGTTCTGGCTGTACCTGGTTGGAAAAAAAAACACACAGGCAAAATGTTTATGAATTATCACTTATCTGTACATCATAGACTACAACACATCAATGCCATTCCTTGAAGTACACAATAAGATTTGAAAAAGTCAATGATAGTAGAAAATTCAAGAAACCTGTGATGGTGTAATGCCTTGGTTAGCTAGGCCGTGTCCTGATGAGGTATGTCCAGAAAACTGGGATGGGAAGCCCCGTATGTCACGGTACACTGGGTAGGATCCAACGCCCCCTTGGCACATCAGCTGAACCCCATGTGGGTGAGGAGACATCATGATCGGACTTGACGTATGTACACCCCTAATTCTACTCTCATTGGAAGATGGATGCATGAGCTTCCCCTCAAGTGGTTTTAGAGATTCCTTAGTAGGAACTTCAATGTTTTTCCCCACTATACGACTCTTTGAAGGCCCGGAGATGTTGCTGGAGGTGGCTTTTCCTGTCTCCAAGGTACGGGACTGTCTTGCTTCTACAGCACTCTGATCCCCCAGTTGCTGGTGCATGAGGATGCGTTGGTGCATGTCTCTGTATTGGTCCATGCGTATGCCTGGATGGAGTCCCCTGTGATCACCGTGAATCATCATAACTTCTGATTTCAGCTGTGGCACAGAAGGTCTGCTAAGAGCTTGGTTGAAGTGTCTTGAGTCTTCTTCACCAATACTGGTGGCACCTCCTCCTTTCACAGACCCTTGGGCACTGGAGTGAGATTGTAGAACAATATCTCTGATGGCATTTGGCTGTGGTGTGTTTGAGCGCTGTGCAGGCACTGGGTGGGCAGAAGACAGAGGATCACTTCTTCTTCCATAGTTTATCGCAGTCCCTGGTTGTGTGTTCATTCTGGGTTCGTGAGCAATCGCCTGATTAACACTGTGTGGCTGCATTATGACAGAAGATGGTTCTGAGTGAGGGTGATGTACACTGGAATGGTAAGAAGAAATTGGTGAAATGCCATGACCTAGAACAACAGATGTTGCTCTCGGAGAACTATTTGGCGGGCACGATTTGACGAACGGCAAAGGAGAATGAACAGTTGTTCGTGGGGATTGGGGTTCTTGCTTTAGGTGTACAGATAACCTATCAGGTTGTATACCTGGGCTTGGGCTCATGCGGGATCCAGATGATGGATGGTGGGGACTCATGATTGGACTAAGGTTAGATTGTTGAACAGTTTTGTTTATGTCAATCTTTTTAGTTACAGGTTCTGTCGTTAAACTTCTCTTGCCGTGCTGCTGTATCACAGCTTGGTTATACATCAGGACAGGAGGAGAACTAACTGGCTGCTGGAACATCTTCACCACGCCACCCTGGGATGCTGTATGATAGAGACCATCTGATTTATCACATCCAAGACTCTCCTGTTTAGTACTGGAAATGACAGGCTGAGCGTTGTAAGGCTGGCCTGTTAAAAGAACCCCTGTGTGTCCATAAGCTGGACTTGAGGATACCTTAGGGGTAAGTGACTGGGATGGTGTGTTGAGTGGGTCTTGCTTTAACGAAGATTTGGTTACAGACTGTTGAAACTCTAGATCACCAGCACTGGCCTGAGGAATCTGGCTAATTTTGGCTCTCATCCTGTGAGGTCCTTCAGTTTTCTGACCTGAATAACTTAAAACAACAACACCTTCTGAAGTATTGACCCTTAGGCCTGGACCAGAACCTGTACTGTAGGAAGTTGTCTCAACAACAGAACGCCCTCTGTTGCTTTCTTCCACAATATCATTGCCATGGTAGCGATTATTTTCATTGGAGTGGGTTCTAAATTTTTGTTTCGGAATAGGTAGTCCAGTGCTCCGATTACTGAGTGAAATTTGTGGGGTTTCCTCTGTATCATAAGGCATTGGAATTCGACTTATCACTGAGGTAGTTGGAGAAATAACTGTATGCTGGGTCCTTTCTCCACTGTTTTGTTGAGACTCGCTCAGTGGAAAGGGTTTGTGATGTATGGACTGCGAAGATAAGGCCGACCTCTCCTCGGAATGCAGTGGCCTAGAAACCATTGGCTCTGAAGGATTCTCATTTTCTGACATCCGCAAAGGGTCCGAGAGTGCAGAAGTCACCGTTGTTGTAGGTACCGACTTGCTGTTTGATGCAGAAACATATTTAGGTTCCATGAGTATTTTTCTTAGTGTACTGGAACTAGAGTCAATATCTGATGCCTTGGTGTCAGGAGGCTTTGGGGGGTTTGTTGAAGCGGCTCCAAGAGAGGCTGGTGGTGGTGCCGAAGGAGTGACCACTGTGATGTGGCAAGAAGGAGCGACATAGATTCTGCTTTCCTCAGTTCTAGTAGGCCAGTCTGGCGAAAGTGGTATTTTGGCTGGCCGCACCAAGGGTACACTGAACTGAGATACGGGTTGTTGGCCAGTAGAAACAGGGGCAAGAGTAGGGGTACATGGCTCTACAACTGGAGGACGCTTTTTGGAACTGGAGTTGCTTGTACTTGAATGAAAGGCAGATTCTTTGGGTACGGGCTGTTCAACATCAGGCTGTTCTGCCTCTTTGGGTGTGTCTACAGTTATGGCACTTGTGACATCTCGCCTACAAGTTGCAACAGCCGTGACAACTGATGCTGCAACAGTTGCTCCAGCAACAGTGACCGCTTTAGACTTAATCATTTCTGGGTCTTCTGGAATGGACTCGGGTAGTTTGACTGGGGAGGAATCTGGTTGTGAAAGACCTCCAGTAATATCGCCTTTCTTATTAGCCCCACCTTTACGGCCCCTTTGCTTCTTAGGTGCTTTGGCTTTGACTTTACCTGTTTTCTTGGGCGTTTCAAGTTGAGGGGCCTCCTCGGGCACCTTGGACTCAACCAGTACCCTTGGTGGACTATGTGCGAGAGAACTATCATCCGAGTCAGCTGCAAGAATATTGTTGATAACCATATGTGTTTCAGGTTCCATGATCTCATTTGAGGAGGATGATGAGACAGAGTCTGAGGTAGGAATAAGAGCTGAATACGTAGGATGAGTTGTAAAACTGTCCGCATCTGCACATGTTTCTTCAGCCGTAATGGAATCAATAGCAGCTGCTAGTTCAGTTTCACTTGCAGGATTAGCTCGCTTCTCCTCTTCAGCCTCAACTTCTGGCTCTATACTGGCAGGAGGCAATGCAGCAGGCTGTCTTGATGGCTGTTCTTTATATGTCCGAGGAGCTTGCTCAATTGCAAGTTTAGCTATGTTTTCAACTGCTCGCTCTAGTTCCATCTGCCTGGCTAACAGAGTTGCTGGGTCAGGAGGTGGTTCAGGTTCTGATGAGTTGTCTTCCTTTTCCTGTACGCTGGATTGTTTTGAGTCGTTCACACAGTCCACAATCTTAATTTCTTCATGTTCTTGCAATACTATCTTGTTTTTTGGCGGATTTTGAGGCTTAAATGCTTCAGGCGTGTCATCATCTGGACGAAGTAAACCTTTTACATCATCGACGCTTACACGAATTTCAAGATTTTTCAAGCTATGAGATTTTTCCTCATTTGTCTGTTTGGAATTTCTTTTCAGTCTTGGCATTTTTACCTTAACGCCCTTTTCAGGTTGTTGTTTTCTCTCAGAGCAGCTGCTGTCTACATTTTCACTTGTTCCACAAATAGACTTCTTTGCACCAGTATCTTTAACATTATCTTTTTCTTTACTTTGCAGCAGTGAGCTTGTGTGTTCCACTTTTTCAGGTAATTTTGAAAACAGCTCGGAATCATCTTTATTTCCAGGCTTGAACTCATCCTGAATTTCGGCTTCACTGTTGTCAACTATCACTAATGTGCTTCCAGATTGTTTGTCTGGTCTACTTCCTTTTTTGTTAATAGGAACAGATAAAGCTATTTGTGCTTGTTGCAACTTTTGAGTGCGTGGTGAACGCCATCCTTCAGAGACTTTGACAAGCTCGACACACGCTGAGGCCTCCTTTACTTCACTTTCTTCTTCCATTATTTTCTGTTGATCCCCCTTAACTGGTGAAACATCCTCCAAACGCCTGACACCTCTTTTAGGTGGGCGTCCTCGCCTTGCATGATTGGTCGTTGGAATTGGAACATCTTGCTGTATTTGTTCTTTATCCGCACCACGTTTTCGCATTGAACGTGATGACTCAACTACCTCTTTGCCAGCTTGATCATCTTCATGTAGAGTGGCATAAACTGATCTTACGTTTCTGCGGCGTGTTCTCCCATGGATCAAACTTGACTCAAGATTTGGCTCAGAATCACATGCGTGAATTGGCGACTTTGCTGTGGTTTTAGCCTCAGATAACGTCTTAGCTGCCTCCGCTCGAGGAGACGATGCCCGTTTCAATTTCTCTCTGTCAATCCGTTCACTCTTACGTGTTGCAGGTTTTTCAGCAGGAACAACCTGGGATGGCTGTGAGGTGCGCACTCCTGACAGTTGTTTTGACCTTTTACTCTTTGTCTGCCGGCGGCTAGGTAAGGGTTTTATTTCAGCTTCAAGCTCTGGCATACACATCTCACTGTCTGTTTCAGTTTTAAGAGATTCTTCAAAGTGCTTTGTTTCCTGATTTTCAATTTTAGACTCTAACTTTAACATTTCAGGCTTTTCGTCAACCTTCGAACCGTCGGAATAGCCAAATTCCATAGCCTTTCTCTCAACACCAATTAGGGAACCACCGGGAGTAGGAGGTTTGTCTTCCGGAAGGGGATTATGTTCTGCTACCAAAATATCTGCCACTTTGACCTTATGTTCAAACTCTGCTTTGGTTTCAATGTCATTTTCTGGCTCTGACAGCACAGGTGGAGGACTTACACTTAATTTGGAAGCAACTGGTTTGCTGTCTTCAATATTGAGAGAATGAGATGAGGACAGCTCAAGGACTTTCTCCTCATTTTCTATCTTAACAAATGGCACCGATTGCTCTGATGATGGACTCAAAAGTTCCTTCTTTTTTGGTGAAGACAACTCTTTGGGGGAGGACAGACACTGTGAAATCGACAAGATGACTGGGGGGCTGACTGATTTGTCATCTGTTTTTACCACTGGCTCACATTCTTTATCAGATGGGCAAGTCTCATCTGTTTTAATTTCTACTAATACCAAATCATTTTCAGAATCAATCGGAAGGTGTTCCTTGTCCTTTTGTTGCTGGAGTTCCAAAAACCGGCTATGGAAAAGCACTTTAGGTTCCTGTAAGACGTCGCTTACTGCAGTTTCAGGTTGCACCTCATTAGATCCTGGTTTAGAAAACTGCCTACCAACTCCAGTTTCTGAATCTACATCCTTACGTTCAAGGTGTTGCAATCGTCGGGAATCCTGTTCAAAGATTGAACTGTGTAAGAACCGGGAAGCAAACAGGTCCTGCCTTTCTTGGTCCTGAGGCTTAAGATCTTCTTTTTTATCAAGTAACTTTACCTCCGAGCCTGTACGGATCTTTTTCTTTTTCATATACCAAGAGGGAATAGGCCTTGGAGTTAACTCCACTTTGTCCTTATCCGTACAACTATGGGAGGTTGGAAAGCGTGATGGAAGGAAGGACCAATTATCCTCCCTGGAAGAATACAGAGTCTTGGCCCTTTCCAGAAGTGCTTTTGTATCCGGAGTTATAGTTTTGTCTAATGCAAAAGAATAAAACTTATTTTTTTCCAAGGAGCCAGAAAGCTTAAGGTCACTCATCCGCTCATCACGCTCTCTGAGGATATAAGATAGTGAACTCGTGGATTTGGGAGAAATTTGTTTGTTTTCCCCATCGTCATCTGAGTCAGACTGCACTTCTCCTGGTTCCAAATCCTGGCCCAAGCATTTTCGAATCCCATCGTGCTTTGCAATATCACTGGAGAAATTCATTTCCATTCTTACAGAATCAGATTTCATTCTTCTTGCCCAGCGTTGCATTAACTCATCATCACAGCCAAGTAGGCTGGTTTTGAGTTTTGGGAGCTCTGTTTCAGAAGACTGAAAATGTGTGGCTGTCAGGCCAAAAGTGCTTTTTGATGTCTCTGTGTTTGAAAACACATCATCTGATGTTAGGCTGCATTTCCTTTCTTTGCTTATTTTACACAAGGAAATCGGACTTGTTTCATCTTCATCAGTTACAGAGCAGTGACCCTGACTTATTGATGGTGTTACATTTTGATAGATTTCCTCGTGTAACTTTGGGGTGCTGGAGTAGCTGCAGTCTCTTTTTAAAGGGGCAATTTCAAAGTCAAAGCTCTCGTACTTCTTTCGTTTACAGGAGATGTCATCAATGGGTACGTCCCGGGTTGATTTGACAGTCTCATGCAAGATATAATCCTTTTCAAAATCACAAGTTTCATTACTTGCTGGGGGATTTTCAAACTTAACTGACTTATCAGGATCAGAAAATTTGGGTTTGAGCCATCGAGTTTGTTCAATATGTTTTGATGCGTCATTCTGGCCCGTGTGTTCATATCCATCATCTGAGCCCCTGTACTTTCCTCTGTTTTGTTTGTTTTCAGACAAAATGTGTTTTTGCTGTTCTTTCATTTCATCCAAGTCAAGGCTGCAATCATCTGACAATTTTGTCGAGCTGTTTTCAATTTTTGAGCTCTCTAAATCCATTTTAAGGTAGGGCGACTCTAACTGATCAGTACACTCGTCAGACACCTCCTGTAACTGTGACTGGTGCTCGGAGGAGATGCTTATGGACTCATTTTCACACTCATGTCCATCCTTCGGACTGTTAATTGGCGTCATCCGCACAGATTTGTCCTTTTGATGGTCTTTTGAAGGCATCCCTTTCATCAAGAAGTTCTTGTCTAAATCTGTCTCTTTAGCGCTGTTCCATACTTTATGAAGTCCACGTCGAACAAGCTCCTCCTCGTTACTTCTCTTCAGTCGATCACCTTTTCCAGAGTCTTCAAAGCGCCTTTTCCTTGCAGCCAGCCGGTCAATATCCACAGAAATACTACTGTCAAATCCAATTTCAGATTTTCCATGTTTTTTGGATTTGATTTTGGCATCTTTGTCAGCAAACTCAATTAAACTATTCTTGTCTCTGTGCACCTTCCCATGCTTAGAGATGTCACTTTTCAATGTTTCTGTCCGAAATGGGGGACTCCTTTGGTCGGGTGAGGGTAATACTATCCTGGGACTATCATTTCCACCCCTCACATTTTGTTTCTCTTGAACAGAATGACCAATCAATTTCCCTTCTTTTTCTTTAACGCGCGTTAACTGGACAACACAAGGAAGAAGGTCTAACCGTCCTTTGCTCGTGCTTTCCTTTGAAGTTTTACTGCTTTTATTCCGAAGGATAGCATCTGGGCTAACCTCTGTTTCAAGTTCAGTTTCCGCCTCACATGGCTGGATAACAGGCGATGAAACTTTGAGTTTCTTTATTCTCTGTTTTTCATTTTTGTCCTTTTCTGTCCGATCTTTACGTCCAGCCCGCTTCTCCTTTTCAACTAAGGTTCCTCTGTCAACATCAAAAAGTCTGTCCTTTTCAAGTTTATCAGTTTTGTTATACCTCTCAGTGCGAGCCTTTTCCAGTTTTTCAAATCTTGGTGGGGAAACAGAACTGCAGCTACCACTTCTTTCTGAAGATCTACAGCAAATCCGGCGATCCGAATCACTTGGTATCCTCTCTGAAAGGGAGGGAGATGCTGTAGGGCTGGCAGGGCGACGCGATGCAATGTGAGATGGGCTTTGGCTACGCTCAATTGTCCGCCTCCCATGCTCACGTCCACGATCTGTTTCAAAACGTTCCCTCTCTCTTTCACGTTCCCGTTGCAAATAGCTGTATTTGCGAATGTCCTGCTCGTAAGGATCAGCTCTGTACTCCCGATATTCCCTGGGGTCCTCAAAGTACTGTGAATCATAGTAATCTCCCTGATACGGGTCCCATTCAGTGTAGAACTCCCGACTTCTCGCAGGATACTTTCGGCGAGGATCATCCGTGTATGTTCCTGTTGTTCGAACATTTTCATAATATTGTCTTTCCGCCTGAAAGTCATATTGAGTTCGACGATCATCCCTAAATGAAGAAAATCCCAAAAATGCAAAATTAGGCAGAAATACTTACAATAAATAAATCAAATAAAGAAATATTGAAATACACATTTCTTAAACATATGGTAACCAACCTTCTTTCAGACAGGATATCATAAAAATCCCGAATATCCTGGCCAGATGCCTGCATTGATCGATAGAAAGCCATCTGACTTTCTTGATTGGCAAAATCAACCTGGAGAAAAAAAATGTGTAGAAGCAGGTTAAATATGCAATTACTCAAACACTAAATTACAGTTTTAATGCATTTGTTTCAATTACCTTGATTTTACTGCCACCTATCTTCCACCCCTTTGTGTCTTTAACAGCAGCCTGAGCATACTCAATGTTGTTATACAGGATGAGTGCCATTCCTTTCATTCTGTCGAATACCACCTGCGGAAACCGAGGAAAACAGTGTCCTCAGTTGCCAAAAAGCAAACAATGGTTAATCAAGGGGAGGGAAATAAACACACATACCTTGACAACATGTCCATAGCGGCAGAAATGGCGAGTTAGGAACTGCTCAGTTGTGTTTGACGCTAACCCATCCAACCAAACACACGTCGTAGGCATGCTCTTTCCAAAGCCCAGCTGAGGATGGACAAACACATTACCTCATATTCATTTTATCTTGAAAACAGCTGGGAAAAACAAGGACTCAGCAGAAACTGAATGATTTACAAGTGAAATAATTCACACCTTTAATCTGTTGTTGCCAAGATATTCACCGTCCATCTTCTTTATAGCCTTACAGACACTGGCAATGTCACAGTATTGTAGAAAGGCATACTGTGGGGCTCCATTCACCTTTTTAATGTCAATGTCCTTTGGGAATAATGAAAAGAATATGAATACTGTTAGTGAGGATGGTCTGGTCAAACTCTCTTGGTCTTGTAGCTCAGCTCCTCAAGTCCACTGTGTTGATAATATAACAACATACCACTATTTCTCCAAAGCGTTGGAAGATGTTAAGCAGGTCATGGTAAGTAGTCGTCTTCTCAAGGTTTCCAATGAATAATGTCCGAGTTGCCTTTGGATGAAACTCATCAATCCTCTCATCCAGAGGCCGAAACTCATTTTCGCTCTCTGTCTCTGTAAAATAAGCCTTTATTCAAACCATTTTACTTTGCCTACAATTATCTTTCCTGTAATACAGTCGGATATTAGAGCTTACCCGGGCCATTCCAAGCTGTGACATCAATTTGCATGCCAAAAAAAAGCTTTCCCTTTGATGCTCCAAGTGCTTTTTCTTGGTCCTCTTGCTGGCGAAAAAAGACGAGCCCGTAGCGCTCTTCTGAGGCGCCGTGGATTTGAACAGATGTAACTTTTCCATGTTTCTTAAATTCATGAAACAGACCATCTTTAAGACTTGTATCTGCAGAAAAAAGACAAAATGCTCAGTTTAATATCGGTGTGATGAAAATATGAAGAGAGAAATACATTGCAGCATCACTTGTGCAGGAAAACAGCGCTCCGTGCAACTGACCTGTAGAGCGCACAGGAAGGTTTTGGACCTTGATACCAAAGCTTTTACGTGGCTCATCCTTGTCAAGAGAGGATAAAGGAAGTGCCGAGGGTGCAGGAACAGCTGCAGACTGCACTGAGCGTGCCGGGGAGTCGTCGCTGGAGCTACTGCTAGAATCACTGGAATAAAAGAGGAAGAAAGCCTTATAGTTTTGTTGTATTTTACCTTAACTGGTGATTGCCTTTTGTAATTCAATCTTTATTTTAATTTTAATATGTATATTAATTTATTATTTCATATATATATACAAATATATATGTCACCGTGTTAGAGAAAATGATATGCTGTAAAATAAGAAATAAAAATGTGATGATGCATTCAGAAATAAAATCTGGTTTTGTATGTTATATATTTCCATGCATTTGCAAATGATCCATGATTTTCATGATGAGCCCCTGTTAAAAAATGTAATTCTGTGTGCTGGAAAAAAAAATATTCCCTTCCTTCCACTTCCTAATTACACGGTGCATTTACTCAGTGGAAAAAGATGGATTTGCACGTCATTTGCTAAATCATGTCCGCCTCGTGCTCAGCTTCCCTAAAACCATTCCCATGCCTGTCTCCGCTTTCTATGTCCTCCGCTGTTTATTTCCTTCTCACTTTCTCCTCCTGTGCTCAAACGCTCCCGGAAGTGCTGCTGACGGAGCCTGGCCTGTGGGAGTGGGCAGGCAGCCAGCACTGGCCAGAAATTTCCAGTTTCAACTGGATCTCACGGAGGGGGGGAGCTATTACCCATACACAGAGGTAGGCAGTGAGAAAAATACACCAGCCGTCTCCTGAAATTCCTCCAATGGCACTACCTCATCAAACCACATGTGTCGCTGCGTGTCGCTCAGAGCTGTGCAGCTAAAGGTGATGCAGTCAGCCCAAACAAAAAAGAAAAAAGAAAAAGAAAAGAATAGAGGGTGAGGTGCATTAATAAGGCAGGGGAAATGCCTCTGGCAGACACAATCATGGTGTTTCGTAAACAGGCCGCAGCTCTCTCTTTTTTTTTTTAATCCTAACAGAAAATAACAGCATCATAGACTATCACAACACAAGGCAAATAAATAAAAATGATGAATGTCACCAAGCAGCAGGGAGCTGATTTAGACGCTGAAACCTGATTATTATACTGCCCTTAAAAACAGACTCATACAACACAATGAAAACATCTTCACGTGACCATGGCCATTGTGCTTTGTTATATGGAATTTTTTCATTGCACAAAAAGGCTTTTGTTATTTTACTTATAAGCTGAGATTATAAGGAAACACTACTTCACGAGGGATTTTTAGACAGCGGTTTTATATTGTACATTTTCATATCAGATTTTATATCAGGAAATTAACAATCTATAGTGAAATATTAATAGTTACAAGATTGAACCCGGCTTGTCAAGGATAATGACGGAAAGGTATTACTGAATGAGGGTTTAAGAAAAGCAGGAAGACATACTGCATAATATTCAGCAATGAATAATAATAGTAATAATAAAAATGATTATCATAATAATAAATAAATCATACTAGACACATATGCACCAAACTATTTCATTGCAGATATGTATGGCTGATGTTAAAGACTTTCATTAGACCGAGAGACCCTTTACTCTTGCACTGGGATCCAGATGTCAGACAGATTGCTTTGGTTTTTCAACTGGGGTAAATGAAGGCACTCAGATCAACGTGTCGAGCCCCAAAAGAAATTAATTGGAAAGCCACTTCGTGCCACCAGATAAAACCAGGTAACCCTCTCTGCAGAGCAGAGGCAGGTCTGGGATGAACCTCAACCAGTCGTCAGTTTGAAGTCATCCTTCGTCTGACCAGTGTCTGGTATGTGTTGACTGCTGCAGATTTAAAGGACCCAACAAGACCCACAGAATCCACTAGGCGAACCACCACAATTTGTATCCTGTCAAAGTCACTTACATTCTTACGCTTGTTCATCCTCTCCACTGCAAGCACATTAACTGTAACGACAGAATGCTCACTTTCCACCAAACATCCCTCGCCGAGGGACAGAAGCCGTAGTAACAGGATGATCGATGTTGTTTGATTCACCCTTCAGCCGTTATAATGTTTTGGCTCGTTCCTAAAAGTCACATTATCTTGACTCTTGTCAACTCGGCAGATTACGGCAGATCTATCAAGTGGGTCTGTTGAAAAGTTCAAGTGAAGCCCTTTCAAAAATGCATCTTGTTGTGTCTCCTGGCATAACCTCTGGCTTCAAGAAAGACAACCTAGACAAGATTTTCTTGATAATAATCAGATCAAGACAAAAAGGCTCTCTAGCCATTATGTAGGCAACCACAGATTCAAACAATATAAAAAAATCAATCCATTTCCCTTCTGAAAATAGCTTCAAAACCAAAGTTCAGAAGTTTACTAAACCACAGTTTGTCTACTTGTGGCGTTTTTCACGATTATCGCCAGTGGCATCGTTTGCTTGCTTCTTGCAAGCGAACAAGTGATGCCACATGTATTATGTTTTTTTGCAGGATAAATTTCACAACCATTTGAAGCAGCATTCAGTCTGCAGCAGTGTCCTTTCTGGGACTTCGTCCAGCCACTGCTGCAGACAGGGACGCAAAGTGTAAACAACAGCAATGCACAGGGGAGGAAGACCTCAGTCGCCGGATCGCTTTCACTCACCTGCCACTCGTGCTGCTGCTGGTACTGCTGACCGAGTCCGAACTGGAGGAGCGACTGTGGGAGCCCGACCCGCTGTGGGAACGTGGAGGACGAGTGGCCTGACTAGCCAGTCTCTGAGGGGAGGGGTTCCTCGAATGCGTCGAGTGCGGTGAGCGGCTACGACTGTGGCGGAAGGCCCGCTCCCCGCGCCGGCCTCGGTCCTCGCGGTAAAGGTCCCGGTGAACCACGCTGGCCAACGTAAAAGGTTCCCTGGCGCGAGACTCATAGCGAGGTTCTGGCGTCTCGAAGCGACAAGGGCTCCGGCTATGCGAGCGGTAGAATCCGACCCCGCTGGACGTAGATACTCCACTTACTCCACTGGCGGCCCCGACTGGCCCGCCTGTTCCTGCGCTGCCCACAACCGCGCTGACAATATTTCCAACAACTCCTGAAGACACGGTCGTACCGCTTCCACTGGAGGTCGTGGAGCTGCTCCCGGCCGTGCTCAGAGTCCTGTCTCTTGCGTCTCTGTAATAGTCTGTTTCGTAGTGCCGCTGGCGTTCAAAACTGCTACCAGGACGCTCGTGATGTCCGTAGGCACTGTGATCATAAGCCCGATCCCGACTCTCCGTCGTCCTAGAAAGAGGGAGAACATGGCGTTAGTTGGGTATATTAGTGGCAATGGCCAAAGCATGGCAACAAGTAGTGGGCAGTCATCATCATCAGGAATATTTGGTGTTTTTTTTCTCAAGTGGACACACTGAAAAAAAGGAGGTGGTTTGAAAACAGGGAGTTCCCGAATTTCTACAGGTGCTATTTTTGTCACTTACAGACTGAACACCAAGGGATGATTTACTACTTCCGCTATTATCCCAACTTCTTTATTGTTCTATCAATTCAAGCTGTCCTTCAAATCTATTTTAGCTTGGAGCACATTATCGAGTTAAATAGTAATGATAATATTGTTAATATTTTGACATGTACGTTGAAAAGTTTACAATTGCTTTGAATGATGACTATTAGTTTTAAATAAGTGAGTACTAATAAAATCAAGATTTGTTTTTTACAGGTCTGTGCTAAATACAGATATTAGATATGCGTGCGTGTATGTCCACACACACACACACACACACACACACACACACAAAGGACAATTAGCATAATTTACGATATCATTCACTCTGTCCAATATGTCAATTAGGGATATTTAACCAAAAAACATTTACAGAAGAGACTTGTCCTTTTAACAGATGTATTATTCTGGTACTTAAAATAAGGAACAATTTCAAAAGTTGTTTCCTCATTTCACTGAAAGACTTTGATGTGGGCTTTCCAATGTGATTTTTGACAATCTTTTTGTTGTAATGTTACACGATTTGACACCACTTGTTCTCAGAGAGCTTTGTTCTCGAGATTCTTTTCTTTTTTTAGTAGAATGCACAATAGCAGTTCTAACAGAGGACAGTCTGTTCATTTATGAAGATCCTCTTAGTGATCAAAGTAAAGAGAAATAATTTGGCAATACAATTGTGACGCTGTTACAGCGCTCATTTTATCCAGCAATTAAAATCTGTTTAATTAGGGAGACATGACAGCAATTATCACTATTTTTTTTTTCTTCTTCCAGGTAACATCAAACTCAGCCACGATGTTTTGATACTGGGCAGAAAAAAGGTTGAATAAATCTACAGAAACGATTATTTATTTGTGTATGTCTCTTAATAGTCTGTCAATTTAGTAAAGTATGAAGGTTTAAAATGGTAAAATTTGAATGTAGTACTAATGCGGAATGTGAAACCTTTTTTAAAAATTACTGGAAAATTGATTGTGTGTGCATGTGTATGTCTGTGTGCATGCGTGTGTGTGTATGTGTGTGTGCGTGCAAGTGTGTGTAGGTGTGTGTGTGTGTGCAAGTGTGTGTATGTGTGTGTGAGAGAGAGAGACAGACAGACAGACAGACAGAGTGTGTGTGTGTGTGTGTGTGTGTGTGTGTGTGTTCCAAGCTAAAATAGTGCTACCTATTTTAACTTTTAAGGCAATTGGACAAAACAAATGATATTACATTACAGACTTGATTTTTATTATAACTCAAGAAGAAGGAGAAAATAATGTCGCTCACTCTCGGCTAAAACAAAAGCTACCACACTAAAAAAGAAGCAGTGTATAGCCAACACTAAATAACCAACAACCTGAATCTCCCCATGTAACCGTCCATTAGCTGGAGTTTAGCCTACACTAGAACTACGTTGAGAACTGTTAATCTTATTATTGCTGCAGTATTCAGTTATTACTATCGAAAACCGAAACAACAATGGGCTAGACGGTGCTGCATGACAGGAACCAGCGCTCATACGAAATGATGACACAGTGTTCCATTTCACAACGAATGTATGCGGTGTGAAAATGTAACTGTAAAAAATGGCACCAGCATTTCCATGAACGGAATTGACACACTCTTTCAAATATTTCTTTTTAGGTAATGTGTGGCAGCCAGACGAAAATCCAAACTACTCCTTTTTGTAATAAGTTTGATGATTTATTAATGTTTTAGCTGCCAAGACACCGCCGACTCCAGACTGGTGTCCTCGGTGCCTTTGTTTAATTAACGTCACAGACTGTTTCCCTCCAAACATCTAGGAACGCGTGATGAAAATGCCCATCGCAGCAGCTTTAGAAATGATGTAGCGCGGGTTATGAAATGTGCCGCAGCAATCTTTCTGGAGCTACATGAAAAGTGTGACGTCCACAAAGGCATTTTCTATGGTCAATGATCCATAGAATGAATTCCTATTGAACGTCTCTCCTGGACTTTACACCTGACAAAGAATGTATTGAGCACATTTACACTCACATTTTTACCACCTGAAAAACTGTCGTACAAAAAGACAGCATTTGTATCCCTGAAAATGCCTCTCAGCCTCTCTCGTCGGCAAGAATATATTTTGTATTGCATGATAATTAGGATTCTTAGGGAATTTATCAGAAAACTCTGGAATGCAGCCAGCAATTGTAACGTCATACATTTTAGAACATGTGTTGTGAAAAAAACAGCCTTGTCTAGGCATTTACGTTATGAATCAGAAGAACAAAAGAATACATGCGATAGGATGGGAGTCACCTGGATCTCTGGCTCTGACTGGAAGACATTTAGTCTGTTTTTCACTGCACTGTGCCTAAAGTACAACCGGTGAGGGGCAAATTCTGTTTCGGCTCACTTGATTTAATCATCTGTGAGTTGGATTCATGAATAACATCTATAGCGCACCGATGTCTGCTGTGAAAGTGATGGATTACCTTGACCCCCAGATGCTCTCGAAAAATGCTAATTTGGTGGCGCAGGCTCGCAGCTCAATAGATAGCCTTCAATTTCACTTCGATTTCATTTTACACAAAACAGGTTCTACATTATTCATGGAGCTTAAAAAATAATTCAGTTAGACTTTTTGGCTGAGTTTCCATCAGCGTTTGATTATTAGTCCGCTCTGGTGCATGCTAAGCACATCAACTGTTTGGGGATTACGTGAACGGCATACATATGAGGTTGAATTCCAGCAGCATACTAAAGAGGCAATTTTATGTGGTGGCTCAGTCATTTGAGGAAATACAGGGACAATTTCTTTACCTATTTTCAGTTGTTGGTTTCATTTTTGTTTACTTATTTATCTATTTTGTAAGATCGAACAGACCGCCACGCTCTCGGCTTACTGGCAAGGCAAATGAAAACACTGAAAATATCATATCTGAAATGTAGATTGTAGAAAAACAATATAAAAAACAACGTAAATGAAATACCTCATCTTATATTTGTAATGGTTTTTGGTTGATCCATTTCAAAAGCACATTGGACTGATTGAACTAAATTAATCAATGAATAGGGGAAATCTTTTTTGTCAGTGTAGCCTCGGCACAAATCAGTCAAACATTTTAAAAATGCTCTCCATAAATTGGTTGGTTGGTTGGGCTTCGATGAGATATTTGAAACCATGAACCCATCAGTTACTGTCAGTTTCAATGTTCAAGCAAATTTTAAAGTCTATTTGTGTGTAAATGGCAAATCATGTTTTGTTTTGTTTTTTTCCTGTATAAAAGATAAGGTTAATACATCACAGCGGAGAAGGAAGAACAAAAGAATCATGGGTTGGAGCAAATGCTCCTTTTTAATATTGCGTAGGGCTTTCAAAAATGAAACAGCATCAATCATTTCGGTCATAAATTGCTTTTCTCATTAATGCTCAAAAGCGCATGTTGGTCAGACTGACTGAAAGTAATTTAAATATTATTGACAGTTTTTATATTTGTATTTTTATATTACATCTTAGCCTAGAAAATGCTTGGACAAAGACTTGTTTTTTTCTTGATTTTCAATAAATGACTGAAACAATTAAATGTCAAAATTAGACACATAAAGTGAAATGGTCTCAACTAAGGCTCAATGAAATTAAATCATAGATGCAAATTTATTTAACCACTATATTTCATTCTGCCTATATGGTGTTGGTTTTTTTGTTCAGGCATAAGGTAACACAGGCACTACATTGATATTATGTTTTCTTTTCTCCTAGCTACAGTACCTCTTTACTGGACGTATTTGGGAGATATATACAGAGTATGTTTATTTTTGCATAGATTTTTTTTTCTACCACTAACTAACTAACATTTTTGTGATGAAATTGTCATTGACTATTTCCTGTGCTATGGTAAAGTCTTTGATTATTCATCCCAAGACGTACTGAAATCGATATGTTCATAAGGGAGAAGGGGCTGAAGGTGGGGTCGAGTGAGGGGAGGAGAAAGGAAAACAGTGCAGATACAGTTTTCTGCATGTAGACATACAGGCAGTAATAACAGTCTATGTACCAGTTACTACGGTTAGTGGGGGAAATGGAGAGAGACAGGGGTTTGAACTAGGGGGTTAGAGAGGACAGCTAAAATACACATGGCAGGACATACCAACCTTTTGAGAGAGTGGTAACTTGACCTATAATTCCAAATACAATCTAGGGAGACAGAACTTTGTGAGCAGAAAAAAAAATTGGCAAAAAATGTTGAGTGGAGAGGTGGAAAAAAGAAAAGTAAGACTGATTTAAAAAAAAAAATGTAATCCTCATCTTCAGGGCAGCGGACCTTTTATACTTGGACTCAGCCTGGAGCATCAGATTTGATTAAATCGTTGAAACATTGGTTCTGATGGTCGGTATGCTTGAGAAAACAGGTTTTTAGTCCGTGTAGAATATCCACATGACATGATGGGAGAAAAATGTTTTTTGTGTCTCTTGGAACAAATAGAATCCAGGAGTCCATCTTCAATCTTTGATGCATCTTTGATTCCACAAGTAGCAAAAAATGCAGTTTTGTATCTTTGTTTAGAGAAGCTCCCCAATATTCCACTCTGGTCGCATTCCTTTGGCACACTGGTGGATACTTGGACTTGACTCCGAACGATAATCCATATTCTTCCTCAAAGTAGTGTCGCGTTCGTTTCCAGTGTCGAGACCAGCTTCAAAAGTCATGGATGTTGCATTGAGTTCTCTGCGTCCTATAGATGCAAGATGTGGCTGAGTCTTCAGGGAATACAGTTTATTGGTACCACCTTGGACCTTCTGCGTGTGCCTTCTTGTTTGCAAACTGTATCCGAGTGTTACGTTATAGTTCCAAATGCAGGAAGCGTAAGGTAATCCACAGATGTAAGGTGAATTGTGTCCAGCAGCAACTTTCCAAGTACTCTTGGAATTGTACAATCCAATTACAGTCCTCTTTCGGTCCTTATAAAACGTATAGGTCAGAGTTGTTGGTTAAAAAAAATGATAATGAAAAAATAATCTCCACAAAAATAATGCAGGAAAAAAGTCACTGCTCACTTGTTGTTTCTAACTGAATTGGATCACCAGTAGAAGTCTCCCAGTACTCAAATTGAAATGCCCTGCTTTTAGATCTGATTCCAAATAAAACAAAAACAAAAAAAAAAAACCCAAAAGAACCAAGAAAGCAACCCATACCTTTCGTGTGATATCCTCCAAAGCTTCTGGCCACAGTTAATCCAACAGAGGGGAATACATATCCTGAGTGTGTTATCCACATGACTCCAGCACATGAGAGTGCGGTGAACACCTCCATGAGGTGAGTGCCATAATTGCAAACCAAATTAGGCTAATCCAGACATTGACGTCTTCTATGAATACAATGTGTGCACTCGGCTCTTTTGTGAAAATGGTGACTTAAATCCACCAAGCAAGGCCCATAACTCCAGATTAGGGGAATCCGAGGGAAGGCCGCTGGACCTCTCTCTCTCTCTTTCTCTTCCTCTCTCTCTCTTTTTCTCTCACTTCTCTCTCCAATAATCCTAGGGAATTTTGCGATATCCAATCTTTGTCCCGCATTATCTGCAAATGACATACCCACCTCCCAGATATGTTTAAACTCACCAAGAAAATCCTGTGTGAACTTTTGACTATTTGTTTACGCAACAGACACAATGGTGTGCAAAGATGCTCTGGGCTGCCATGGTGCCTACCTGCACATACGTATATATCCAGTTGTGCTTGCTGTGACATGACTACGAGACTAACGCTTAATCGCGAACTTGCGCTCTCTTCTCCCCCAAAACAAGTAAATGAATAAATGGTGGGAAGATGCTCGGAGGTAAGATGTTACAAGAAACCACGGTTTTCCCCTTTTGCCTTCAGAGAAACTTGTCGACTTACCCGTCTAGTCTGCGTTCATATCGTCCATCTCTGCTGTGGAGCGACGTGGGGGGCCCATAAACAGCCCCCCCTGCCGCCCTCGTGAACCCTGATACATCCCGGCCGCGAGAGCCTAACGACAGACTATCGTCCAGCCCTCTCGCTGCGCTCGGAATCGTCCCCGGTTCATTGTAATCAGTGCGCAGGTCTCTGTCCCCCATCTTGTTGATGGCATTGTGTGCCTTCTGAGCACTTTTGATGTCCACAAAATCCACAAAGGCGGCGACTCCACCTTCGGAACCCCTCTTGGGCAGGACCTTGACACTCTCCACGCGTCCATATCTAAATAGAGAACAAGGAAACACACAGACTGGTTGATTCCCTGCTGATGCATTTACAAAGAGGCTTCATGTTTGGAGCGAAAAATGCAATTCCCAAAATAATTGCTTTTTTCTAAATACTGAATATTGCTGAATAACATTGTGTGCATGTGCGTGTTTGTGTGTGTGTGTGTTTGTGCGTGGTGCGTGGGTGTCAGGCAAGGGGGTGGGCGGTAAGGTGGCTTTACTACCACCTCTATTCAATCCTCCCTGGTAGTTTCTTGCAAGGCAACTGTAACCCAGCAACTGCACTCAAAGCTCTGGCACAATGCATGTTAATAAATGCGGTGTGCACATATTGTTGAGCGCGAGCGCGCTTGTTTGAGGGGAAATATGCACTCTGAAGGTTCCAGCCTCGCTGGAATTGGATACGGGTGGGAATACAAGCAGCAACTGAATAAATGTAATATTTACCCATTAATGACGTGCACGTGCCATTTTCTAACAATTAAGCAGGGCAGGGATTCATTTTATTTTATTTTATTTTTTACATTTTCATATCTGTCAGGATGCAATATTTTACAAATTAAAATACCCATCTATCCTTTATTTACAAAGGAAGCAAATGCACCCCTAAATAAATGTTTAAATTGACTAATGGGGGGAATCTATAGCACATGTTTAACATGCTCGGTGTGGAATTGCTAAAGCTTGCCATCATCCTATCCTTCTGCTGAGACACTCACACACACACCCCCAACCCCCACACGGGTCTTTTCTGGAGGGTTCCTGCGCCGTCTGACAGACGCTGGGGTGCCCATAAATTTATTAGCATGCCAGATCACCACGTCGAACAAGACCCGACGCCATTTTAGAGACGCCGTTCAACACTGCTTACTCATTCTGCCGTCCCCCATCTTCAATGACTTCTATCACACGTCGGGGCTGTCATGCACCTGCACGGCGGCTCGCGCCACCTCTGGGTGCTCGCACCGCCGGAGCTGAGGCGTGCGCGCGGGTTGGCGAGTCAAAGAAGGGAAGGGGGTGGGTGGAAGGAAAACGGCGAGCAGCCAGTCGGTCCCTTCTTCTCAGACTATTGCAACCACCAACATGCTTGCACAGTATTGTCAGACACGCTAATAACGCGCATCATAGCAGGGGCTCGTGTAAATAAAACGCCGTGCGGGTGCTCGCCTCGCTGCCGTGCGTCTCTTCTTTTTCTGCGAGACTGTGTGAAAGCAGTGAGCGATTCACACGCTTCGTTCGTGTAGCTTCTATAATGAATCCAGAGTTTAAACAAAGACACAAAACCGAACGATTGTTCGTATCGATGTGTATATTTACCACTGCTGCTCGTATCTCTGAGGCGCAGTGTGGGAGGATCGCCCTTTTGGCCGGAGTTGTTCTTAAACCGAGATGATTCATGCTGGAAATTTAAGCAGTATCTTTGGACCGATGTGGCCGCGTTGCACATGGAGGGAGGAAAGGGGGCAACGTTGCTCGTGTTTTAGGGACACCATGACGGGTTTTCTTTTTTTTTTCTTTTTTTTTTTTTCCTAACAGGCTGCTTCTTGAGAAGCACATATGGACGGAGAGGCGGGCTGCTATTTCCTTGACAGCCGAGTGAGAAGGGGGGAGGCGGGAGCGCGCAGACAACCGTGAGAGGCGCACAAAAACATCACATCGGCGTGTTTTAATGCACATTCCCGGTGTTTAGAAGGAAGAGAATCTAAACGTCCAAATTGTGCTCACTTCCAGTTGCACATGCAGTTACCACGGCACAGCGCGATTCTAATATTGCAAATAAAAATATCGATTTGTTGCCTCCCGTGGTCCTTCTCTATCTGATCGGGCTGCAGGGCTGAGACAGAGAGAGAGAGAGAGAGAGAGAGAGAGAGAGAGAGAGAGAGAAAGCAGTAGCGGTTTACAGGGAAGAAAAAAGCTGGAGTTCAAGCGGGGGAGAAAATGGAGAAGAGCGAGCCGTTTCCGTGCACACTTTGGAAACGCGAGCAGCCTGCCACAACCTGACAAGGTTGCAACATCAGCCCGCCGTGTTCAATCACAGCCCGTTCGCAACGGCGGTCATGGCGGCTTGATGTCGCGCCACGTTTTTGTTTTAATTTACTTGATGTCATTGCCTTGATGCAAAGGCAGGAGACGCAGGATGAGGTGGAGGAGGCTGCGCTTGGCTTGCGGTGCTGGCTGGGGGGGAGGGGGGGGGGTCGAACGACGCCGGTTCGGTTTTCAGGGAGAAGCGGCGGCGGCGGTGGCGGCACGGGAGTCAAGTGGAACGCAGGGTCTCTGATGAGGCACGCCGCGGCAGCAGACCTTGACGGCTGGCTGGCTGTCTGTCTGGCAAGGATGCAAAAGACCGTGAAACGAAAAAGAAAGCGGGGGGGGAACCCTCGAACCAGCTCGCCAGGTAGGGTCTTAAGTTTGTTTACACTGACGGCGTGCAGTGGAGGAGAGCCTCGACGCTACGGGGGGAAATAATGCGTCTCCTTCTTGGGGTTGCCAGGTGGACGGCTGAGGCTCCGATAAGAAGCCAAATAGTCACCTGGAAGGAAGGGGGACTTGTGAACCACGCAGAACCTCACCTGCAAGTTCGTCTCGCCCCCTCCATCCTCCCTCCCGCCATATGAAATGAAATGGCAAAACATATGTCCACTAAGTGGGCGGCTGTGTCTTATCACAGCCGAAATGCAGCGCAGCGTTGCCCGATCGCGGAGAGCTGAGAAGAAGAAGAAGAAGAAGAAGAAGAAGAAGAGGAGCACCGTTGGCAAGCGGTACTGTGCTACACTGGGGAGGAAAGACCTCCTGCTTCATCCCGACTTCACAAAAAAAATGTGTGACACAAGGGGAGAGATGCTGGCCGTGCACTTCGCCCTTACACCAAGAGAATAAACACACACACACGTCCATCGTCCATGTGCCTCTACTCACCGCTTGAAGTGCTCAATGATTTTCTCCTCTCGTACATTTTCGGGTAAATTTCCCACCCATAAATGTCTGGTTTCCCGGACCATACTGTGTGCTCCTGCTGCCCTATCATACAGATGAGTTTGCTACGTCCGATCCACTCCGTGCAAAACAGAAAAGGGTTGCAAGACCGACAGCGGGAAAGAGCAAAAATCCTCGCCGCAAATCATTGACTGGTCGTGGTGACCCAATGTAAACCATGAGGTTGGATACCCGCACGCTGTTTGATACTCTTCACTGTTAAAGCGCGATCTTGCACCTCGTGAACGCGCCCCCCGGACTGTTCCCGTGACTAGGCGCGTCCCTGACACCATGCGACCTTTGGGTGTCGAAAGAAAGCATGTAGCTTCCTAAAAAGATGCAGCAACTTCGCGTGTATTGGGAGGCGCAACGCGCAGGCGTGGCTTTGTGTGTGAACTTCTTTTTTTTTTTTTCTTTCTTTTTTTTTTTTTTATTACCCCCCTCCTGCCCGATGAGCTATGTTTCCGAACCTGCGCATGCGCGAGAAAGCCCCCAGTTGAGTGAAGGTGCTTTTACATCTGACGATCGTTTGACTCACGGGAGGATCCAGCATTTCTAGTTTAGTGTTTTCATGCAGTCTGTTGTTGGTGTGAGCAGGGTGACGTGCTGTACCGTGGCCCGTATTCACAGGTGACAGGTCACAGCAAACTCCTCTACATCCCAATAATACAAACATGATATAGTATGAGTGACATCCATCATTTATTTGGGGCTGTACAAGGCCACGTAAGGAAACAAAGTGACTCTTTTCAAGTAACTCTAGATGACAATGAAAAAATTGTTTATTGTGCTGAGACTTTACAAGAGAAATTGACAAATGTGTTTATTAAATTAGTAAATGTCCATTTGAGGCTCTGTTGTTAACGTAGTAAATTCAAGATTTTAAAGAAAATCTTAATAATAATCCAAGTGTATTTTCTAGTTAAATTAATCGTTTGTATTTACACGAACAGGTCCATTTATTAGGAAACGGCCACATGGAGCCCCCCTGTATCTCCAGTGGCTAAGAATGGAGAACCGCTTGGGTTTCTTGTGATTAGGACATTACTCATCAACAATACAAAACTGTACAAAGAAAAATTGTCAACAATACAAAACTGTACAAAGACAAATTATCAAAACTAACATGGTACAGAAAGCAAATGCATAAGACAACAAGACAACAAAACCTCTAAAATACTGTCAATAAATTGCCCGGTTCTGATTTACACCTGACTTTTTACACAATGCCTATAATGCAAATACTAGCTTCAAGAAAAGCACAGCTACCTTTGATAGGATACAGAATCATGCAAAGGCCATTAAGTCAAAAGTTGACATAGTGTGATATCAGCCTTAGCTAATGAGTAACATGAGCTGGGACAGGGTCCAAAGGTTCAGACAGTCCAAGATGATAAATGACTGAGTGGTACATAAAAACAGCAACGTTTTTTTCCGATTTCAAACTCCAGCAATGTTTTTTGTTTGTTTGTTTGTTTGTTTGTTTTTTGTTTTTAAATTTCACTCATTAATGACGTGATTTAGATACTGCGATAAAATAATATATGTATAGAGCCTCATATTTATTTGATATATCTGCACACTTTGCCCCTACGGAAGCGGATGTGTCGTTTAGCCGAATGAAATCACTTGAATTCAGTTTTTCGGTCTATAAATTGGCTGTTACTACACAACGGCGTTATTCTGCCTTTGTTACTATATTAAGCAGCACATAACGAGCGGCCGAAGTGCGCTTGCGTTGTAATGCGAGCCTACAACGGCACTGCGCATGCGTGTGGCGTGCCTATCAGATGAGAACAGCGTCGAAGTCTCCAGAAGTGGCAACAGAGGCAGAACAATTCATTTGCAGGGGGCATTCTCACCTTATCGGGGCCAAGCGGATAACGTCCTCCATTCTGCTTCGACGTGGAACTTAATTCAATTAAAAGTCTAATAAACCTATGGGAGTACAATTTCCTATTCTGGTGGACCGACTACACACCAAAACTAATTGTCCGTGGATTATCTTGGGAAACTGGGACCGCCAAGCTTATTGTGCCCACTAATTTCACACGCCTTTTTTTCTTGACATGGAATGACTTGGGGGAGGCAAAACAAAAGCCCTTATCGTGGAATATGTCTCGTTAGCCCACTACTCCCAATAAAGACACATCAAACGGGCAATGCGACGGTGTCAAAATGGATGCGGCGTGCAATGCATTTCACGTCTAGCGTTTTCTGTTGTGTACAGGAGAACGCTCTGGTGGCTAGCTGAGAGTCGAAGGCGGCTAGCTAGCCTCCGCTGAATGCGTCACAAGATCGAGATGTTCAACATGGAGGATAGCAATGTCATTAGACTTGTGTATTGATGTCGCTTACTGGTGTGTTTTGATAGCCACACGGCTCGCCAGGACGCTGATGTGGTTGAAGGAAAGCCTTTTCTTTGTCTAACGCCATTTTGTGTAACTTTTCAGTCCAGACGTTGTCGTCAGCCATTTTACCATTTTCTTGTCAACCACACACACACAGAGAGAGAGAGAGAGAGAGAGAGAGAGAGAGACGCAAGACTAATAGGCGGAATGATATTACCTCGACCGTTATTGTGCCCTAAAATTAGACATACACGACAAACGAATCCTTCCGCATACAAATCCAAGTCCACACAGCCGCTGGGAAAGAAGAGAAGATTCACATCCTCTCTTCTTCTATTGTAACCGACTGAGTTAGAGTTACGAGCCGTGCTAGTTTTTTATTATTATTATTATTATTATTATTATTATTATTATTATTATTATTATTATTATTATTATTTCGGATGTTAAACTTTTGTCAAATACCGATGAAAATTCATACACCGAAATGTGGATTTAGAGTTTGCTTACAGTGTTTTATGTGTATCCGTGCCGTTCGCACCGTCGGTTATTGAGGGTTCGTAATTTATTCCTAAACCTGTAATCCATCTTTAAATATGAAAAACCACAACAGTATTTTTACTATGGTACAATAACCCCGCGTCGACTTTGTGAACAAAGCAAATGATAAATAACTGTTTTCATAATTTTGCAACAAAATCCCAAAAGGATTTATTGGTGCTGTTGGTGTTGGTGACTGTCACCTGGAATACCAAATCTGTTTAACCTTCAACAATTTGTTATAATAGCAACAAGAATCACGAAAAAATATTTGTCAAAACCTCAAGAGAGCAGTAAACCCATTCGACAGAATAGTGTTTTCTACACAAGTGCAGTTGTTAGGTTTTTGGTTTGGTTTGGTTTGGTTTTCGAGTAAAAGAGCTGAATTTTAAATGGGAATTATGTAAAACCACATAATTAGGACTGCTAAGATGCTTCAGAGACTTTTTATTTTATTAAAAAAAAAAAAAAAAGGAACATTACATTTAAAAAGAAAAGTAGTATTTATTAAAATTGTTATTGCTGGCTGATAGGTGCCTCTGTCCTCCATCTGTGACGCTCTTTTTCCTGTGTCCGTGGTCGTCTGCACTGTCTGGTGTATTCTGTGAAATCCTCTTCTTCCTAGATGCACAATAAATGCGGCCAGTTACATTGTGTTATCCCTATTTACACAGACAAAAAGTAAATGAGTCATGACTTTTTATTACCCTTTCACTGCAAGTTAACATTTATTTAATTTCTCCCCCTTTTTTATAAGCCTTCCATAAACACTTCATGTTTCAACACAGGGAATACTTTGACCTCAATCTGTCATGGGGAGCTAAAACCTTCTCCACTTGGGACAGAAGTTTAAGAAGTTCTCTCTCATCGTGGGACCCGGTGTCATGAAAGACATTGATATTCTGCCCCAGTTTTGATCTCTCACTGAACATGAAAGCGCTTGAGGCTTCCTTTGCCCTGCTGCCTTCAGGGACAATCTCTGACCTGTGAGGATGCTGCATCCAGCAGATCCATTGTGGGGATTAGACAGCTGGCCTCGCCCAAGAAGCAAATTAGGATGTGGAGCACGTCGGCCCAGCGTCCGACAGTCAGCATCAGCACCATCAAACCGCCAAGACGCACCACCACCGTGTTTAGGACTGCTTGGCTGTTGGGCCGCCGCTGCTGGTCCTCTGCAAAACCAATATGTCTTATAAGAAGGAATGCACTAACTTAAACTAAAAAAGAACTGAAGGGATTTTAAGGAGTTTTTAAGGAATTTAGGAGTGGATGCACTGATGATGCATCCACTCCAATGCATCATCAGTGCATCTATACCTGAATTCGAATCTCTAATTTAAGTGTTCAAAATAAGCTCCTTACCCTGCATGTATACAATCAGCAGTGTGTAGCAGATAGTCAGCGGTGTCCAGAACCTGAGGGCCTCTGTGGCGGAGAGGAAGTGTTTATTGATGATTGATACGGCGGCCACCCCAGCCACAAAGAATGTGATGATCACAATCCTGCACAGCAGAGGTAGCAGGCTGTGGCCCGATGTGAGGAGGCCAATGCAAATGCCGCAGTAGCGTTGTGAGCTGTGGAGCTGAAATAGTGCCATGACATGTCGCTGCAGGAGCATGGCCTGTCTAGCCAGGAACCAGCTGAGAGCCGCTGCCAGAATCAGGCATAGCCAGCCGTGGGCCGCCCCCTCATGGAGAAAATGCAAGCTGCAGCTGAGGGCACATCCCAAAGAGTACTGACTCTGAATGAGCACCTGCTGTACATATTTCCTGGACTCCTGAGAGAGAGAGAAAGAAAATTACTGATGATTAAATGAAAACAGAAAATGGTCTTTTGCATTGAAGGAAACCACAGCTCCAATGTGAGTCTACTGTTAAAGCAGTGAATCTCCACTGGCATGTTTCTTACTGCTCCGGCTGTCACCCATCCAGAGAGAGCTCGAAGGCAGAACTCTAGCACCACCAACGAGGCGACACGGGAGCCCACCACCGTCAGCATCCCAGTCACAAAGAGGAACTGAAGCAGTCTGGGAAGTCGGCCCATGTCCGCCTGCATCTTCTGCTTGGATGTCTCATCTTTTTGACTGCTTTTGCGGGTTGTTGAGGTCAATGAAGCGAAAATGAAAGTAAACTAAGAAGACATTGCGGCAAAGAAACCTCAAGATGTTGCACCTAGGTTAGAATTGTTGAGAGTCGGCCCACGTCACCTCTGATCCTCAAGAAAGAAGTGCACCCTCATTAGGGAGCATAGCACCGAGATACCACAGGCGCCTATAAGCCCTGCGGGGCACACATAGTATAGAGTCAGAGTTGGTTACTGATTGGTGTGATTAAAAATGAATGGACGTGAGGCTCACCTTGAAGTAAACAATCCACTGGATTTGTATCCAGAGTTAACCATCCGGGGAGGAAGGAAGTAGGAAGGAGCCATGTGAGAAAGGATAACATTGTCCCACCATGGACTCAAAAGAAAAGGAGCTCTAAATGGGACGGACCCTTACGAAAACAAAATTAAAAAAAAAATGAAACTGAGGCCAATCCAATTCAGATGATCATGATTTGTAGTTATTCCATGGCGAGTAGCAGCAACTTGTTAAATCAGCTCAGCTCTTCTGTTGTCTGTCTGTATTGCCTCTGGCACCACTGAGCTTTGCTCACGCTGAAGTCTGTTCTGCGTTGTATACCAAAGGTCATCTCAGTGCTGTCGGCCTTTAGGGGCCTGAGTCACTGCTACATAATGGAGTTTATTGCAAGGCATTACAATGGAAACAATTAACACTCAAATTATGATATTAAAAACGCTCCCTGTGGTGTTTCTACTTTGATACTATGTTTACAAATCTTTTTTTTTTGCCATTTATTGGCCTGTAACAGGGTCATTGCCACAGCGCCCCCTATCTGGCATGGTATGTAACTATATCTTGGCAGAAGTAACTATACAACTTCGTACTGCTTTTCCAGCCTGCCACCACGACAGCATGGCTCACTTTATGGCAACTTATAGCACATCAACATGCTCATGGCCATCTTCATCTTACATTTTGCTTCATTTTAACCCATTTCACCACATAATAATAAATAATAAAAACATAACTAAATAAAATGAAACATGTCAGCATTCACAAATCACTTTATTAAAGAAAGCCTCAAAATGTTCAACATATATTTTGGCATCAGTATGACAACCATCTACTGTCAACCAGGGCTGCAGTGCGCAACAAACAAACAAAAAAATCAGCTATAGCAGTTAGTCCACTTTTGAGTTATCTCATTAAAATCTTTTATTCTAAATAAACTCTTTTTGACATTACAAACAAGGTGGTAGCAAATTTAACAACTTCTCAATCTCCCACATCAATGCAGAGGTAAATATGACAGCTGTTTGCAGATCCATGACATTTCATGGGATAAACCTTTAAATGCAGCATTTTACACAGCACAATACATGGCAATAAAACACCTGCTACATTCAGTCACAATGAAACGGCGCAAGACGAAAACCACAAGTTGACAATGAACAGTTTGGATCAGAGTTGGTTCTTCTTGATGGATGACGTTCAGTGTGTCGGTTCAAATTGCACAAAGAAAACATGCTTCCACAGTTCTTTCTTGATGATCCTTAAAAAACAAACAAAAAAACCCCTCATATTTCTCCTGAGCTTTCCCAGTCCTCATCAGCAGTCCCACGCATGTTGCTCAGAACTTGGCTCAGAACAAAGTCCGGCCACCTTACTGCATGGTGAACATCTACATTCTACATTTTCTGGGCTCTCTCTTCCACGTACAGCTGCATCTGTTGAACACACACACACACACACACACACACACACACACACACACACGACTGTTGTATAAATAAGTTCTTGTATAAACTTTTACTCTGAACAGTTAACTGTTGGGTAGAATGTGTTGCATACTTTGACAATGTCAGAGGTCATGGTCTTTAGTGGGATGAGCCTGGGCTCCTGCATGTGCACCTCCTGCTCGTCAGCAACAATCCAAGGAAAATCCTGAGGATGGAAATGGGACATCAACATCATGCCACTATTTTCAAACAGAGTGGCAAGTGTAGGCAGTCAATAATCAATAGACAATGTTATTTCAAAACCAACCTTAATGACTTGAACCTTCTCCATGTTGCGTGTGGCAGCGTCTCTGGTGTGTACCAGGACTGTGAATGAACAGCCTGTTGTAGAAATAAAGTTCACAAAGAAATCAGTAACTTGAAATAACTCTGCAAGATGCAGAATTGTTAAAAAATAAAAAATAAAAATGATTTCATTTTGCCGTAATGGCCAAGTGTATGTTTACATTTAGGTAAAACACTATGTTTATTGTACTGGGTTTTCTACCAGATAAAAAGCTGGAAGAAAGCGATTTGTTTTAAAACTCCAAAGGTTACCTGGTGGGTTGTTGTTCAAAACAGCATCACATACGCTGATCTTCAGGATGAAGGCCCTCAGCAGCTGTTCCATGTGCGACAGCAACGTGTCTGAGCTTTTCACAATGAAACCACAGACCAAGACAATTGTAAAAATACACATTTTAAAAATGAATCTTTACACAAAAGCCTTCATAAAAGAAATACGTGAATCCACACCTGATTGACAGCAGTGTCGGTTGGGAAATCTCAAACACAAATCTCTCCACTGGATGGTGCTCTTTGTCCATGATGACCACCACCACCTTCTCGGCATCATTCTGGAAAGAGGATTAAACACGCGTGAAGAGTTGAGAGACAAATCGTGGTTTTGTCAACCAGACTCAGCACCCGGTAACATCTTACCTTCTCAATGAGAGGCTTCACACAGTGAAGAGTGTCCTGAATGTACTGATTCAGCTCTGGGTGACATGACATCTGAAAAAAACAGTGGGGCGAGTTTAGGAGTTGAACGCTGAAACCTCTTTTCAAGCAGATGCGATAAACAATTAACGTGCGCGCGCGCGCGCACACACACACACACACACACACACACACACACACACACACACACACACACACACACACACACACACACCTGCACAGGTACATTGTACTTCTTCCTCTTCTGAAATATCCCTGAGGGATAGACCTCACGCACGTAAAGTATGAGGTGTATGGCGACCTCCAGGAATTCGCACAAGATGTCTGCAACCACTGGCGTAGGAGAAGGAATAATATTAGCATCGTTCGGCTAAACAGGTGGCAGGACGCCTGCTGGCCGTCATGTTTAGATGGAAGGGTCTTCTTACCTTGTCCAAAGTTGAGGTCTTGTCTTGTTAGAGTTGTCATTTTTTTTCTTTTCTTCGACAAAAACTACAACTGATACACTCTCACTCGAACTGTCAGCAGTTTTTATTTTTGATCTTGTAAAATAACAGCGAGTGAAGCGCCGACCTGTGAAGTCATGATCTTTTACAACTGCCCTCCTAAATCTGGCAACGACGAAATGACACGAACCCGGGTGACTGTTTTCCTAAACGTCGACCCTTCAATATTACGTCATAAGTGTAACAGAGTAAATAACTGACATTTCAGCGCCCCGAGCCGCGGCTTTCCACGGCTACGACGGGAAAGCCAAAATAGTTGTCGCAGAAAAAAATACGTCATATGTTGTTTCGGAGCTGGTTCCCGTCCGCTTATGATGATGGAGACATCACGAGGCAACACTGCCACCTGGTGGCTTGTAGCCGACCACCACCGAATTTGGTTAATTTGTCTCACGTTTAAAATAATGACATGTAAAGTAATCTAGACAAAAGACAGTATATGCTACCAATACTGTATGTTGTGTGTATTGTATTCAAATCGTAAAAAGTGGAACAATATGATTACTTTATTTGAACTTTTTTCTGGAACATTTTCAGAAATTGTGCATTTGGTCAATTGAAATGAGAAAAATAAAAATCATATAATATTTTAGAGGCAATACGAATTTATTTTGGGACAAAATTGTTTGTTACACATTTCATGATGCAAGTACAAAAAAATCAACAAGCAAAATCCTATTTACAGAAAAAAAGTATTTTTAAACAACTTTACAGGCTGACAATTGGGCATCTTGCGCTAATAGAAAGACAGTCCATTGAGCCAGCCTGACTGGTCTGCCACCCAGAACACCAGCAGTCCCATTACTGTGATCACTCCCGTCTTCAGAGTTGCACTGAGCATGTTGAAACACTGAAATGACAAGAACAAAAATAAATAAATCACAACACAACAAAGAAACAAACACAGTGTAACGTGATTAAAATGCTTGTGAGTAGTACACACTCTGCGTTTCCTGGTACAGATTTCTATGGTGTGTACATCTGGCTCGGCCTGTGGTTGCTGAACATTTAGAGGATCACATGCAGGTTTCACTTCCGCGCTGTTCTCGCACTCCTTTACATCCTCGTGAAAGGTAAACAGAGATTATGGTTTTCATGTTTTTACAGGCAACCAGGCAGGTGTTTCTCTGTCGGCGTTTATAAAGACCTCGGACGTCTCTGCAGAGCTGAGTTCCTCCTCCCCGTCTGTAGAGCTGCTCAGTGAATCGTCATCACTGTTCAGAGTGCAGGAAGCACACAGCTTTATCACGGCGGTGGGTGTTCATTGCTCAAGTACATACAATCGTCTTACCTGTTGGTTTCATAGTGGATGACCTGGGACAAGGATTCGTTGCAAAACTGAACCTTTGTCTGCCTTTCTACAAGGAGACAAGCAGAAATTGCCCAGTGAGGTCGACCACGTTTGAAAATGAGAAAAAGCATCCGATCACAGCTAAACCCCCCTCTGACTCACCTTCGTTTCCTTTCTCGCCGTCACTGTCATCGTAAAACTCGAAGAAGGCCTTGATTCTCTCCCGCTCCTGCTCCCAGTTCCTCTCCTCTTCGTACTCGTCGTCTTCCTGCTGTCCCGCCAGGGTGGTGCCAAGTGGTTCAGTGTTGTAGAAGAAGCTGTCATCCACGGACCCCTGGATGATGGTTTCCCATGTCGTTCCCGCCAAAGGCGTGCAGACCCCCTGGCTGTCAGCCGGACGGGTCTGAGCTGTCAAGGTGTCCGGGTTCCAGCTCAGGTCGACGCCTGCCGGCTCGTCACTTGAGCTCCACCTGGTGTACATGTCGCTCAGGCTGCCGATCAGGTCGCTGAGCTCCTCCGACTGCTGGTGGCCTTCAGCGAGCTCTTCCTCGCTCCTGTTCAGCATGGCTTCATCCTCACTGGAGGTGTAGGAGTCACTCTCACCTCTCTCACACCTGATGACCGCTGCATCGCCCAGCCCGTGCTCCACAAGTCCACCAACCCCTTCATCCTCTTCGTCCTCTTCGTCCTCTTCGTCATCTTCTTCTTCTTCTTCTTCTTCTTCTTCTTCTTCTTCTTCTTCTTCTTCTTCTTCTTCTACTACTACTACTTCTTCAGTCACTCTTTCCCCTGACCTGTCTGAAACTAAACCAAAGACGTTCTCCACTTTCTCCTCATCCTCATCGTCACCGTTGGCTCCTTCCTCACACCTTGAATCTCTGTTGTCTCTCGCACCCCAGATGTTTTCCCGAGGAGCTCCTGGGGGACTTTTCCTCCCACTTTCCTCATATTCACAGGAGGAGAAGTCTGACGGGTAGTCCGCATAGCTCTCGCCCGCCTCCTGGTGCTCCTCTCCCACGAAATCCCTGATCTTCTCCACGCCGGCTTCACCGTCCGCAGTGGGATCCTGCAGGTTTTGCAAGGCCGGGCCCTTATCGGGAAACTCCAGGTCGACTTTAGCCACGAGCTCAAAGCCAGTGTCTATTTTCATATCATCCTCCTGGTCAAAGCGCAGACTGAGAGCATGTCCTTCTTCTGTTTTCATGTCCTCGCTCTCGGACTCTGCAGAGTCCTCCTGCTTCCCTTCCTCCTGCTCACCTCCCTCAGCTCCGTCACCTTTTATCCTCATCGCACTGCCGCGCACTGGGACTCTCTCAAAGTAGGACAGGTCCTCTTCGCTGTCACCCGCTTGCTCCTCGTTTCTAACTTGAGGGTTTCCGTTGCCCTCCAGGGCCAGTAGCTGTCCCTCAGATGAAGTCCTGTCCTCTTTCTCACCATCGCAGAAGTCACTGCCCCAGCAGATCGGCACCATTAAATCTCCCTGTTCACCTCTTGCTCCCATCTCCTCCTCAACCTCCTCGTTGTCCTCCTCTTTCACCTCCATGATATCCTCCTCTCCTTCCCCCTCTTCCTCATCCTCATCAGACTGTTCTTCCTGTTCATCACTATCCTCCTCATCATCCTCCTCTTCTCCTTCTTCTGCATGGACTAAACCTCCCTCTGCAGAACCTCCGTCCGAGGTCCTGTAATCCTCTTGCATTTGCCCCGCGAGCTCCAAGCCCCCAAAATATTCTTTATCAGGTAAATCTTTGGCTGCAGTTACATCTTCCGTTTGTGTGTCATACAAATCTGCAGCTTGATCAGTCACTTCCTGGTGCAAAGCCTTGTTTTTGTTTGCTTGTGCGGTGTCTTGAGAGGTGCAGGTTTTGTCTTCCCCGAGCATTTTATCAAAACTCAAACTCTCAAAGTCCAAATCTTCATCAGCGAGTGTCGGGAAAGACGCTCCTGCAGCTGGATCGTGGTTTGAGCATTATGTAGATTTATTTTTAAATAAAACTTTATATATATATATGTATATATATATACATATATATATATATAGTCAATGCAATATCAATGTCGTGTTCTTACCTGAGAATGCATCGCTGAGAAGATCTGCAATACTTTTTTCCATGTTTTCAAGGTCTGACGGCAGCTCGTGAAGACACGGGCTACATCAAGACAGACATGGGTGCATTTCCACAGATGGTCTGAAAGGAAGAGAGCACCAAGCAAGTCTCATCTGTTTTCGATGATAGACTTCCTGTCATAACAGACAGTGCATGAAATCGGCATCCAGTTTAATATGTTTGCATGAATATTTGTTGCCAGTATTTTGCATGACACAACTACAAAGTAAATCAGTGAAAAACACACACACAAAAAAAAATCATGTAGAGTTGTTTTTTATTGCGAGGAATTTTTCAATGCAGTGTTTTATTTTGTTATGTCTTTGTGTTACAAAATGACGTCGATCTTGATGTGGTTTTAGTTTCAGCTGCACAGTGAAGACAGAAAGTGGAACAGGGGAACATGCAGTTCCTTTAAGTTGAAGCAGCTCCTGTGCTGTTGATAAGTAGATTTGCAAAGGGTTTGGAGATTTGTATTTATGCCATCACAATCAGTCCTGAAAAATGGTCTCAATCCAAATGATAAATTGAATTAAAATGATTTATTGAGGATGAAAAAATCAATTAAATCTATTAATATGAAATAAAATTGAATTTAATTAAAAATCTGCTTGCTGGCTTCACAACTCATTGCGAAGAAGGTAACGGTGGTTCGGCTTCAGGTCCACTTCCACCGGGAAATGATCGCTGACCTCCAGGGCCTGAGACACAAAGAAACCAGAGTGACATACAACACTAGTGTATACCAGAACCAAATCCTTGTCCGACCCTGACGCTCACCTCTTCCTCGCTGAGACGGAAGGTTTCTTTAAAGTTGAATGGCTGAGCTGATCCTGGAACGATGCAGGAAAAAAGCTCTCGGCCGTGCACGACGATCCTGTTCGGAAGGAAGGCAAGACGTTGTTGTTGTTGATGTTGTGCCGAGGCTGCAACCAACGCTGCCGGACAGTTTCTCTGACCTGTCGTAAGCGCAGCGCGTCTTCTGGCGAACGGTCGTGTCCTGCCCGTCCCCGATCAGCCAGTGAAACCTGGGCTCGCTCCTCAGCTGCAGGGCGCTCAAGCCTTTCATGGTCACGTAGCTGCAGCCGGCGTTCAGGTCTCCCAAGATCACCACTTTCTGGAGGGGGTGAGGGATGCACAAAGATGCACTGGCTTTAAACAGGGAGGTTTTAGGGGCGAATCCGTCAGGGAAAGTTAGTCACGTTCAACCCACATCGGTTTTCCACTTCTTGCGAACTGCGGTGAAGACGTTGTACAGTTGGTCGATTTCCTTCATGGCGTTCTTCGGGCAGGTGTGCTGCCCGATGAGGACGAAATCCTTCACCACTGCAAAACCACAGAAGTATTAGCCACTCCCAGGATGAAAAAAAAAGCAATAATAGAACATTTTATTCTTCCCATAGACCCCTGATTTCGTGACGTTATACTGGTTCCTGATGGTTCTAGTGCAAAATCAGTTTCCCTCTGTTGATACAATTGAATAAGTGACGTTTTTTTCTCTGATTTCCTGGTAATGAGTTGTGTATAAGGTGTTAACTACTGCATCTTTGGTAGCAAAACTTTTGTCTGAACATTGAGAATGATTTGTTTGATTTTTCCACTGGTCCTTATTATCCTCCTGACGTTGAGTGTCGTACGTGTGGTGGGGGAGTGAAAGCGAGCGATGAAGGGCTCCCTGGAGAAAACCTCCGTCTCATTACTCGACGCTGCTCCGTCCGCTCTCGGGTACTGATAAAGCTCTTTGACCTTCAGCACGTCGCTCCTGGATGAGAGGAAGGAGGCGATGGACTCAACATCAGGGACTTGTTGTGTTAACGCGGCCTCTGTTCACACTTACAGCGTCTTACCTGTAAATGTAAACGTACTGCTCCTTGTAGCTCTTCCTGCCCAGCCTCTCGCTCTCCACGTACGAGTACGTGTTGGCTTTGTCGAACCTGGAACAACAACAGAGATGTGTTGACCTGCTGCGGTTTGACACCAGTGGATGTAAAACCAAGGACTCTCTGTACCTGTTCAGATCCTTCACCAGAGCTCGAACAGCTTCTCCTTTACAGTCTCGGACCTCCTGCAGCAGACACAAGTCACACCGGGACAGAATCTAACATGTAGAAAAGAGAAGAAACGCTGCTCTTATTTTTTTTTGTCAGAATGTTGGATGTTGCCGATCTGGTCCAACACTTACGGTAAAGTACCTTCAGTAGAATCCCCATGACCTTCTTGTTGTTGACCTTGGCCTCGCCAAAGCTCTGGACATTGAAAGCGCAGATCTTCAGGGGCGATGCCACGTGCAGCAGAAACAAGGCTGCCGTCAGCAGCAGAACTGGACTCCTCATCTTTGCGACAGGTTACCGCTCTGAAAGTAAACAGGAGAGTTTGGCAAGATCCTCCTTGTCATGTGTTGAAATGTGTTACAAAAACCTGTTGGTTGTTTTGTTTTTTGTTTTTTGTCTTTCATGCAGCCTCTTACCAGCTGGACCTGCTCTTCCAGGAGACTGACGCCAGTCGGAGCTCCACACCGAGCAGCAGTGTTTGAGGAACATGCAGGTAAAATGTGGGTGAGCGTGTGTGCGTGTGTGCGTGTGTGCGTGTGTGTGTGTGTGTGTGTGTGTGTGTGTGTGTGTGACAGATGTGCAGTGTCAGTGCCCAGTTAGAATGTTCAGAATGGAGCTTTGTCTGGAACAGTGACAACAATATGAACACTGCGGACAAAAGCAACACAACACAACAGTGTTTTTGTCCCCAAGTTTGAGTCCAGTCAGACAATAGCCGGACACTTTTCCTGAACATTAGATTTAACTTGCGAGCAACTTGCTGTTTTATGGCTAACATGCGCAAATATTTGCTGCAACTAATGCTACAACATTGCAAATATGAAGCTTTTTAGTGTTTAAAGACAGAATTAAAAGGTTACTTACTGTCTGACAAGAGGCTTTTCAAATAGTGCGGCAGTGTCTCTGTGGTAGAGACTCACAGATGAAGTTAAAATAAAACGCGGTTGCCGTCAAACTTTAAGGAAGTCATCCCTTTGTCTCTTCTTGTAACCTTTTCGCGGTACTTTTTTTTCCACAATCCCAAAATGCATTGCTCTTTTAAATGTACATTACTGTATACTATAAATAATGTCAATCTCTTAAATTACTGTAATCAGTTTCTTTCTCCTCCCAGATTGCATTGCGGTTTACAGTATGAGACTGTGTGACACCAATACAGTAAAATACTCTTCAAATTTTATTGTAAATTGGCATCAAAGTTTTACAGTGTGGGGTTTTTCTTAATATGAACATAGACAATTGTTAATTTCTGATAAGTGCTAAAACAGAGTGGTTTAGTGACTTTGGTGATTCGATGAGAACAAAATAACGATAAATTAGACTCATATGCATTGGAAATATTTATAGCAAAACCAGCAAAGCTCCTCTCACAACATTTACTTTCACAAAGTTCCAACATCTATGTGAATTTTGCATCATCACAGGTGGATGTTGTTGGAATCAGACATTTAACATCATGCATCATATTATATTGTGCTATTATATTTGTAACATTACATTTATATGTTGGAATTATTATATTGAGTTGAATGTATAAATGTATTGAATGTTACTATATGTAGTGCTTTGGTGTATATTTGATGATTATTACCAGTGCCTTGGGGGTGTTGAAAACCTTTTGAGCAAAGACTGTTACTCATTAAAGTCTCATGAACAGTGACCTGGGGTGACCAAAGAGTGTTCAGCTGAAGGAAGTGCCTTTGTGACCCTCATAAAGTTTGCGACCCATCCAGTCACAGGGATGGGAACTTGTGACCTGAGCTTGTCTTGCCGCAAAATGGTTTCAACAGGTCACACCGGAAGGAAGGATGGACCATTTGGCTCACGGCCAAATAAGGACCTGCTTCCTGATTCACAAACAATGACAGTAACACCCAGCAACCAAAGGGGGAAGAATGGACAGCCAATCAGAGGACGACACTGGAGAAGACATTCAGATCAGGAGTCAGATTGTTTGTCTTTGCATTTAAGGACTTTCTTGAGAGAAAGTTGTCAGTCTGACTCCGGCGACGGCCAGGACTCGACTCCAGAGATCTCTCCATCAGATCTCTGTTACAAATGTCTTGTTTTTCTTTTCAGATAAAATTGATTAAGATTTACTTGTCTCCTTTTCTTCGTTAAACGAACACGCAGTTTGGTAGTAGGATATTAGGAACCAAACCAACAATGTTGTGAAAATTCTGATTCCCTCCCCCAGAGAAAATTCTACTCACGACAGTGTAACATATGAAACATTTATTTCTCTGCATTGTAAAACTCTAAGGGTCACTTTATGCCGCATGATGCAGTTTGTCATTCATATTCTAATACAAGTTCTTGGAATATTTTCCTTACAGTTCAAAGAACAACTACAGCCAACGTGTCAGGATTTAAACACAAAAACACAAACGTTCTTTCAAGTTTCAAGTTTAAAAAAAAAAAAGTCAAGAAAAAACAACGGTCCCTTTAAAAAAAAAAAAAAAAGACTAAGAACAAATACATCGAAAGATCATATTGGTCGAAAACAGCCGGCGTGCCGAGGTGAGGCCATTTGCCAGAGATAGTCTTCCAAGCGTAACTCCACATCCGACCAGAAGTCCTCCACCTGCTCTCTGAAAGGGGGATACCACAGCCACAGCATGGCAACCTCCACTAGAGCTGCGACTAGCAGGAAGAACAGGCAAATCTTCCACCAGCGGCCACACGGCGTCTGCACAGAGAGGGGAAGCAAGACGACATGGCATGCGTAAGCAGCAAAACACGGTGGTTATTTGTGGACTTAAAGTCCCAAACATGTGCAAAACTCACATTTTGTAACAGTAATCTGTGTGTTTAGCCTGCAATTTAACTTTTCAGAGACATTAAAAGTCCATCGTACCTCTTGTGTGCCCCACTTTTTTTTTTATCAAAGGAAGTGGAAGATAAAACTCTTATGGCAAGAACATGACCACTTGTGAGGTCACAAAGGACACGGGTACCTTTCTCACTCTACTTTTTCTGATGCTTATTGTAACATTGCAATTTTAAAGCTTAAACACAAACAAACAAACGCAGACAAACACTGACACGTGCACACACACGCACACACACTTACCGGTCTCCGGTGACGATGACTGAGTTGCCGGAGCTCCTCCCTGCACTGCGACAGTCTGGCCTGACTGGACTGCAGCTCCGACTGCAGCTCCTCACACTGCAACACACACACGCGCGCACACACACACACAGAGTTTGAAAGTGCATAGCGACCTTCCCTCAGTAGAAGCATAAAGTTGGGACTTTGCGTCTGCTACCTCTGCGTCTTTGAGCCGGAGTTTCTCCTGCATGTGATGGAGCTGCTCCTCAACCTGAGGGTCCCTGCTCAGCACCAGCGGCGATGGCGGCGGAGGTGTCTCCTCTTCCTCCTTCTGCTTCATGAAGCTTTGGCTCTCACTGGTGTCATCTGGCAAAAGCAGCAGCAGCAGCAGCAGAAGATGTTTGACATGGAAACCAGAAGAATCAGACGTGAGTGAGGAGACCCAGGCGTGCCGGCTCACCTCTGAGCTGCTGTATCTCCTCCCTCAGCACTTGGTTGTCCTCTTCCAGCAGGGCAGCGTCGTACTGCAGCTCCTGCCCCTGCTGCCTCAGCGACTCCACCTCCTCTCTCAGCCGCGTCTCTCTACTTCGGGACAGCTGCACAGAACGCAAATGTTGCAGTAGATAAAAATCTGTAGGTCTGACACTGTCAGCCTGAGGCGGCGCTGGGAGAGTGGGGCACCTCCACTTGGCTCTGCAACTGCTGTAGTTGATCCACTTTGAGATTCTGGTTCTTCCTGAGCTGCCCGGATTTCTGCTCCAGCTCCTCGTAGAGGCTCCGCCACCTCTCGGCCTCTGCCGCGGTACCGGTCAGGATCTCCTGGTGGACACAAACGTACGCGTTGATCAAAAGTGGCCCAGCACAGAGAAAAAAAAACGTATTTCTGTGAGATCCGAGCAACCACCTCCAGCGTGGCAGCCCTGCTGTCCGCCTCTGCCTTGTCCTGCATGGCCCTCTGCAGAGTGGCTATGGCCGCCTCCTCGTACACCAGCTTCTGCTTCTCCATCTGTATCATGAGCTTCTTCAATCCATCCTTGGGAACCTTCTGAGAGGGTCGAGTAGAAATGTATGAGATTAAACTTGCAAAGCTCAAAGGGGCAACCTCACGCAGCCACCAAAAATGGCACGACAATCTGAAAGCTGCAGAGCTGGTTTGCAGGTTGACAGAGTTTCCGGGGGTATCTGAACCGAGTGCTTGTCATATGTAAAAGCATCAAGATATTGAAGACTTAAATCCGCTGCTATTTTGTGTCTCCAGCGGCAGCAGAAGATGTTCTTACCTGAAGGCAGAGTTGCAGCTGCGCCTCCAGGGCCTTGATCTTGTTTCTCAGCAGGTCTTCGCTGCAGCGGGCCTGTTGCGGGTTGGAGAGGAAATGAGAGGCTGTCGCGTTCTAACTTGCAAAGGTTGGAGACTAGAGTAAAAAAAAAAACTCAAAAACGCTTAGAGCGCCAAAATTTGTGATGCCGTCTCCTCCCATGCAGCACCAGAGAGCCTGCTGTTCAAAACATCACGTATAAAACTGTGTAAACGTCAGAGGTTCAGCTCTGGCGTTTCAGGTAAAACAGAAAAGAAAATTGAACAGAGAGTCAAACACGAGTTGGATAAGCAAATGAAATGCTAATGAGAGTTTACAGCATCTATATAAAAACCACACCTTTCCTGTTTAAGGATGGCAGCTTGTGCTCAGCACAGCACAGGCTGGAGCTGAAGCAGGAAGCTCCAAACCACACTGTCTTCCTGAGCTAGCAGCAATAGCAGCAGCAGCACACATTCTGGCTGTGACAAACACATTTTCTCTTTCATATCAAGCAGGACTCCAAAAGGAGCAGAGAGCAGCATGGAGGTGAAAAGATGACCAAGTCGAGTTGTGTATTTTAGAAAGTGAGTGTGTCTGTGTGTGTGTGCGCGACTGCCGGAGTGTGTTTGACTCGAGTCAACAGCGCCGCTTCTCACCGTCCACATTGACTTGGAGGAGTTCATCAAGTTGGACGTGCTCTCCTGCAGGGCCGTCAGCTTCCTGTTCAAGGCCTCCTCTCGCCACAGGGCCTCCTGGCGGGGAGCGAGAGTGAGAGAGAAAAAGACACACAGTCACACCAGCTCAAAGACAGGCAGCGTCTTCTGCTGAGGTTATTGCCGTTCAGAAGTTCACGCCACTACCAGCCGCAAAGCCTGCAGCTGTAACGGTCATGTTGGTGAACTCACATCCGTTCGACTCACTCACGCAGAGGCACACCGACTATAAATGCTCTAGGAAGTCGTATGCGTCCAAATTTAAGGTTTTTAGAGCAACACAAGCACAACTTTCCCATTGCTGCTTCGATCGAGCAGTGGTGGATGCAGAAATGTGCAGCTTGCTTGGACCGACTGAGTCTACTATAAGACTAAATATGCCAACTTGCGAGATGTTTTAAGTGCAGAGTTTTATCATTGGAGCTTGGAAAACTCGAAGAAGCCTTTTTTTTGCCTTACCTTTAAGAATTCAGCCAGCTGTTGAACTTCCTGTTGCGTAACAGAAAGAAAAAGCCCCACTTGTTTTATAGAAAATGTTAATTCCACTTGGAAAAAATGACAAAATGAATGAAAAGTTTGATAACTTACTGCCTCCTCAACGGTTAACACACCAGGCCTGTACATGAGGAAAAAAAATGGTGTTTTGTCAGTCTGTTTGTTTGTTTGTTTATTTGTTTTGAACTAGACTCACTCTGTCTGCGAACTGTTGTCTTGCAGGATCTTTTTCGGGAGCACGTTTGCAGCTTGGATAGGAAAGTTCAGCCGGATCTTTTCTGCTCTCTGGGACGTTCTGACCGACGTCTTCGGAACTTTTTTGAGAGAGTTTGAAAGGTAGAGAGCAGGGTCAGACCCACTGCGTGACAGAAAGATGGATGAGCGGACAGTGTGATCGTTGAAGGTGAGTTTACCCTTGACAGTTTTCTGTGTGGAGGTAGATTTCTTGTGATTCATCACAGTTATGTTTTCTGACCACCATGAAGCCTGCAGGAGTCGGGAGGGAAGAAACAGGTGCAGGTATTATTAGTGGCTGGATGCGAAATCAGAGTTTTCAATGTCAGAAGATTCAACTTTACCCATCGGTCGCTTCTCTGGCCATTGCTTGAATTGGTTTGCGTGGACATCGTCACCGGACGTCCATTACTTGTGCAGCTATCCGGGAAACCAGCCTTCGAGTTCCGACAACGTCTCTGTGAGAACTTTAACTTGGAGGAGCAGTTCCAGCAGCGGGCAACGCCTGGTGGTTCCGGACTCACCGACCTCCTTCTCAGAAAGTCCATGTGCCTCTTCTCCTTCAGCTCCGTCTTGATCCGCAGCGTCTCAGACTCCCTGGTGGGGCTGCGGCACGACGTCACATTGTTGCGCCCGCGCAGCTGCTCGTGCCACTTGGCCCTGGTCTCGACTTTCTGGTCAAAGGAGGATTTCCCTGGAGACGCCTGCAGTCCACTGGCAGTCGTGGCAGCGTCCATGGCAAGACTGTCAAAGCACCTTGCTTGAGGGCAGACGCAATTCAAAGTTTTGATTGATGAGTTGAGGTGGTGGAGGCCTGAAGAAGGAAACTGGATAATAAAGTAGATAGGAGAAATAATCACTTGTGTCAAATACATCGCCTGATTATCGCAGTTGAAGTTCCAAAAATCCATCGATAATTCAAACGTGCCAAGAATGTACAGTAAAGGGTGAATTATGACGTTGAATGGTTACTGTCAAGCCTCAAACTAGGCTGATATCACATAGGAGAGTTAGGTTGCTCCGATGACGGGGAAGTGCAGTTCGCGTCGGTAATTCAGTTCCAAAAGATTGTAGATTACAGAAAGTGCGCAAGTCAAACAAATAACTAAGCATCATCATTATCTTCAACACAAAGATTGTTTTTTTTCCCCCTGTAGAGTCAAACAAAGTACAGCGGTAGTCTTTTGGCTACAACGACAGAGGTTCTTCATTTTGCCATAGTGTCTCTTTTAACCATGAAGACCTGAGATGCCAAACATAGACGAGGCCCTGAGGTGTGTAGCCTTTAGGCTGCGGAGGAAGCCCTCTGCAAGATCATGCAAAAAGTGGCGCGTGATAAGCAACGACCGTTTCTATAAACTTACCGACAATTCTTCCTCCTCCAGTGCAGAGAAGTCCTCACCAGAAACCCAAGTAACTATCCATTTTCTCCCTCTTCTGAGAGACTCTGGGGGTTTCGCGCCTGGGCTTCACATGCAGCCCCGTGTGTCGAGCATAATTTAACAGGAAGTGAAGAGAACTGACGCGTCATTTGTTCCTCTATCTCAGCAGCCACTCGCACCAAACTGATGCCATACACGGGTGGGCCCCAAGATTACACGCAGACCCTGCCAGTTCCCCCAGAGTGCAGCCTGGGAGGGAAAACTGCACTCAGGGCACAGTAGCAAAAGTGTGGGGTGGCCTACTGAAAATGAAATCTAATCCCAAATTAAGATTTGTGTGTGTGTGTGTGTGTGTGTGTGTGTGTGTGTGTGTGTGTGTGTGTGTGTGTGTACAAACATATATGTTTAGTATGTATATATATAAATATGTGTGTGTGTGTGTGTGTGTGTGTGTGTGTGTGTGTGTGTGTGTGTGTGTGTGTTTATAAAATGTGTATTAAAGAAGAATTGTCCAACTGTGTGAAAGGCGGTATAATTTATTTGCATGCAATCCCTTAATCTATTTTTCTTATTACTGCAAAACGAGTCATTTCATATTTCACATTGTTCCAACTGTGATTAAATACAACCACATTTAAAAAAAAAAAAAATTATTAACAACTTAAGCGAGCTAGTGGCGTCACCATTCCACCCGTAACTCGTTGATGAGACGCTCGCTCTGGGCAAATGTCTCCATCTAGTGGTCGAACACTAAAAAAAAAAAAAAAAAAAAAAAAAAAAAAAAAAAAGGCCTTATAAATACATCGCTTAAGTCTCGCGATGTTTCCACCGGATATCTCGGCTGTCCGCCATACTTGTGGCTCTTTGCAGAAGGGCACGAAGAGGCCGAAAGAAGGGTGCCCGGTCTTAGGAGAACTTGGCTCTTCATATCCCAAACATGCTGTCAAGGCTCGTCTTCGTCTCAGGTACGCACTTGTCTCGTTTTTTGTAAAGTTTTAGCCGGATAACTTCACGTTTTGGCCGCACATTTAGGCGACAGAAACAGAAGTTCATAGAGAACGCGAAGCTGAAGGGTAAAGTGAAGGCCGTAGATTGAATGAGGGACGTGCTGATGCTAAGCCGCAGTTCTGTAGAGTTACGGCAAGCATTTACCAATTTAGATATCAATGCGTTACCGCACTCCTTCATAGAGCTACAAACTATTTAGTAGGTTGACTGTTTGTAATACCGCTCAGCGTTAAATGTCAAAGAACTCGGCTAGCCAGTTCACGTTAGCCAGCGACCAGCAAACCCAAGCTAGACGTTAGCATCACTGCTGCACGCCTGCTAATGTCACCTCTTTGACAGCCAGCGGTCTGCATTGTTGTGAACCTTTTTTGAAACCAACTCCTGAGTTTACAGAGCACGTCTAAAATAAGTGTTTTCATTCAGTTCCGTCGCATTTAGAAACTGTTAAATCTTTACCAGCCAATTGACAACCCGACTGCCACCTCTGGGTCAACTGGCTTTCAAAGGAGTCAGGAGTTGTTGTACACTTTGCTTTTGCTGTATGCTCATGCTGCTGATGTCTCTCCATTGAACTATGAATCCCACAAGTCATGTCACAGGGTTTTGACTTATCTTCATTGATTGCCCCTTTTGCAGGCAATGCCCTGAAAGGCAGTGGGCCCCTCGGAGCTGGGTATGTACCTCTGAGGCATGACCGTAAAAACCTTGCCCAACTGTGTTGTGGATAATAGACATACATTTTCTGTGTCCTGCACCCCTTTGTAAACTCTGTCTGCTGATTTCTCCTGCAGCCTGGTCCATGCATCTCGCGCCCTGCACACATCACCCCAGAGTCAGGCCCCAGTGCCCCCTCTGCCAGAGAAGGGAGGCAAAGTCCGTCATGGCATCTTCCCAGAGGAGATCTTCCAGCTCCTGTACCCCAAAACCGGAGTTACCGGTCAGCAACTAGAAATGAGATCAACTCAAGCTTCTCAAGTCCCAGAATGTAATCTAAATATTAAAGAAATTGTTTGTTTTTCTTTGACTAGGACCCTACATGTTGGGCACTGGCCTCCTGATGTACATGCTTTCCAAGGAAATTTACGTCATCAACCACGAGACGTTTGCCGCCGCCTCCATAGGCGCTGTCATCATCTACGGCATCAAGAAATTCGGCCCAGACGTTGCAGCTTTTGCTGACAAACTCAATGAGGTGGGCCGGAAGCGTCATAAATCGCACAGATGTATCGCAAAATATTTCTACTGTCCACAAAAATCGCTCTTGTCACCTGAAACTAAAATGACTTTGATTCAATTCAAAAATAATAATCCAAATTGATGCAAAGCCGTATAATAAACAAACGCTATCCATTCTCATATTTTTATATCTTTGCTCGCAGGAAAAAATGGCCAAGGCTCAGGAGGTGAAGGACCTCGCCATGTCCGGCCTGACTCAGGCCATCGATGACGAGAAGAAGGAGCAGTGGAGAGTTGAGGGAAGATCAATGCTCTTCGACGCCAAGAGAGTAAAGAACAATTTTTTTTTTCTCACTTCCCTGAAATCCAGCAGCGAACTTGGCCTCCTTTAATGTCCAGTATGTCCAAATCACTCCACAATCTCATTTGCAGTCGTGTAGAGCTTGACTACCAGACTGTGCAGGTGTAAACACACACACTTTACACAAAATATTTTTGAAGTAGATCCCTAATGTTTACAACCGCTTATTGTATTTCAGCTCACTATAGTCACATCATTGAATTTCAAAGATATTTATTAAGCAGCCTAACTGTACTGTAAACTGTCAGTTACAAAATTGAATTTGCTCCCCTAAAACCAGGTATGTAGTTTGTTTTGTGGAAGGTAAATAAAGTACCTGTAATCCTGTCAAAAAAACGACATTTTGACTGAGCAGAATATCAGCCAGTGCAGCGTCTTGTATCCTTCTTGACTCAAGGCACAGCGTCACCAGTTATTGGCCATGTGGTCATTGAGCTTTTCTGAAACATGCCAAGGTTTTATTATGATCTGGTCAGGTTTTGTGCTGGTAATCCACTCTGTCTGTCCGCCTCTGTGGGCTTACTGCAGCAGCTGTGTGTGCATGCTAATTGGTTTCTGATTGACCCGGCCACCCTAGCAGTCAGCATAGGCAATGTGGATCCACTGAGATAAAAATGAATATTTTGAACATTTCAGAGAAGTCAAATATCACATTGGTATTTTACAGCTAGACACAGATGGCAGCCACAATTTAAGGAGGCAGAAGACGACACAGGTGCTTCGACCAAAGTATCGAAGCTAGATTGGTCGGTTACTGCGTCATCATGGAGGACGCAGTGTTGTTTGATTATGCCGCAAGGACTTTGTTCATCATGTTGCAGTTTGAAATCAAAGTGTGGGATGGACAGAGGCACACCCAGCTACAATTGCTATTAAAAAACTTTTCTAATCATCGGCCAAATCAACAAAAGATAACAAATGAACATGAGGTATTTACAGCGCGTGCTTCAACATTGTTGCCCCCTGGTGTCACGAAGCAGAAGTTGTAACAACACAACAGCGCTTTTTCTTCAATCGATTATCTTTGTCGTTTGCAACGCACCGCTTGCCATTTTATGGAAATGCGGCAACGCGTTTGTGATGACTTTTGGAAACGATGAACATTCATAGTTCCATCTCCAGGCTCTTCTGATTCTTGATTGTGTGCCCTCATCCTAGAACAACGTGGCCATGCTGCTGGAGATCAACCACAGAGAGAGGCTACACATGGTCACCAATGAGGTGAAGAGGCGCTTGGACTACCAGATCGCCCTGCAGGACCTCCACCGCCGCATGGAGCAGGAGCACATGGTCAACTGGGTGGAGAAGAGCGTCGTCGGCAGCATCACTCCCCAGCAGGTTGGTGGTTCCCCGCCGGAGCTCAGTCAGCTCTTCGCTGTTGTCTCCTCTTCCTTAACTCTGTCATAATGGGAAGTTTGAATGAAATGATTCTGGACAGTTATGGAATCTCTTTTATTTTTTCCTCACACCGACTCTGGGCTGCGTGTTGTGTGACCTTGACCGCTTGTGTCCGTGTCTTTCAGGAGAAGGAGAGCATCGCCAAGTGCATCACAGACCTGAAGGCTCTGGCCAAGAGCACCAAGGCTCAGGCCACAGCCTGAGGCGCCTCCAACCCGTAAACGATTGTTCCTGGACGCGACGTTGTTCATTTTTCTTTACAGAATAAACTATTCCCTTCTCAAAGGTTGTCTCTGTGTGTACAGTATTTACACGTCAGCTGATGGTGAAATAAAAGCTCCTCTTAATTGTCTTCAACTCCGTGTGTGCGTGTTTGTTATCTACAGATCATATTTATTTTTAGCTCTTGAATATTTTGACAATGTGTTGGCTGATGCCACCCACTAGATTTATAGCTTTAATAGCTTACTTTTAAACTTGATGATTACGTATGCATTTCCTGAGACACTTGGTACCTTTGATCTGAAGGAGATACTGTGAGCTCCTTCTACACCTTTGGACTCATAACAAGTGAGAGATTTGCTGTGTTACACCATACACTTCAGCACTAATCCTCAAATGATGGGTGAGGCCTCTCCACGTCAGATTGCTGGACTTTGGTCCCTGTTTTAAGAGGAAGTCCAGACAGCTTGGTAGAGGACCACGAGAGGCAACAGGTGTTTTAACGCTACGGGAGTTGTTGATGGAAAATCTGTGGGAAAGGGAATAATGTGACCGTTGCTGAGTTGACACCACAGAAAACTGAGATATTCAGAGGTAATGTGCCCACTACTTACACTTTTACCACGTTTACCAAGACATGTAAATGACCTGTAAAAGAAAAAGAAAAAAAAAAGTGTGTCCTCTGCGTGGTTTTGTTGCTTCTAATCAATATAAAATCAGAAGTTTGTGACTAGAAATGTGGTTATATTTGTGTGTATAGGATAAATAGGACGGATTGTTGCCAAACTGCCTTGCAGTGACGGTAGCACAGCATAATAGTTCATCAGCCAAAGAAACAGCTCTGTGCGTGTCGCTCGAGGCTCTGTCAGAGGTGACTGTTTCATTCCTTTGCGCAGGAGCACTTTCAGTAAGTCGGCGTTGTCAGTGAGGAGTGCTAATGCGTGGAACTCAGTACCGCAGGAGATTACGCTGCTTACAACATACAAGGCCTTCTCAACAAAATTAAAAATGTGGCTTGTCAACACCCACAGCTGCCAACACTAATAGATAAGCCTGTTGGGATGTTTTTGAGGTTTCAATCAAATGTTGTGTTGCAATATGATGTAAAGTTTTGTCCATTTTCCCCCTCCTTTTCTTCTTTTTAACTTTATAGTAGGTGTTTGAAAATGAATGTTGTATTATTGTGTGCTCTTGGCTCTCTGAACAGCTTGTCATGTATATGCTATATGTTAGTGCCCTATCAAGCGTCCATCATGTATTTCTCTTTTATATGTATTTTATTGGCTTGGCCAGGGGACTGCAGATGAAAACTAGCCTTTTGGCTAATTCTGGCTTCTTTTTTTTTTTTAAACCATGTGTATTCATGTGTTTTATAAAATTGTATTGACCGCTTTCAAAAAAAAAAGAAAAAAAAAAAAAAAGGGATATACAAGCAGTGTTTGCCAAGTCTTTATATGACTGTGATGTGTTAAGTTCTGTTAATACATCACTGACCGGAATTGCATCTCTGGTTGTGGAAAAATAGAAATTGGTGAAAATCTAATTAGGTAGATATTTTTTGGTACATAAAAATGACTTGTGGATAAGTGATTAATTTCTCCTGACAGACAGGTCCTTGTGTCTTAAGTGCGTAGCCACTAGAAAGAATGGCTCAATGGCGTCTTGTTGTCAGCACAAACTGTTCTCTGTGTTCCAGGCTGAAGTGCAGTGATTTATGCTGATCTAAACTTTTCCACACGCTCATCGAAGGCAAAGATGTTCGGATCCAAACCATTCTCCTATATCCCAACGTAGGTGAAACTTTCATCGTTATCAATGACTATCAACTAGTAATGACGTTGTATTTTTTTTTTTTAAACAAACAAAAAAATCTATCCACACCCTTGTATGATGATGCACCACTCTGTCAGCAAAGTGGTGGTTTATCTGAGAACCGCCCAGCTGACAGGGTTATTAGTCAACTTCCTGCTTTGAGAATCTGTATTAAAAAAAAAAGGGGGGGGGGGGGTTCTCTTCAGGGGATTCTCTCAGGATGACCTACAACCACAGAGAAGGGGCTTCCAACAGGATGACCGAGTGGTTTCACTGCAGAGGGAAAACATGTTCAGGCCCAGCGGGAAGTCAATATTCAGTACGTTGACCTACAAAACACTCAACAATGTTTGTGTTTCTGCGGCACCTGCTTGATTATCTATGCTTGCTGTGTACCAGTGCAGAGGAGGGAGTACTCCGAAATGCTCAACAGAAACTCGGACACCATGTTTGTCAGGGTGGAGGTGGGTGAGACACACACGCCGTTGCTGCAATGTGAACCTTTCACCCCCCTTACTCACCCCTCACTCACTCACTCACTCCCTCCCCCTGGCTCTGCGCAGCACCTGTTCACCTGCGAACTGGACGGCCGGGAGCTGAAGACGCTGGACGACTGCGTAACCAAGCTGAAGAGGCTGGACTCCAAAGGTCGGCTGTGGCCCCAGGAGATGATCATGGAGCTGCAGAGGGGCTACCTGGTGCTCAATGACATCGAGACCAAGGTGTGGAGATAACACATCACATGTCACGTCAAAAAACACAGAGGGAATCATGTTGCTGACTTAGATTAGCAGATTTTTCATTACCTACCCACCAACCTACTTTCCTTTTTTAAATTTTTTAATTTTTCTCCTTGTTCAGACTCTGCAAGTTCTGCTCAGAGTGTATTTCTTCTAAAAGGCCTGAGGGTGGAGCAGGGATTTATTATATTGTAACAGTAGCCTGGTGACAGGAAAGAAATACATTTCTATAACCCAACTATTGTAAAACTTTTTTCTAAGCTTGTACTTTAGATTCTACATTGAAAAAAAAGCTTTGTTTCTTTTTAAGAGAAACAATGGGTTTATAACAATGGCATCAATGTTGTGTCATTCTCTTAAACATGTTCAGTATGTAGATTATTTCTAACCAGTCAAAAGTGAGTAATGAGATTTTGTCATTAGTCAAGTCTATTCTATTAACAAATAAATGTATGAAGTGAAACTAATCATCAATGATTCACATCAAGACGCCACAGATGTTTCCCAACATTTCCCCTCAGCTTCCTTTAATCTGATATCAATTGAAACCAGCAAAGTCCCAACTGAACTAACGAGCCAGGCACAATTTGTTTGAAATGTGATGGTGCAGGCCGAACTGGAAAGTTTCCCTCTGAGCTGGATCACCAAGACCAAGGCGGTGCTCGACAGCTGCGCGTACAACTCACTGCTGATCCTCACCGTGGAGGAGCGCAACAAGCGCCTGGACCAGATCTACATGTTCCAGTGTGAGGAGACCGAGGTGAGTCGCACAGCACCTCCAGCCGGCCGAGGTGACGACAGTATTCACAATCTGTCTGGATGCTTGTGTGAAAAATAATGCTAACAATAATAATAATAATAATCTGGACTGAGCAGATCTGGATATTTTTTCAATACTATATATTTTTTTCTTTTTCTTTTTCTTTTTCTTTTTCCACTGCAGCACAACCAAACTGTAATCTGTAATGGTTATGACCAGTCAGCCATTATTAGTTGTTTACACTTTTAATAGCATTAACCAACAGCAACAGCATAGTTCAAACAGCTCCACTTTAAGCAATCACAACTATCATAATTAATAAGTAAATTACTTTGCAAACAAAATTTGCACAATTTAAACAAAGAAGTAACAAGCATAAGCCCCCCCCCCCCCCCAATGTAACGAGTACATGGTACTTGTGTACTAGTTTAGGGAGTAAAAATAAAATGTCATCAGAAATGAAATACTCAAGCAAAGTGTGGATACCTGAAAAATCAAAAAAGTATTTGTACTTGGTTACTTCCCACATCTGCAAGTCAACGAGAGAAGAAGAGAGGTTTCACGACTAAGCCCATAGATTCTGAGTTTGTTTGTTTGTTTATTTTTAACTTGGTCTGCTTCTATCAGGCGGATGTTCTCAAGGCCGACCTGGACAAGGCCGTCAAAGCAGACTTCGCAGACGAGAAGCCTCGCAAAAGCATCAGCTCACAGGCAACTGACACGAAGTAGGGCAACAAACCATCCCAGCGACTCTGAAGGCGAGGTTGAAACTGCTTGATCCTGACTTTCTCTCTCTTTCCCTTTTTTTTCTTTAAAAAAATAAAAAAGCACGGAGAGCAACGGTAAGCAGCGTCCTCCCGAGTTTCCCCGGCAGCCGTATGAGCGCGAGTACACGCCGCCCCCTCCAGACATCCTGCCAACCTCCCAGTGGCGGGAATCACGTGTGGTCGAACCGATTTACAGTAAGATGACGGACGCGCACTGAGTCACCGTGTACACACGGCCCGGCCATGGCTACACCATTTGTGTTCATCTATAAAAAAGAAAAAAATGTTTCTTTCCTCCCCCGTTAGACATCTACTCGCCGCCAGTGTCGAGGCCACACAGCGTCGCGTCCGAGGCCAGGTCGGAGGTCTACTCCCCGGAAGAGAAAATCGACATTGAGATGAACACGGTCGGTCGGCGGCAGCATCCACTGATCACAGTCGCCCTGCAGGCCAGAGGAAAGCCGCGGATCCTGTCTGACCTTTTCGCTTCCCTGCTCCTCCTCCTCCTCCTCTCTGTAGGAAATCTTCAACCACGTGATCGCCGACTTCGAGATCTTCCTGGAAAAAATATCCAAAGCCGCCAAAGGCACACCGGCAGAGGTGAAGAAGAAAAACATGATGGGGCTCACCAAGAAGTCAAAGAAACTGCCAGTCGTTCTTCTGCCCTCGACCGAGGAGTACATCTCCGCTCTGCAGAAAATCAAATACGGCATCAATCTGCTGGTGAGTGCGGCCCCCGATGCCCTCAGAGGTCCCGGATGATGAGAAAAAAAAGCATATGGATCAACAACTCTAAATCTCAAAAATATCAAAAGTGTGTCCGCTTCAGAAGGTGTGATCTAGAAATCAGACCTCTGTGATGTCTCTGTGATGCCTTCAGTTGCGGGAGGCAGTAAACAGGGGGCTAAATATGGCTGAGAAATAAGGCTGCTCCGCCGTAGTCAAAAATGAAAATGGGTCCAGTGTGGGAAATTAAAAAAGCACCTGATTTGGAAAAAGCGTCGCAACCTAAACGGAACTAATACATTTTATTTTCTTCTGTATAATTCAGGGCCTGGTGGACGGAGCGCTGTCCAACCCAAGCGCTCCAGAATTTGTCCACATCTTTTTCAACACTCTGGCCATGGTGAGCTCCTTCTACTTTGTCTGTCTTTTGTTTTGTTTTTGGTTTTTTTTGCACCTCAAAAACAGACGCTGCAATTTTTTTTTTTGCGCTGACCTTCCGCGGCGTTCTCCATCCACAGGTCACTCCTCTGTACCCCGCTGAAATCCCACCCAAAGTGGTGTCGCCGCTGCTGACGGTGGCGGCCCTGCGGCTGCTCGCCGACGTCCTCAACGCCGAGGAGGACCGGCTGTGGAGGTCTCTCGGGGACAGCTGGAACTTGCCCAGGTAGCCAGAGAGGCAGAGGCAGAGGCGCGCACATGTACACACACATGTTGCTCAGGACAGGAGTTTAATATTAACATGATACAAAGCCGCATGCTGTCTTTCTGGTGTTTGCCCTTTGCTTTTATCTGACCCAAACATATAAAAACCTTATCGCAGAATGAATGCAGCAAAGCACTCATAAAGTCATAAAAGAACATGTGGAACTCCACGGTTCAATTTGTCTTTTGTTTGCGCGTGTGTTCTTATTTTCCCCTCCCCTCAGATCAAGGTGGGCAGAGGACGTCCCGCCTTACATCCCAAATTTCTACGACGGCTGGAAGCCGTCCCCACCCCGACACAGGTCAGTCGAGTCACCCCTGTACCAATCCCCGCTCAGCAGGAACGCCAGCCAGCGCTACTCGCTGGGCCCACCCGTTCAAGAGGAGGTGAGGCCAAAGTTGATCTTATCTAATCCAGACATCACCGCTCTCATCCAGTTGCATGACTGTGCGCTCCGTGTGTTTCTGTACAGCCTGTAAGCAACGGCCACGTGTCCCCACCACCAACATAGTGAGTGTTGTCACACAGCAACACAGTTATTTATTTATTTTTTTTAAGGCGGTGGTGATGAGTTCACTATCACATGCTTTGATGCCCCTTAAAATGTGTGACTGCTTTCAGCATCGGTGACCCTCTCACTATCACATGCTTTGATGCCCCTTAAAATGTGTGACTGCTTTCAGCATCGGTGACCCTCTCATACGGGTCACCTACGACTTCGTGGCCAGGAACAACCGTGAGCTGACCGTCATGAAGGGCGAAATGGTGCAGGTGTGTACGAGCGTGTTGGGTTTTTTTCATCTTCAAAAACATCTTGTGTGATATAATGCTGATTTTAAAGGTCCAGTGTATAAAATTCAGCTTCATTTGTGATAATAGCTTAATATAGAAACCATAAATACATTAATAAAAGTGTATAATTGCAGTACAATAAATGCAATTTGGTTTTCCTACCCTTAGAACGATTTTCAAGGGTCTTGCTACCAGTAGCAGCCATGTTGCGCCGCCATATTTCTAAGGAAGCCTGGTGTGGACAATCCAGCCCACCTGACAGCATGTTTCATAATTAGGGTCACTGCTTGTAATGTCAAATAAAGCAGTGACGAAAATAATGGACGAGGTATCCATGTTTGGGTGCACAGGCCACCGTAGTTCACAGGGAGAGGAGGGAGAGTGAAAGACGCTGCAATCTTACAGATAACCACTTGATGTCGCTGTTTCTTCTTCAAAATCTCCAAATATTACACACTTAACCTTTAAAACTAGTAGCCGTGCTCTGCTACATTAGTGCTGCAAATACAAAGTAAATCTGTCACCCTGGACTGGAGCAATAAAATCAAGAGGCCTTTCAGGCCACCTGAGGTTGCAAAGTGCATGTGGAAAAACTCGAGAAAAGTATCTTATCAGCCAATGACATGGCAGTGACTCAATGCATTTCGACATGTTGACATGGTCAAGACGACTTACTAAAGATCGACACGGAGCATTTGGAAGAAAGCTGATTTAAGCATCTTTAAGCTTTAACATTTTACTGTGAAATGGTTTATTCACAGAATGAAGCACACTGCAGTTTTTCAGTGTCAATTTGTGTCTAAAATATTGTCATGTCATTTTAAAACTGTCTTTGGAGATTTCTAACATCAAGAAAACTTCTTTGGCCTGCTGTGCCTTTCAGAAAGTGTGTTGAAACATTCACATTTGGGAATTTGTCCTTTGTGATGTCACACAAACTCATCTCTTCCCTGGTTCAGTATCAACTCAACACCCTCGCCAGGCGTCGGCTCCAGCCAATGAGATGGCCTTGTTGTCTCCTTTCAGATGTTAGATGTTAGAGGAAGCAAGCCAGAACCGAGATTTTTTTGTGGGAGGATGCAAACAGCGTGCTAAATGTGCCATTTTCTCTTCAAGATTGCTGAGGTTACACCTTTTTGTTTTTGCGCTCTGCAGGTGATCCAAAAGTCCAAACAGTGGTGGCTCATTCGCAACCAGCTCGGCGATGAAGGCAACGTTCCACAGAGAGTCCTGGAGACAGTGAGGAGCAACGGACTCGCGGCCGATTCGCCGGTATGTTCTTCGACACGGCCGCCCTCCCTGCTGGGTCACCGCAACCTTTTAACCTCTCTGCTCTCCTCCACAGCCAACCAGCCGCGGAGTCGGATCGCCTCCGACTCTGGACATGACCTCCTCGTCGCCGCAGGTCAAAGCCTGGCTGGAGTACAAAGGCTTCTCCAGAATGTGAGACACACAAAGTGACAAGTGTTGTCGTCCTTGCGTTTTGTCTGAAACAACGTCACTTATTCATCCGTTTTTTGTTGGTTTTTTTTTTTTGCACGTAGCACTGTGAACACGCTTGGGGTGCTGACTGGTAAACTGCTTCTGGGAATGACCAAGGATGAAATACGGACAGTGTGTCCGGAGGAAGGAGGCAAAGTCTTCTTCCAGCTGCAGGCCGTCAAGTCATCCATCGCGGTAAAGCACCAGGTCACGTGATGCACACAAACACGCACAGACTGCATGTTAAGACGATAACCGTGCTCCTTCTCCCTGCAGCTCTCCAATGAATCTTTCGGCATGCGCGGCGGCCACTACTGAGACGCCACCTCCTTTCTTCGGAGAAACGCCCGGAGCAATTATATCTTTTAGCGCAGTTGGGGCTCTCAGCATCAAATTAAAATGCAAATTATGACTGAATACTAATTAATGTCAATTTGTCAAAGCAGTGAGGGTGGGCTGCTGAATGACAAAACTGTCCAACTGATCGAAAATGTAATTTCAAGTAAATTCTGTTAATATAAATTAATTCATTCATTCATTAATGCGCTAAAAATTAGAGGGCAAGAAAGGATTACTGATGAGCCGCTATGATTTAGCACTACAATAGCCATGCTCCTGAACTATTTTATTTACTTGCTGTATATTTTTTTATGTTATATGCTACAATGTGTTCTATATATTTAATTACAAAAACAAAGGCAAAGTTTAAACAAGATGTACTTTAATTGTGCTTTTTATAGGCATCACAAAGAATTAAAGTCAAACAGAACTTAAGTGCTTTCAATAAAAATAAAGTTTCTTCCCACCTTCAAAAGGCGAATGTGGACTTATTTTTCTGATGCAAAAAATTGGACTTGAAAGAAATGTTCCACAACAAACTTGTTTGTGAACTACCACTACTGGACGCTATGTGACAGTTACTCTTTTTTGTTTCCCCATTGGGCCATCTTGTTGTTGACAGGAGTCTTGATGAATCGGTCGGACTTCATGTAGGCAGCAATTTTTTCCAGAGCCTGAAATAACACAAACGTGAGACAAGTTCTTGTGCATTCAGCACACAGGCAGAACCTGAGACAAACAGAACATGGTCTGAAAAAGACATTTTTCATGTTTGCATTAGTTGCATGCACGCACCTCAAATCTGTTCATGAGGTCTTTGAGATTGGCAAAATCATCCAGGCAAGAAGAATGACACATCCTGTGCTGGTCCAACAGCTCGTACATGATAAAGTCCACAAAAGTGATCTGTTGGAAGAGGGGGGGGCGGGGGGAGCTGAAAACGCACCGATAAACTGTGCAACAACTGAATTCATGCAGCACACACACACATACACACACCTTGTCCCCCGCAAACCACTTCCTGTCTCCCAGGAACCCTGAGAACTGCTTCAATTTTCCAGACAGTTCTTCGATGTACGCCGGCTTGAGCCTCCCCTGGGGGTCAAAGAGGCCAAAAGTACCATTAGTACTGGCTCGGATATCAACAATGACACGTCGTCTTGAAAAAAAACTTGTGTGGAGGAACTCACAAAATCGCCGTAGCACAACCTGACAAAGCCGTTCCTGAAATCCATGGACTGGTTCTCCAAGATGTCGACTCGGACCTTCTCATCCTCCGTCTCGCCACCTGTGATGACATCAGACTTATCAGGACACCAACACGACAAAGAACGGATCCGAATGTGAAAACATTAACCAACGAGGAAGATTTATTTGATTTATTATAAAGGACGAGAAAAAAGAAAGAGTCTCCACTTACACAAATTGTGTTTACGAGCAATGTATCTCATGATGGCATTGCTCTGCACAATCTTCCTGTCTCCATCCTCCAAGTAGGGGAGCTGCAGTCGGACGTAAATCACAATCCCAGTTACTGCCAACGCTGTAGCTGCACATTTCAACATACGTGCACACACATAGGTCATACTTACGTTGGGGAATTCCATTCCAAGTGTAGGTTTTTCGTCAAACCAGCAGCTCTTGTCATAGTTTGGCGCTGGGAGGGAAAGAAAGGGGTCACGTACTGTAAGCAGGCCTGTGCATTCAAAGAACAACAGTTGTGCTGGAGACACACGAGGTGACTTTCACAGACGCACACTAAGCCACGGACTTCAGCAGGTTTTTTTAAAATTATTTTAACGAGGACTCACAGACGGATAAAGGATGTGTCACTGGGGTTCTCGTTCATTTCTTTCATCGCCTTACCTTCACCGCAGCGGTAAAACTTGTCCTCATACTCGGTGCCTGTGTACTCCAGCAGTAGACGGGCCGGCTGGGCCAGCTGCAAATAAGTCCACAGATCAGAAAATATTAGTAACACAGCCAAGATCTCACTTTAATACAATACTACAAGTGGTTTTAGAGCTTTTGTTTCTAAGCCAGAGGTCACAACTTGCCAAGAGTGTGATTGCAAACAAACAAACAAACAAAAAAAGCCCAGAGGAAGTCCACATTCTGGGCTATATATATATGAATGCTTGAAAACACTGAAGTCTTTTATTTTATAAACTTCACCCAAGAAAAACACACTGTATTTTCAATTCAAATCACCTCCTGTCCTTCTGCTCTGCTGACTTATCACATGCAAGGCCCTCAAGCTGAATGAAATGTGTCTATTCCTTTTCAGATCAACCAAACAGAGAAAAACTCCACAAAGTGCAAAAGAGCAGGCTAAATTGGAAACAGACGGCGCAGAACAAAAGAAGAATGTTCAGCAACAACTTAACACCGCTGATGGATTAGGTTATCCAGTTACATGGCTCATCAAGTCAACGCCCCCACATGCGCACTTTGGCGCAATCATACAACCTGTAGTAGTCCGTCTGCCTAAAATCTGTGGGTTCTGAGATTTTTTTTAATTTTTTTTTTCTGAGGAATTTAAAGGGAAGAATTGACTTCAGAAGGTCTTGGCCACCTTCCTCAGAAACTGAGCTGCGACATATTTTGAAAGAAGTTTAAACAAACATGATATTTTATATATTTACTCCAGCTCAAACTTGAAATGGGTTCTATTTGTGGCTGGAAAAAAAGCACTTTGTCTTTTGGCGTTACTAGCACGTCGCTGAGCCGTGAAGATGTTACTTGGCTTTCTATGAAAGCGGTCGAGTTGGTTATCATAGTCACCACGACTCCGCATGACTTAATAAGATCAATTAATAAGGGGTTGTTGACGTGCACTTCAGTGCAACTCGGCAAGACACCTGCAGAAGCAATTACACAATTCGACGTTGACCTGTTCTGATAACGGCCAAAGGAAGTACAGAGGTGAAGGTGCCCGCAGGTGACAACTCGTAACTAGTGGGATCCACTCGAAATGTCCACTATTGTTTTGTTCTTTTGTTAAGTCAATGAAGAAAAAATAATAAACGACCCCAGGGTCTAGAACGCGTTCACGGCCAGTTAAACCATAAAATGAATATTTAACTGGCGACTCTCTTCACTTATTATAGGCATAACTCCGGCTGCAAGATGTCGATAGTTAGCGTCGTTGCTGTTTTACACCAGAAGCGTCTGCAGAGCGTCAGCAGAGCGACCGCGTTGACGCTCTGCTCACGCTCCGGCACCCTCCCACACAGGACGCGTTTTACGAGCAGAGCGTCTCGCGCAGCGGCTCGATCGGTTCACGCGAGGATTGCAAGATCGCGCGACAACCCAGGTAGTTTTCGCGTGTTTTTAAAGAAAACAACAATGAAACAAAACATCGATACTTCGAGACTCTCGAATTATCGATGTGTGTAAAAAAGGAAAAACAAATAATAACGCGAACTGCTGGCATCATGCAAAATGCAGGTATTTAAAGTATAGATGCATTTTGTTCATCATAGTTTGAGATTCAAAGTGAAATCTGTTTTTGTTTGACGGCCGACCTTTTTTTTTTTTTTTTTTTTTTTTTTTTAAACAAACAGGTCAACGCCAACTACACGGCGCGAGCGCGAGCACGTGCACGCCAGTATTGCGCGGTGACAAAAGAAGCCGCCGCAAAGTCCGAATGCAAATCTTGATATTACATTTTGTTTTTTGTTTTTTTTTTATGAACGAGCAAACGTCACACACCGTCACTGCTCTGCACGGAAGGGACTTTTTAGGCGACGCTATGCCGCGCTTGCAATGAATGAAACGTCAAAAACAAACGGTTCGTCTCACCCCGCGAATGTCCCAGTAAGCCAGTTTCATGGGCATTTTGAGCGAAGGTTCAGGAATCTGCTGCTGCGAACACTTGAGGCAGACGGTGGGGGAGAAGACTGCGTGTGTGGCGGTAGAAGGGGGAGGAGAAGCACCGGCGGTGTCTTTCACGACTGACCAGGAGGGAGGAGACAGTCAGAGCCGGGCGGGCGGGGACACGGACTCGCTCTCCCTCAACCGAATCTTTTGTTCACACTTATGCAACTATTGCCGTGACGTTTTGACAGCGGAGCGGAACATGAAATTTTGCCAAGTCATGCGGGAAAGCCGGCGGCGGAGTTCGCTTGTGTGGGAGAAGAACAGTCAAGTTTATATCGGGATGAAGCATTTTAACCCGAGTCGATCACACGTTTGACTGTGCGTCGGCAAGGCTGGGGACCATTGTGTAGTTTTTTTTTTTTCTCTCTCTGAAGTCCGTGACCAGGTTTAACCCACTGAGTTGTGCTTCATCATCGCTCACATGATTTGCAAGCTTCTGCTGTCTTTTCTTTTCTTAAAGGTCCACTGCAACATTTGTTGTGATCCGTGAAATGAAAGAGAAAACGAGACATCCTAAGTCGCACATACATAACTTTTTTTTTTTGACTTTGTGAGTCTTGTTTTCTTTGACGGCCTGTGTTCTGGCTCCATCTATCCTGTCAAGCATATATATTTACGTAATGAGCAGATACACACCAAAGGAGGCCGTTTATACTTGTAGTTGCCCTCAAGCCTTTTACACCCCACCCTTCATGCTCGTGTAGTAGAACAACCATACGCCACCTTAACGGAATGTGTAGCATGTACAAGGTACACAACAGTGGGAAAACTTGTTAAGACGACCGTGTTAAATCACTAAACTGAAAAGCATGTATTTTTCAAGCCGGGCTGCTGGCGAGAAGGCGTAGAAGACCTACAACGTTGGATTTCTGCGTAATTTCTACACATGATTATGTGATTTATTTATTTTTTTAATTTTAAAACACATGATTATACATTTCACAAAACTAAACCCAATCAGTTGTCAGCAAGGCAGTCGAGCAATCAGAAAGACATTTATTTTCTTGGACACAACCAACAACAAATAATATCATGTCACAGGCTGCACATATAAATCTCTGGGAAGAACAATTGTCGCTTTGTGAATACGGAGCAGCTTGAAAGACAACACCAGGATTCAGAACTAAAAGGTCAGGGAGTTGTAAGGGCTAGCCGGTCAAGTCTCTGTGCTTATTTTACATATTTGGCACGAGTTGTGGAACCTGAGGGAACAGATCATGCATCGTTCACTGCACAATAAAAATGACAATATGAGCTGCGGTTCAAATATGAGACAGGATAGATGGAGCCAGAACACAGGCCGTCAAAGAAAACAAGACTCACAAAGTCAAAAAAAAAAACAACCCACGAGACAACTTTAAAGCAAAAACGTGTACAATTAAGTAAGTTATGGGGGTGTTTTTACGGGGCCCCATTGAGTCACTGTAAACACTAAACAACACCAAGAACAGGTGCAAGGAGATAGATCGTCATGAGAAGCAGAGCCACTCAAGAAGGATAATCTGAGGGCTGTGGCTGGGGATGACACCGAGCAGCAGGTTTTTTGGAGGTCCTTCAGGTAAAATGTCTGAGTCACCTTCCACAGAAAACTCCTGTAGGCAACTGGGTGGAACAGAGACAAGCTCCTCTAGATGTCGATTATCAATGTAATATCTGATTTTTAAAAGATAATTTGTCGTGAATTATTTTAATTTCTTTCAACTTTCAACTGCTTGCTGGTCAACGTTGGAGATGGTTGAGACGGTTTGAAGTTGAACCTTAAATCACCTGGTGCTCTTTGGACAGTGTCAAATCCATTTAGAGAAATATGACTTGTAAAATATTACAACATTTTTAAATACAAATAAAATAAAAAAAAAACAAAACAAAAAAAAACAGCATTAAAACAAGTGTGTGACAAATTAAAAAAGATGATTCTAATGTTTGTGTCACAAAAAGGGAGAGTACACAGTTTTAAGGTCCCTTCCAGTTCTTTCCTCCACAGCCACGGAGGCGACTCTCTCGTTTCTGCAGGTCAGGTATGTTTACCTGGTAAATCTGTGCAAAGGCTTGACGGGAAAACAGGAAACACAGTGGCCAGTTTTTGTTTTTTTGTTTTCTTTTCTGCTGTCTTCTTCACTTCCGTCCCTGCACGGCTGCCATACACAGACTGCCCTCCTCCTCGATGGTCTCCAGCTCGTCGGTGCGGATGGCCTGCGTGATCAAGTTCAGCTCCTCGCACATGGTCTCGTAGCGAAAGGCCACGCGGATGTCGGGGACGTTGGTGCGCCTGATGTCGTTGCCCTCCTGACCCTCTTTGATGCTGTCGGGGCCAAGCCAGGATCTCTTCACCTGACGCAGAGGAGGGGCGAGAGGGTGGAAAGTTAAACAACGGACTGCGGAGAGGGACAAAGCGCGGGATGCGTCGGGTATTGAAAGTCAGACCTTCTGCGAGAATCCGCTCATCAACACGCTGTTCCTGGCCAGCTCGCACATGTCGCAGGAGCTCAGCTTCCACACCTGGGCAGCGATGCTGTATTCTTCCATCAGGGGCTCCTGCAGGAAGCAACAAAACATGTCAAGTTGAGCTTCACGCTGTCTCATTAACAGTCATTAATCAAGGGTCCCGATTTGGCGCCAACTAGTGGTGAGAAAAAAACAGAAAATTCACACATCTTGTGTAGCTTTATGTAACTAACATGAGACACATCAGCCATGCATTCAACCGAGATTTAAGCATTTTAAAAATATATATATTTAAAGGCTAATGAGCTAAAAAGATTCAGCAGCACCTAATGGTAGGAAAGCATACTGCAAACAATGTTGATGTTGTTTCCTGATGTAACTCTTGATCTCTTAAGTGCCTCACACCAGGTCAAGACAATTTGTTACATAGATAAGTATTTGTTGTTGCCTTTTCTCCTTGTTTGACCCCATAAATGTTACACAGTTAATCAGTTTTGCAGCAGCGCGTGCACGCTGACCTTGGTGAAGTGAAACTGCAGGGGGTCGTCGGTGGACAGGGAGACCATGAGGCCTCTGGACAGATACTCTGGCAGCGGGTTCCGGTGGTAGCTGAGGAACAGGCTGTTATTGCTGAGAGGAGACATGGCAATGCCGATCTGTGCCAGGTAGTAGAGATACTGCAGCACAGGAGCCTGTGGGGGGGAGGACAGAGCAGGCAGTGTTGCATCAGCGCTGCAGCCTTGACAACACACATACACACACACTCTCCAGTCTTTTTGGAATTGTATGTCGCTTCATCGCGGGGAGAGTGTTGCCGCTATTCAGGTCACACCTTTCTGAGGAGCAGCCCGTGGGAGATGTTCTCCGACAGCATGAAGCCAGACACCAGGTGGTGGATGGGGCCGGCTTCTCCGCAGTGAGGGCGAAGGACGAAGGCGTGAAAGCCCTGCTGCCTGGAGACAGACAGACAGACACACACTCATTAGAAAGATGGCTCAGTGGCCTCAACCATCAAACAGGGCACACATACTACAAAACACTGTTTTACTAATGCAATTTTTTAAACGATGGACTGATTAATTGCTTTTATTATCTTGTTTTCTACGGTAACTTATGGTATCCAAAAATGCGTCAAAAAATAAAATCTATTCTTATTTTTTTTTAAAAAAGGCAAAATGAAACATGACACTGTTTCTCCTGGCATGTAAGACCCTTTTGTAATCCCTGGCATGTGATTTTTCAAAGGGAGAAAAGTTAAAATTATGATGGTGACTCAATAGCTCCCATTGGTATAAAGGTGCCGTCTAATCCTCATGCAATAAACTGAATCCGGAAATCTCTGTAGATCTCCAATGGAGGGAAGGGCAGAAGTGGGCATATTTAGCCCTTTGTTTAAAAAAAAAAGTACAGTAAGAAAAAGACAAACAGATGGTATTTTCCCGTCTCCGTGGAGTTGACTGAGAGGCTAAATTGACAGTTACCCAACTGAACCACCCAACCATTAATCATTAACACCTCTGTGTTTTCTGCTGGACGTTGTGCGGCAACATGGGCTGTGACATTATCAACTTACCTGCGCAGGTGATTGAGGACGGTCATGTTTGCATACATGTAGTAGAGGTAGTAGGCATAGGGGGGGTTCTCCTCCTCCGTCCAGTTGCCCGGCAGTGGGCTGTCCAGGTTGAAGATATGCTGCTCGGGCTTGGACTCGTCGTCGACGCTGTCAAAACCCACGACCTGCAACGGGACGGCCGTGATGAGGCTGCTGTATGGGAGCCTTTACGCTATTTAATGCTTATATATGAACCAGGGCGTGTTTTCTCACGTGCTGCAGGAAGAGGTGCAGCTCCGGGTGGCTGCTGGGGTCCACGGTGACCTCAAACAGAGGCATGAAGATGTTCTCCAGCATCTCCTGGAAGTTGCACAGCTGCTTGCTGGTGTGATAGACATCACTGCAGGGAAGGGGGGGGGGGGGGGGGGCACATTAAGGGAAGGCCACTTTTACTGCAGCGCAAATATGTGAAGGAGCCATTCAAATTTAGATACAATAATAGAAATATGAAAAAATAGATTTAAATAAGGATTTGAGTATGTTTTCATATTTGTGCTAGATGCAGTGACAAATCAAGCTTCTTATTATAGTGTTGATTGTTATATTGCAATTAACTTAGTATATAGTATAAATTTAAAGGAATAGTTATGTAGTATGTTTGTGTATATATTATGTATTTAAATGGATATCTGTGTAGTATATGCATATATATTATACTATGTATATACTGTATATTGTGTTGCATTATATTTATATTTGTAAGGATATGTATGTAGTATATTTTTATTTTATAATTATATGTTTATATAGATGTTTGTGTAGTATATATATGTTATATATTTATATGGGTGTTTATATATTATGCATTTAGATGGATATCTGTGTAGCAATATTTGGCAATATTTTGCTACAAACTGAAGAAAGGGTATTTTGTATGTACAAATTGTTACATATTTTATACATATAAAATGTATTGATAAATTCATTCGTTCATTCATTCATTCATTCATATGATCATATGACTATCATTTTGTTTTTGATTATTCGGCATTTTTTTTTGTTTCTTTTCATGCACTCTGCACACTTTTTAAAAGGTACCTTTAGCTGCTGAACGAATTGCGAGTGCACATTAATCTACTTATTGACAATTAAACTAAACAGAGTAAGGAAAGTGAAGCAGTTGCACTCACAAGAGTCGGGGAACTTGCACGAGCCAGCGCACGTTGTTGGAGTAGACCTGGTGTTGGACGGCCCACTTGGCCAGCTTGTCCCACTCGTCCCGGGAGCGTCCGTAGATGGAGAGTCGCAGCTCCTCGTTCTGGTATTTGCTCTCCTCCAGGTCGGCCATCACCTCCTAGGAGGCAGGTAACACGCACACAAACAGCCAGCAGGGGGCGTCAGCGCGTCATCGGCTTGCAGACACCAGCTGCTTGGCGGACGACCTGGCCAGTACCTTGATAATGTGAGCGAAGTACTTCCCCTCGATGTGGTTGTCGGTCTTGATGAAGATCTCCCTGAGGATGGACTCGCCGATGGGGTTGTACTTGGCGTTGAACTTGTCGAAGCGATGGAAAGTGTTGCGGTCCTGCGTGGAGAGATAGAGAGAGAAAGAGAGAGAGAGTGAGGGTCGGGGGGACAATGTGACGCTGCTGCCTTCTTGCGGGATCAACGTCACACACACAGACACACACTCACGGCGTGCATGTCCAGTGTGTCCACGCTCAGGTCGAAGGCCGTCAGGTTCATGCTCTCAAACACCTCCATCAGCGTCTGTTCCTTCCCCTTTTCCACGTGCACGATCTCCCGAGGGTACTTCTTCATGGCTCTCTTGATGAAGCGCAGAAGGTGCTTCTGGTTCATGCAGGAGGAGGCGTGGATGTGCGTGTCCACCTGCCGGACGATTGGTTCAAAAAGCTCATCATTATTGTTGCACACTCTCCAATATGAGCCGCGGCGGAACAACAACAAAAAAATATCTCCCTCCGGTCGGGCTCAGCGGGCTTCTCAGGTTCACCTTCCGGATATTGTAGAAGTCTCGGTGCGGGACTTTTTTCTGCGCCGCCAGCTCTTTCATCTCATTCAGCAGGATGTGCATCTGGAACTTGGAGCTGAGGTACTGCAGCCGGCGGTAGCAGAAAGACTTTCTGTGGCACAAAAGTACAAAAGTCTGGGTCGGGTTCTTTCTGAAAAAACAAGACTAGACGAGAGTGTGTGGGTGTTTAAACGAAAAGCGCATCCTCAACTCACACTGGGCCGTTGATGATGAGGGCCATCATGACGTTCATGTCAGCGATGTATTCCTGCAGGTCCGGGTAGGGCAGGTCCAGCTCTGTGGCTCTGTTGGAAACACCAGAATGTCACCAGAAGTCTCTCAAAAAGTCCCAGACAATCAAAAGAACGACAAACAAACATTTACGCTTACACACACACCTATGGACAATTTAGAGTTCCCAATTCACCTCACATGCAGGTTTTTGGAGTGTGGGAGGAAGCCGGAGAACCCACAGAGAACCCACGAAGACACAGGGAGAACATGCAAACTCCACCCAGACCTTTTCTTTTTCTTTTTTTTTTCTTTTTCAGCCCTTTTCCAATAGTGAGTGAGGCAATAGTGCTAACCATTGGGTCCAGAGGATCGTTTTTCTTTTGTTTTCTGAAAAAACTCACTTTTCCATGACGTTCCTCTCGGTGTACACATGCATGACGCCGTCCACCATCTTGCAGCCGTAGCCCAGGTCGGGGAGGGCGCCGGCCCGCTCCGGGTTCTCGTACGGGTGCGTTCTGGAGGCGGCCGCGTTCTTCGAGGCGCCTGAGGGCGGGACACGACACGGCGGCTCGTCAGAGGCGCGAAGACACGTGCGGCTGTGAGGTCGGAGAGCCGAGCGGCCTACATACGGTGATGGCTGCGCCACAGATGGACGGTGAAATGTGCGGGAGTGCCGGGGAGACGTGTCAGTGTGAGGGTGCAAGCGGAACAGGACGTGAACGTGAGTAGCAGTTCTTGTGTGTGAAGATGTGAAATTCTGGAAATAACCAGGAGTAGGGGAAGGAACCAGAGTGTAGAAGAAGTGGAGTGTGTGTCTATGATCCAGAAGCCCCTAATATATTCTTACTTTTATGATTAATCATTTATTTATTACGTTTATTCTCTTTTATAGACCTTTTCTGACTGAATCGAGGCTCTGAGGACAGATGTTCTTCAACAGAGTGATCATGGTCTGAAGAAACAAACTCTCCTGTGCTTTAAAATGGAACGGAAAGTTCTGCAGTAAGTTAAATCAGCTCTCCTTTGTTGTTTATTCAATGGCCACTTGAATAGGTACAGCTATTCAACCCCAGCACTCTTGCTCTTTGAGAGCAACTTGTTGGATTAAGCGGTTAAAGAGATTGAAGGGGGTCCAACTCGGTAAGTGTATCTCATAAAGTGGCCAGCGAGCCAAACTGAGCCGATTCAACTCACTTCATGACTTGGATGGAGGATAATGGAGGGTGTCAACATGTCCAACCTGCAGCGGCAGAGGTGGCGGCAGCGGCCTCCTGGAGCTCCTCCTCATCTGGCTCCAGATCCGGGTCCAGGGGCCCCTCGCTCAGCTCCTGCAGGTAGCGAGCCGTGATCCTGCAGAAGCTCTGCAGCGACAGGCCCATGTACTTCTGCCGGATGAAGAGAGCCTTCACCACACATTTGGCAGCATCCAGCAGATCCGTGAAGGGAACCTTGACGGAAACATCATGACGGAGGTGAATGTTGAATGACGTTTTCAAGAGAGGAGGTCAGAGTTGGCTCCCCACCCACCCACCCACCCACCGCTGACTCACCCCACACTTCTCCTCCCCCGATATGGTGACTCTCTGGTACTCCCGCTCCGGAACCGCCTCCCTCTCCTGCAGGTCGGGGGTCTGGCTCTCCTCCTTCATGTATCTAGTGAGAGACTCCACTTATTTTCCATCTCGGCAGCTGTGGATGCACATTTTACTGACAGCAGCAGCAGCACTTGCAACACTCACTCCAGATCGGTGGCGCTGTCCGTCTTCATGAACTCCTGCTTGGCTCGCAGGAGGATGTCGGGTTCAAACCTGAGCGCACAGCGGAGGCGGGGCTAAACCGTTAGCGCGCGTGCTCCGCGAGGGCAAAGCTTCGCGTGAGCGTACGGAGCAGAGCGAAGGCCTTACTTGACATCCTGGCTGATCTGCCTCTCCAGGCGGTGGCGCCGCTCCTCCAGCTGCTCGATGGGGGAGTCCTCCGGGAACTCGTAGGGGGCGCTGCGCATCTCGCTCTCCGCCAGGGTGCGAGAGAACAGCTCCTTCGCGAGAGGAGAGGGACGGGACACGGTGAGCAGCGTTGCCAGCGGGTTTGACAACAGCTGCGGGGCTCCAACAAAACGCAAACTGACCTCCGCGATCTCTTTGTACTTGCCGTCCATGGATGTGCGCAGGTCGATGGACTGTTTCAAGGCCACGGGGATGCCGGGCAAGGAATGCTGGGAAGTGAGCAGGTGGCGAGCGCCGCGGAGATCGACTGAGAGAGAGAGAGAGAGAGAGAGAGAGAGAGAGTGAGAGAGAGTGAGAGATAAGAAGCTTGTCACTTGCGTGTTTAGAAGTTTTGAAATTTTGTGGTATTGTAACACAAAAAAAACGCCACAGCAACAGTTCTAACATGAACACGCGTCTATTCACTTTACAGGAAACTAGGGCTACAACGGACAATTCTGGAAATCAACACTTTGTGATGTCACAAAGGGCACCAATTGTTCTTTACGATGGGCCACGACTCCTCGGTTTTGTCTCCTTCCAAACAAGTTGAATCAGCTATAGCGGTAAGCTAAAACCCAGTGGGGTTTTTTGGCAGGCGGTTTTAAACAGAGGGCTAAATATTCTGGGTTTCTGTTTCTGGTCACCAAGAGAGTTTCTTTCTTTCTTGCTTTGGCCAGATGGCTCTCTGCTGCACTCAGGGTAACAGGGGGTTTGCTGGAGTGGGTCCCAGCTGGGAATTGGCGCTGGCTCTGGCGAAACAGTGAAGCTCAGCAGCTGTTTGTGCTGCACACACACACACTTAGACACACACAGACGGGGGCATTCAGGTACAGAGCCAGTCAGCACTTACACTGGCTAACACTCTCTGTTGTTGCGGCCTCTGCATCCTACACAAACCCAGAAATAAAGGACGTTGGCGCTGCGGCGAAGAAAGCAGAAACGAGATTTCTTGCTCCCGCCGCTTTGTTTCCCGTCTCCCGCCGAGGCTGCACGGTTATTAATCTTTCCTCTCAAAACGACACAACACCTGCGACTGAAATATTCATCATCCTGCTGAATATTTCATGGTGTGTGTGTGTGTGTGTGTTCGTGTCTGCTCCGGTGACCGGAGATGGGAGGGTGGAGTTGTGGGTGGGGTGGGAGTGGGAGGGCACTCGGTACAATACGGGACCCTGATGGGAGTTCCTGCTGTTTCATTTGCATTAGAACGCGGCTTCCATCCACAGATGCCACCACAGGAGGAGACGCTGTTTAAACACAGACAACAACCAACCAGTCGTTGAAAACTAAAGCTGTTTCCCGCTGCGTTCTCTGGGACAAAAATTCGACTGCGTGAAAACCCAGACCGTGTGCCGATGGACTCCTCCTGCAGGGCTGCATGCCTGCTGTCGGTTCCAGGTCTTATCACAGTGTTGCGATAGGAGACGACCGTCTCTGCGGAGGGCAGCAGGCGACCACTAGCAACGACATCCACGGCCGGGCCTGGAGCCGGGCCTGACGGTTAATCCTCATAATGGCTTCTATATTTGGATCGGTAGCATCTATGATTATGTAACGACCACCCGGCCCCTCCCCCACCTTTCTCTCTCTCTCTCACACACACACACACACACACACACACATCAGCCACAGAAGGGGAACCGAGCACTCAGAGATGAAACTCGACCACTTAACGCTGCGCAGCGTGCCGGGGCTGAAGTGTTTCTGCGTCTCGCAGCAGCAGGTTGTCAGCGCAACAGATGAGCCCGAGAACCGGGTCGGCGAGCAGAGTCGGAGAGCATAGCGGCGCCGAGGGATGAGCGCAGCATGCATTTTTCATCAGCGGCACGCAGCTTAAACACCGACCTGAGTAAAAGCTGATGTTTGTTTGCTCCTCTGGGAGGAAGGAGGGGGGTCGCAGGGGGGCGTCTGAGGCTGGGAGGTCAGGAGGCCAGGTGTCAAGAAGGCACTTCCTGTTAGAGCCTGGCTGGAGGAACAGGAGGAACCCGGCCGCTGCCACCACCGCCGCCGCCGCCGCCGCCGCCAGAGGACCACGACATCCTCAGAGGTCAACACCAAGAGATTCACAGTTTTCCTCGGATTCACTGAATGCACCAGCAGCCAATGTCGACCCGCAGCGAACAACAACACACTGTCCATATTCCGCCCTGAGCCACCGGCAGTGAATGACTCACAGCGAGACACGTCATTACTCACGGCTCACATGTGCTGCAGAGAGAGCGGGAATATGTAAACAGAGCGGCGCAGCGGGTTCGTTTGCACGGCGAATTCTGGGACTGGGAATTCTTATTAACACTGCAGCGATGGTGCAAGCGCAGCAGCAGCAGCAGCCAAAGTCAGCAAGATCCTCCGAGGCATTCCTGCACCAGAGTGGATTAAAGTGAAAATGAAAACATCGACTTCCACGTGATTTTCATCCATGCTTCACTGGTGCACTTAATCAGGCATGCACGGTGTTATCTAAAGGTCGAGATCTGTTCGAAATGTCACAGTGAAGGACAGCAGTTTCCACAATTGTGTCAAAGGCAATAAGAGAGCAACATTTTTTGCGGTAGAAAATCAAACAAACAACTCATATCATCGCACTGATCTTGGGTGTTTAGCAGTTGCCTGCCTGCAGCAGCTTCACTCTGCATCAAACAACCTCTAAAACCACATGAGAGGCCTCTGGTGGCCTGAGCTGCTTCAGTTCCTAAAGGTGCACGTGTTGCAGGTCGTGGCAGAAACCTATTTCCTTTGCTGCCAGCCTCGCTCGCTGGGACAACACGCGAATAGATAAAAGGTGCGCCAGCCTCGGAAAGCAACCCCGGTTCGGCTGCAGAAAAAGAAAACCATCATCTCTCCTCCTTGGCTGCGCATGGCTGCACCTCGCTGGAGCTCTTCTGTTTTTCTCCACGAGACAAACAACCAACAGCTCAGCACGGCCCGGGGCTGTAACACAAAGCCGCTGAGAGGACAGGCAGAGGTGAAACGGGGGAGGGGTTGGTGGGGAGTGTTGGTGTGTCAGAAGGGGGAAGAGGGTTGTTTGTACTTTTGAGGCTGACCGAGTGCACCTGCCTGCCTGCTCAGAGCCGGCGCTAACCGGCAGCTAGCAGGGGCCGACGGTGGAGGGGAGCGAGACAGCGGGAGGGCGGGGGGGACGGAGGTAAAAGGATGGAGAGGCACAAAGACGATCAAAACATTGTCACATGTCAAGACATGGAGGAAGACACATAACAACAACAACAACAACAACAACAACAACAACAACAACAACGACAACATAAGCGATACTCCGCACTCACACCAGTCAAAGAGTCAGTCAGTCTGTCCCTGTCATACATACAAAGAGCTGCTCCGGCAGATCCATCAGCTGCCCCAGAGTGACCCCCACCCCTCTGCTGTGGGAGGCTCCTGGTTGAGGCCAGCTGTCGCTGCACTAGCTGCCTCTGGAGCTGATCCTCCTCATTTTAATGCCTCTGACATCTATCTGGGACGTACCACAGGAGGCAGAGGAGGCGGGGGTGGGGGGAGGAGCAGACCGCCTCACAGCGCCACCGGTGGACGCGGATTGTTGCTCACCCAGCACTCCCCATCCCTCCTCTGCCTCGACGTCGCAGCCCCGGCGGCCCAGCAGCGTGTTTTGGGGGGTTTTTTTGTAGTTTTTTTGCAGAGACCGCATGCTCGGCGTGTTTTAGTGTCGCAGATCTGAGAGTCCGTGGTTTTTAGTGAATGAGACGGCGCATCAGCCTCCTCTCGCGTGAAGGACGGCGTTAAAGGGGCAGCGCGGCGGCCACGAGCTCGGCTGACTGCTGCTCGTGTGTGCTGGAATTAAATAGGCGGCACATCAGGGACTCAGTGCTTGAAGTGGTGGTTTCTTCAGCTGCATTTTTGGGTGATAAATTGTCTTTCTCTAATAAAATACTAATATACAGTAAGTCCAAAATTTTTTTAAAAAGACTGAGGAAAATGTTTTTTCGATTTGAACAAACTGCAAATTGATTGAGAATTTCACAGAAAACGAAAAGGTCGACAGACGTAAAGAAAAACACTTCAGTCGTGGCTCTGAACCTGCACTCACTCCACGGCTGCACTCTCTGCACTCTCTGTTTGCGCTGCCGCTCTTATCTCCCCCTCGCTGTGCGGCATCCGCAGTTCAGCTCCAGGTTTCTCAATTCAGAACCGGCCGCCGAATGACAAAACCCTCACCTTCGCCAACCCTGACGCAATCGCTTTTGTGTCCTTATCGTTTCCTGTTCCTGAGCCACAAACAGAAAAATACCTGCTTCCACCAGGCGAGGTGGCTTGTGGCTGTCTGACTTGTTCCACAGCAAAAGGCGACACCGTCGAATGTTTTCACGCATCGTTAAAGCTTTGAGAACTCGCCAAGTGAACATGGTGCCATTTTGATGCAGTTGTTTAAAGAGGTCAAAGCAAGGTCAAAGGTTAACGGGCACCTACAGGTCAGTGTCAGGTTGACAGGTTGCTAAATTCCCAGTTAAAAAAAAAACTCATATGGACACAGAAACAACACAGAGCTCCTAGAACACAGTGAATACTTCATTAACCCCATCAGACATCTGTGATCTTATTTTGAAATTTTCCACAACCTGCCTTAACATTTTTTTTCTGTGTGTGAGCAGGTGGAAATAGCAGCCTGCAATCAGGGGCCAAACTGGAAAAAAAAAAAACTCTTGCCACTGAGCTAGAAGGAGCACAAAGACGGATGTTTTTATACTGTAGAGCAGGATGAGAATGTTTCATTTAAAGTTCAAAAACATAATCTTCAGACAAAAACAGTCAGTAGCACCACCAAAAAAAAGAAACAAACAGATTTTCACTAGTTTACACAAAAAGAGCTTCTCCAAATCTGGGTTAATTCAGTTTAAGGAGTACTGATCCAGACAGGGCGACTCTCAAACACCACAGACTTGACGACAGATTGGACTGAAAGCGCCACTTAGCCTCCTTCAGGTGTAAATATTGTTGGCTTTTATTTAAAGTTCCTTCCAGACAGAACCGCTCCTGATGATACTCATCGTGTGACTGAACCTTTAAACAGGGCAGCTCAACAGTCTGGACATCAAGCAGCACTCAGTGCTGCATTCACTCAGAGCAGGCGCCGCCTAATGGTCAAATGCTGCATCACGCACACGCAACCCTCAGTACAACAAGAGCTTGCAGAGATAAACTCACTATGGCATAGGTGTCTAACTCTGGCCCACAGGCCAAATATAATTACAATGCGGGACAAATTTCAGGCAATATTACATCACTACTCGAGCTGGCCCTCCGGTATTATACAGCACATGCAATGCTAATACTGCAAATCCCAGAATGCTCTGCTGGTATGTTGTTATGAATACTTAACTGGTGAATAGTTGTTATTTTTATTTTTTTTTTAATGTAGTGTTAGCCTGTGGAAAAAGGTTACTGTTGAAATTTAAATCAGAAGGCTGCAAATAAAAAAATAAAATAAAATAAAGTCATTCTATTTTTATTTACGTTTTATTTATTTTCGGTGAGATTTTTTAAATTTGAAATTCAATTTTGCATGTGTGCAATATTAAGTTAGCCGTGGAATGTCATGCAAAGTCTTAACACAAAACTCTGATATACAGACACAGATTTCTGCTTAAAAATAATGTAGGAAGGACAAACACTGACTCTAGTGAAATAGAAATTTAAAGGACCATCCGGTGAAAATACATACCACAGACCTCGGGGTATGGGAGTCCAGACAGGATGTCACTTTCCTTTTAAAAAAAAAAAATAATAAAAAATAAATAAATAATAGATATTCTGATTTCTGACAGAGACTTTCAATCAACGACCTGGCGCTCCACAAGTTAAACCCCCAGCTGGACTCACGCATCTCTGCCCGTGATGTATTACTAAACCACTGGCCCCGCCCACAAGAGCACGGGTCACCTCCTCCCGGCAGGATGTTGGGACACAGATGACACACGGCGGAACTGGACGACTGGCGCCCAACGTATGAGTGGACGTCCAGGGAGGAGCAGCGTCGCTATCAGGTGAAGGCGTGTCGGGCCGAGGAGCCCCGCGGTAAAACACAGCCCTCAAACACTGATAACCGTTTGGACTTTCAGAGATTTACTCTGCGGGGTGTTTCTCTGTCTCTCTGTGAGGTGATTATTGTATCTGCTCACAAGACAGAGGCCCATTTGTGAGTGTGTGTATGTGTGTATGTGTGCGCGTGTGTGTGTGTGTGTGGGGGGGGGGGGGGTGGAAGGAGGCGGTAAGCAGCATGTAGCATGCGGGCGAAGTACAATGTGCTCAAAGGTGCTTCTTCATCCTGGCAGGAGTTACTGATTCTTTTTCTATTTCAAAACTATGCACTGCTGCTTTAACGTGCAGAGATGAAGCCCTCAGCTAATCTTAAATACAGTAATAACTTAACAATCACACTTGGTTATATGCAACATAGTTTCCCAAAACAAAGCAACGCCCTGCAGGTCCAGAGCAAACAACGATGCAATGAATAAAATTATGAAAATAACCAACAATGAGCGTGGTGCACATTATGAGCCAGATCCAAACAAATAAAACATGTCAAAAACATTTAAAAATGTCTTTATTGGCACAAAAATATGAACGAATCATAGAAATATGCTGTCTTAAACATTCAATATTTCTAAAACATTTTTTTTTTGACTGATTTTGACTTATCTGTTTATCGTTACCTGTCTGAACAGTCTGCTCACATCATGTGACCTGCCTGTGTTCCAAGACAGCATGCGTTATATAATTTATTTCTATCATATTGGATTTGTTAGGCTTCCAGTTTATCTCATTTCTCAATGCTGGTTCTTCGCCTGCAAGCAAAGACCTGAACTTTTTTTTTTGTTGGATTCAGGCAGTTCAGCAGCTTACATAGAATGCCAAACAATGGGCCAGTGTGTGTGTGTGGGCGTGTGTGTGTGTGTACTGTGTGTGGGCGGGTGTGTGACGCTCTAATCTCAGAACTACCTTTTCTCACAGCCAACAAAGTGACTCACCCGAAGCCTTTTCTCCGCCGCGTTCGCTCGCTCTACAAACACAGTCCTCTTGCAACAAAGCGCTAAATCCGGACGTGGTGCTGCTTCTCGCACCAGACCGGCCGCTGCGAATGAGGCTGTCCGAGTCGCACAAATGACAACGACGACGACAAGCTGTCGAGCAGCGCCTGCAGGGGCCTTTTCTGCCTGTTTGAGCCGCAGAGATCCCTCGGACATCATCTGCTGCTGCTGCTGCTGCTGCTGCTGCTGCTGCTGCTGCACTTTGTTAAATGAATCAAGCCAAAGCAATAAAGTGCCGCACGTGAACAGGCGGCACCTGTTTACACACACTGTACTGTACAATCGGCCCCAAACTACCCTCTGAACAACATGACTCACCAGACATCATCTCTGCTTGCTCACTTAGTCCCTGGATGAGGATTTTGAAAAAAAAAAAGAAAAAAAAAGAGAGCGACAGAAACAAACACAAGTGTTACACTAAAACAGAGACTCTCCAAATCAAATCCCCCTGAGTCTTTACCCTCCCCCAGATGAGGAGAGAGCGGAAATGTGTGGGCAAGCGCCGCCAGGACGTCTGGAAGACGATTTATTCCTGGCGCTCCGAGCAGGCCGGGCCAATTTCTGCAGCCGTTGACGAGCTGAAAATTGAAGGTAATCACCGGAGATCTCATCCAGTAATTGTAGGAGGGAGAAGGAGGAGGAGGAGGAGGAGGAGGACGCTGATGGCTCAGGCCTCCTGCTGAGGCTGCAGGGGAAACAAAATGTTTCTCTGCACCTGCTGCCGCCCTGCTGTTGCCCCCGTCTGACCACCGCAAGCGTGTTTTTAATTCCTTTCTGTTCAACGTATGCATACATATTTCATATTATTCGTCCTCCGCCTTTATAAGCGCCCTCTTCTTAAAATCTATAGCGCTGGATTTGTACGTCATCCAATACAGCTTAAGCGCTCTCTCTCTCTCTGTTTTACCACGGCTCTATTTAACGCCGCACTGTGTGGACGTGCAGGTTCCTACAGACTGTTTTACATTTCAAGGGAAAATGTGTCCGACTGAGCGAGGGGGGGCAGCTATCTTTGTAGTGTGGATGAAAGGCTGATATACATCAGAGCGGAGCCTAATCCCCACGCCATTCAGCAGGAGGTACCAAACTCACCCTGCAGACCCCCAGGGCTTGACACCGGGCTGCACCATTCAGGCAGTACGTTAATGAAGACCCCCTAATAAAAAGAAATGATGATGCGGATCATCTTTGACAACTTGCCGCCGCAGTTTCAAAGAATGAGTGACGCTGAAGAGAAGAAATCCCAACTAGTGAATAAATACAGATTAGCAAGATGAGTGTTCAGCGGCAGCAGAGGCGGCATGGAAGTGCAGCCGCCTCTGCTAATCAACAGGTCTGCGCCTCAAAGTGGGGACAAACACGGCGGCGGGGCCTCCGCTCAACACAAAACACTCGCACAAACAAAGTGGCGCTGCTGTCTCTTGTTTTGTTTTTCGATGCTTTGACATGAGCTCAGGGTCACCTGGAGCTCAGCTCAGGGTAGGAACATCTTCTCTTCTCTTCTCTTCTCTTCTTGTATTTCAATTAAAGCAACAAATTAAAACAACAACAACAACCCACTCCCCCCCACCATGAAGCTCACCTGTGCTGCTGGCCGTGTACTGCAGGCTGCCTCGCTTCCGGTAGGGGGACAGAGGTTTGATCTTGGCCGCTGCCGCTGCTGCTGCTGCTGCTGCTGCTGCGGTCCCGGGGGGCATGTTGGAGGACATGTTCCCAGGCTGAGCAGCTCTGTGTCGGCGCGATGCTGAGGAGGAGGAGGAGCGGAGTGAGTCAGACCCTCACAGGACGGACGGAGCGCCGGAGTGACAGAGGAGCAGAGGGAAGAAGAGGAGGAGGCGGCGAAGAAGAAGAAGAAGAAGTAGAGGAGGAGGAGAGATGTGGCACAGATGCTGTGAGCTCGAGGGACCGTGTGCGCGCGCGCGAGTGAGTGTGTGTGCGTGCAACGTGCAGGGATTTCCGGAGAGTTGCAGCGTGCGGCGGGCGAGCAGCGGAGCATCCCTCTGCAGGGGAAACAGGCCACGCCCCCCTCCCCCCCACTTCAGAGCGACTCTCGTGCCGGAGCTGCTGCAGCGCACGCACGAGCGCACGCACCCGCGGCAGATTTCTTCTGTTGCCATGACGACATGACGATTTTTTTTATTATTTTTTTTTTAACAGTCACTGTGCAGAAAAGTTTAGAGCGAAGTTCAGAGTAGAGATGTAATTAAAGAAGGCGCCTCCTGATCTCTCTCTCTCTCTCTCTCTCTCTCTCTCTCTCTCTCTCTCTCTCTCTCTCTCTCTCTCTCTTTCCATATATCTATCTATATTTATATCTATATCTACATCTACATACATACATACATACATACATACATACATACATCGGGTATGAGGCAACCTATTACGATGATTACGATCATTATAACAATGGATGTTGATTCTAATTTTCAGGCAAGAGACTGCTCGCCATTCATGCATACTTTCAACAGACTATGTGAGACTGTGTACACAACACAGAGCAGCAAGCTATATAGACTATTTGACAAGTCCTGATGGTGGTCAGAAAGTGGCTGATTAAAACTAACGCCGGACCGGCGATCAGTACTGGGGCACTGCCTCCCTCTTGTGGTGAAAAGAAAAGTGCAAGAAATGTAAATTCTATTCAGTGATGGAATATGCCTTTTGGGATTGAATGAGTGACTGACGATATCGTGTTTTTTTTTCAAGCAATTTAAAAAACACAAAGTAAGCCCCTCCTTTCATACACACACACACACACACACACACACACACACACACACACACACACACGCTCAAATACAGAGGGAAAAAAGCATTGATCCACAAATGCTTGTTGACACTTTAAGTACTGAGACAACATAAATATTGACTTCAAGCAGAAAAAAAGTCTCCTTAACATCCAGTGTTCCTTGGGATCCCGTCAACTTCCCGACTTTTCACTGGTTCCCTCTGCAGATTATAGGTCTGCCGTTAATCCCCTCCATCACGGACAATATAATACGCTGACCTTGGGAGCGCCGGCCGTTTCCTTTGAGGGCCAACATGCATCTAGTGCCACAGTTTTAGGAGAGGTTTTAGATTAATTGGTGTGTGTGTGTGTGTGTGTGTGTGTGTGTGTGTGTGTGTGTGTGTGTGTGTGGGTTGGACAGGTGGTTTGGTGAGGTCAGGTATTATTCTTGCATGCACCATAAAGAGTCAGGGTGTGCAGGAAAACACACACACACACACACACACACACACACACACACACACACACACGCATACGCATCCATACACACACACTGCAGCCAAATAGAGAAGACCTGCAGGAGGGAGAAAGACTGCATATTTACCAGTCAGTTAGCTCACTGTGCTTTTCAAAACCATTTTAAACACAAATAAAAAAAAGAACTTGAAACAACAGACCTTTAAAAAATAATCAAGGTAATGAAACACAGATCTGTGCACGCAGTCAACTTGTCATATTGTCCATGTGGCCTCCAGTCAGCAGGCGTTGGCACTCAGGTGCTAGTTAGCTACATCATTATCACACCACTTCAAACTGATGCCAACAGGAGAACGAACTGGTGGGAGGGAAATTTGACATTTGACTCTTTTCTCCTGGAGGCCTCACCCGTTTCCTCCCCATGTTTGACCCTCCCAGAAGTGAACAAGCTCTCCAGTGACTCCAGATTCAGTGACAACAGAGAGATGACCAATTCAACGCAAACATTTCAACATATTTTTACTTATTTCTTCTGCTTGATATGGAAATGTTTTTTTTTGTGTCTTTTATCCAACCGAGTAACAAGTTAATAGATTCTTTAGAACTGCAAGTAGAACACTTAGCCGTTTTATTATTCTGCCTCTGGAGCGACCGAGGTGAGGCAGCCGACAGTCTGTCTCCAACAGCAACTGGCTGACGATCACCGAGGTTTCACCCTCTACTGACGCTCCTGCAGGCGGGGAAAAAAAAGAAGAAGCAGAAGACGATTCTATTACATTTCTCGTATCATCGCTGCCGAGAGCAAAAGTCACTCTGAAAGGAGCGCACCAGGCCTCGCCACTCCCAACTCCCCGCCCCCCGCCTCCGAAAGGTGATGCGTTAAGCCCCTGCCTCCACGGTTTATCTGAGGCTCTGCGGCTAATCTCGTCAACAGATCAGGGAGGCAGGGAGCGAGCGCAAAGTGGGACTACGCCATCCTCCCGCTAATGGGATTGGCCGCCATGGTTAGATGTGCCACCGCGATTAGCCTCCTTGGAAGCGTACGGGGATTTAGGGCCCTGCCCCTGGCAATTAGCCGCGCGCGTTTAAGTTGAGTGACGCGAGTCCAAATTTAATGCACCTCCAGGACATGATGCCGACTCGCTGGGAAACTTCTGCGCTATTCATTGCGGGGCGAAGAACGCAGCTCGGACGTGTGGGCAGCATGACCCGAGATACTGAGGGTGCAAAAAAATAAAATAAAGAAGGGAGATATTGAATTTTATTCCGCTCCGCTGCTTTATTAGAGGGCGGTTCTGCAAGTTGCCGTTATTCCAGCAAACAGAGGCGGCAGGTTTTAACTGGGGGGATTTGAGCGGTCGAAGCCTCACTGAGACGAACAGCTCACTGAGCCAATTTCACCTCTGACGTCACCAAACATCATCTGGGAGGGACTGGACTGTCTGGCCAGCTGAAGGACACACTCAGGTTCCGCCCCACCTTGCTGCTCCTCCTGCAAGTTAAAACTTGTGAAACTCGGGCCAATGTCGAATAATTGCCACCAGGTTTTGGCTTGAACGGCGACAGACTGCAGAGTCTGAGCCATCAGCTGCTGCAGGTTTTGCAGAGATGCCGCAAACTCTGCTGAGAAGTTATTTATTATGACAAATAGAAAACCAAGGATTGATGTCAGGGTAAAACTAGCACATGCAGCTCGTGTTTGATACTTTTTCCACTTTTATGCAGCGTCACGGCGATAATCAGAGCCATGCAGTGACCAACTGAGAAGTCAGATATTCTGAGAAGATAATCTATTTGAATATGACAGCAGCTTTGTTTTTAGCCAATAAGATACTCTGTTCTTTACATCTTGCAGCATTTTCACCCTTATGAAAAGTATTGAAACTTTTTCAGTGACTGCAATGACAAAAGTGCAAAACCATCAATATAGTGAGGCCTTTAAGTTTCTTTGGGAAACTTTCAGGCCTGTGACCAACTGTGGTAGAACGTCATTTGTCAGAATCTGTGATCTCTGATAGACTTTGGCAGGGTTAAGCTGCGAACTTGTGCTCCGGGGTGGGAACATTGACCTGCACCCATCAAGTCTGCAAAAAAGAAACACACCTCCTCGCACACACCCTAAAGATTTGGCTGCAGCCAAGAGAAAGAAAAAAAAAACATGGGGGTTGGGGAAGATGCACAATTATCCGTCAGATAGCTGCAGTCTGATGCGGGTGATGCAACTGGGTTAAAGCACGGCGCTGCGGCAGTGACAGTGGCTTTCTTTAGCAGGAAACCGCACCACCTGGGATTTAAACGTCTTAGCGGTAAGAAGTTTACGGGGGGTTAATGCTCCCTCCATGTGACTGCACGCTCCAAGTCAAGAGTCCAGGCAGGAGGAAGAGAGAAGAACTGCTGCTGTGCAAACAGAGCGGCCTCGTCCCAGTCGTGCACTTAGGAGCTCGCTGAACACAAACACGCAGGTGTCCAGTCAAATAAAACAAAACAAATAAAAATCAATCAGTCGTTTTGCAGCACTTTTTTTTTCCACCCATAAAAGTGGGTTTGCTTCCCACATGAAAAACACACGCAAGCAAGTGTCAGAATGTGTGTCGAGATTTGGGTGAATGACAACAATCAACTCCGGCAGCAGGAGGCGACGGCCGACAGCGACTTTCTCTCCCCCTGTGTGTGTTTATTTTTTTCTCTCTCTCCATTTCTTTTTACATCACTTGCCTTTATTAGCCTAATAGGATTGACTGGCCAATCAGGAAGCAGCACCTCCTAAGTCCGGGGGTTTAAACAGAGGGTATTAACAGTTGGATCACTGTTGGACGGAGCCGCAGAGTTGATGCGATCCCTGAGAAAGACCCTCCTCGACGCCTAATTGAAGGAAGCCAGCAAAGCCAAGAAGGCTCAAGCACCTCCCTCCCAATCCCCTTCCGCCAGGAAATCACCTTGCAACACGATTAGTGTTGTACCCAGTTCTCTGCCGCTGCTCAACAGAGACCTGTCAAAATTTCTATCCTCGAGGACCTTGAGTTTGCGGAGGCTGAAATGGGAGCGGGAGCGAGTGCAGAGGACAAAAAGTCCAAGGAGTTGGAAAAGCAACTGCAGCAAGATGCCGATAAGGATTCTAAAACCGTCAAGTTGCTGCTGCTTGGTGAGTGGGATTGTTTGTAGTCTTTCGTGACGGGCAACAGGAGGGGTCGTCTTGGCCTGGGCAACAAAACAACTGGCTGCGAGTGCCAAGAATCAGAGTTGAAACTGTGCTCGATGTCGATTCACGATCTCGAGTTTGCAAAAACGCAGAGGGCAGAGTTTGTCTTTTTTTTTGCTGCTTGTTGTCCCGACTGCTGGGTAGAAAGGGAACGTGTCTGCTTTGCTCAGGAGACACACTGAATTTGTAGGTTGAGTTGGTTTTTGTCACTTTCAAGGCCTGCGCTATTTTAATTGGAAAGGGATGGACTTAGTGGGAAGGACACCGGTGAGAGGAAAGAAAGACAGCGTGTTTTCAGGATGGAGAGTTGACAGAACAGCTGGGTGATGCTTCAGGAAGCACAGGGACACTGTGTAATAATAACAGGACAGAAATGTAAAACAATGCACATAATTAATTCTAATTCCATTCAAGGCGTAAATCGAAACTGCAATAACTAAAGAAAAGAAAAAAAAAGAACCAAACAGTTCCGTACAGTTTCTGTGCATTTTCGTGTTTTCACTCCTGGTTCCAGTGGTTTTCTTTAAATTTTACACTATATTGCATTGGAAGACATTTTCAATATCAGTCGAATCAGTCATGAAGTTATTCCTAAATTATCAATGCTGGTACATGTGGAGGGCAAAAAGGAAGAAAAGAAAACAGTTTTTGTCTTAAAATGAACAAGGTCTCTTAGGTTCCCATGGAAGGGCGTTGGTGCTTAAAATAATCAATAATCTTAATGAATCACAGCACAGCGGTGATACGTCAAGCCGATTAGCCAAGTGGTTTAGTGCAGATCCACTTGTCCAGGTTCCTGTTGATCCCTCAGCTCACACATGGAGTGTGCAGGAGAGGAAAAATAAACGTTCGGTTTTTGTCGAAAAGCGGTTAAATCGAGATGTTTGAAGGAGCAGAAATTATGGAAATTTGCTTTAGAGGCGATACACAATTTCCGGTATAAAGTTTGATGCACCATCAACAGCACGAGTGACACTTTATCATTAGATTTGGATTGTTATCATGTAGTGTGAGATGAGAGAAAAAAGGCTCGTCCAGGTTCAAGTGTTCCGAATGATAAATATTCTATCAGTGAAATGTATTCAGGGATTTAACACCTGCTGCTCACCGAACCTCCTCCGTCTTCGCCGCGGAGATTACAGAGCTAAAACCTGAAAGGATGCCGACAGCGTCACCTTGTGGCCTCTGAAGGACGGGTGCGTGTGGTTGCAGCTGCAGAACACATGGGTAGTGAAGTGCACGTTTCAACTTCAACCACATAAAACTTCTTCTTCTTCTTCTTCTTCTTCTTCTTCTTCTTCTTCTTCTTCTACACATCCAAAGAGACCAGGAAATAGTTTCCTTTAGCCGGAGCGAAGTTTCCTCCTGCAGACGCTGAACTTGGATTCATTTGTTTCTAAATCCAACGTCTTTGTAACGTGAATGAGCTTCAAGAGTTCTCGGACGAACAGGATGAGTCACGCAGGAGACAAAAGAAGCTCTTCGTCAAATCATCCCTGCTGTAACAAACAGTGCCACCTTTAAAAAAGCACAAAAAACAAAAAACAAAAACAAAAGAAACATACAAAAAAAAAAAAAAGCGCGTCCCTCTCCCTGCTGACTAATCCCTGCTCACCTCCAGCCTGGTGGCCTCCTCCGCTGAGTTGTGGGTGTGATGATGGCATTAAATGCTCAGCGGTAAGCCGGTCGACGCAGCTTAATGTGGCTGCAGTGATGTCACCAGTTCGGTTCACTTCCACCAGGTTCTCAAGGCGATGGGGGTGAGGGGTGAGGGGTGTTGGGGCCTGCAGGGGGCTTCAGGGGTCTGGGGGTGGTGGCTTGAACTTCATTGAAGTTCTTCATTGGAGGTTTTGCTGCAGCGTTGTGCTTCAAGAGTTCTCGGACAAACAGGATGAGGCTGTTATATGCTTCATCCTGCGTCGCACCTACTGTCATGTGCACATTTTGCACATCTGTGCAACGTATGTCTTTCATGTATCAGACATCATCAGCTTCCCTTCCGACATTCCTGCAGTGCAGGCAGACTCTGGCTCATGTGCATCGCACTTCTATTATTATCATTATTATTTTGTAGTTACCTGATTTTCTGACTTGTTGCTGACATCTCTTTTTCTCCGTGCAGGTGCTGGTGAGTCGGGGAAGAGCACCATTGTCAAACAAATGAAGTGAGTCGTGGATTTCATTTTGTTTGTTTATGTTATCACTGCAAACAGTGCAGCCGGTGTGATAATGGAGCCTCATTATTGTCATATGAAAGCCTCATCAAACAGCTGTTGGCCCAGAAGCTGTGTGTGTGTGTGTGTGTGTGTGTGTGTGTGTGTGTGTGTGTGTGTGTGTGTGTGTGTGTGTGTGTGTGAGTGAGTGTGTGTGTGTGTGTGTGTGTGTGTACGTGTGTGTGGCCAAAGATCAGCAGGCCAAACATCCGCTTCCTCTGATTCATCAGCACTCGCATTGCGCTGCTAAGTTTGGCAGCAAAGTCCGGGCGATGTCACAAACGGACCACAGAGTGGCGCTGTGGCACACCCCGGCGCTCGTTCCATTCTTCAAGTGCCTCCTCGAGAGCTTTTTACCATGTATGGACATGCAAATCCTGCATTCACACGCAGGGAAAAAGGCAAAATCCCAGCATCTCGACGAAACGTCATTCGCGCAGATGTGTTTCGATTGTTTGCAGTCGGACTTTAAATCAACCCCTGCAAAAAAGAAAACTTCTTTTTTTTGTTGTTGTTTTTTGTTTTTAGCTTTGTATTCCTCTGGTCTGACGCACTCTCCCTCTTCTATGAAGGATTTTGCATCAAGGTGGTTACACAAAAGAAGAGCAGTTGGAGTTCAGGGCCGTCATCTACGGCAACATCCTGCAGTCGGTCCTGGCCATCATCAGAGGCATGGAGATGCTCACCATCGACTTCGGCGCCTCCTCCGCACAGGTCTGATGGGGTGGTGGCGGTGGTGGGGCCACGGATGCACTCGCAAGTCACCCCAGATGTGACGGCGCCTGACGTGTCCCGTCTCACCGTTTTTTCTATCTGCGGCCATCTCGCAGGAGGACGCCCAGAAGCTGCAGAACCTGTCGGACTCCATCGAGGAAGGCACGATGCCCACCGAGTTGGCCGACGTCATCAAGAAGCTGTGGAAGGACACTGGCGTGCAGGCCGCCTTCGACCGAGCTGCTGAGTACCAGCTGAACGACTCGGCCGGCTAGTGAGTCACCCTGGGAGGAGGAGAAGGACGAGGGTGGGGCAGCAGTTTGTGTGTAAACAGCGCCTGACGGTTTCCGTTTTTTTTGTTTGTTTGTTTTTTCAGCTACCTCAACGAAATGGACCGAATCTGCAAGCCGGAATACCTCCCCACCGAGCAGGACGTGCTGCGATCTCGAGTCAAGACGACTGGTATCATCGAGGAACAGTTCTCCTGCAAAGAGCTGCACTTCAGGTGAGCACACTGGGGGGTTTTTTTGTCTGTTTGTTCGATTCCATTTCTGTTCTGATCTCCCTCTTCTTCTGCTGCTGCTGCTGCCCCCCTGCAGGATGTTCGATGTGGGAGGTCAGAGGTCAGAGAGGAAGAAGTGGATCCACTGTTTCGAGGGCGTGACCTGCATCATCTTCTGCGGAGCTCTCAGCGCATACGACATGGTGCTGGTGGAGGACGACGAAGTGGTGAGTGAAGCTCTCGGAGCTCCACCCTCTAAAACCCCAACCACCAGCCAACGCTAACCGCCGCTCCGTCTCTGTCCCCCCCCCCACCCCCCCTTCTCCCCCCAGAACCGCATGCACGAGTCCCTCCATCTATTCAACAGCATCTGCAACCACAGATTCTTTGCGTTGACCTCCATCGTGCTCTTCCTCAACAAGAAGGATCTCTTCGAGGAGAAGATCAAGAAGGTGCACCTGAGCATCTGCTTCCCAGACTACGACGGTGAGAAGCGCTGCGACCTCACGGGCCCTGCGAGAGGACAATCGCGCTCACGAACCTCCCGTCTCCTCCCGCCTCTCCCCTTTCAGGGCCCAACTCGTACGACGACGCCAGCAACTACATCAAGACGCAGTTCTTGGACCTGAACATGAAGAAGGGCCAGAAAGAAATCTACTCCCACCTGACCTGTGCCACAGACACCAAGAACGTCGAGATCGTGTTCAACGCCGTGACGGACATCATCATCAAAGAGAATCTTAAAGATTGCGGTCTCTTCTAAAAAAAAAAGCGGCCGCCCCACCCCCACCCCCCAACCCCACCTCTGCACCGGGAGCGAGAGAACGAGGTGAGCGCATCACGCAAGGGTTCCGGCTGGGCGGCGGCGGCGCGCAGTGACAGCGTACAGATGAAACAGACTCCCCACAATCGGATTAAACCTCGCAGGCTGAATTATATCTGGACGTCCTGCGTTGCCGGGCAACCGCTCCTGCCTCACGCGTGTAGGAAAATTAAGAAAAGAGAAAGAAAAGGGGAAGGGGTGGGGTGGGGATGGGAGAGGGGGTTGGGGAGGAGGCGGAGCCTCTGGGATTGATTCAAACCTTCTCAACCTGTGGAACATCTCGTATCTTATTAGACGTTATGAAGCCCGGAGGCTGTGAGTTATATTGCAATGCCGCGGTCAACACCTCACACTCACCGTCTGCTTCTCTTCTCCTTTGCAGAAATTTCCTTTCCCCCCCCCACCCCCCCCAAACCCCCCCAACCTTAAAACCCCTCAAACACTGGCACTCACTGGAGACGGAGCTCAGAGGGTCCTCAGGATGTAGCAGCGGGTCCCCGCCCCCTCAAACTGGACGGCTCGGAAGACGCGGTCCACCTTCTACCAGCGCGTTCATCCCTTCATGTCGTCTTCCTGCACGATCTGACCGTTTCCTCTTTTTATTTATTTTCGTCTCTAAAAGTTCCCCCCCCCCCCCACCCCACTTTTTTTTTTTTTTGCTTTACTCTGACTGCTGTGTTGTGAGTTGTATTTAATAATTTAAAAAACAAAGACCCCAAATGTTGTAAATTGAACAATTGAAACACTATATATATAAATGTATATTAATAAGGATATATTAATTCATGGAATAGCAACATTGCAACCTTGTTTTCGAGTGCAGTAGTTCCTGTGGTCTTGATTTGTAAAAAGAAAAACCAACTAAAAAAAAAAAAGGGTTGCTGAGCAAACGTCCCTGTGCTTACAACAAACTGTACATGTATGTTAAAAAAAAAAACTAATATTAACGATGATAGTGTTTATTGAATTCAATTCACTCTAAGATTTGAATGTGAAGAACAAAACATGGTAGCGCAACTTTGTACATAAGAGTTAGACGATTTTAAATATTTTGGAAGAATAAATCTGTGACGGAGCAAAAAAAGAAAGAAAAAAAAAACGAGAAATAAAAAAAATAAAACCCCGTTGGAGAGAGACAGAGAGGGCGAGTTAGAGGGGACGATGCTTTGTTTTGAAAAGGGAAATGAAAAATCTATCCTTTCTTATGAAATGTAGAAGCATGAAATAAAGATGCATTCACTTAAGCGACGCTCCCGCTTCTTTCTTGCTTGCTGCGGCGCCGAGACAATGGCGCTCTTGTGCCCCTCTCTCTCTCTCTCTCTCTCTCTCTCTCTCTCTCTCATTTGGCCGACCAAGCGTATTATTGAAGTCCGTCAAACAATCAGCCCCATTGAGGGCGCCAAAGCCAATTAAAACGCCAATTAATCTCCGAGCGGAGATCTACTGTAAGGCTGCGGCGGCGCCCGTCGGCAGATTCCTGAGATATGACGAGCAGCGGCAGGACACAAAGCAAGCGGACGGCAGGAATCTCCAACTGGAGCAGAGACCTGCTGCAAACCCCGCCCCCCCTCCAGTCCCCCCCCCCCATACCCCCTTCCACCAATCCCATCATCCTGCTGTCGCCATTAAAACTTGCCGCATTATTCAGACACGTCCAGCCAGAAATCCAATTTTAATAAAAGCGGAACACACTATCACGCCTCCTAATCCACGCCTGCAGACGGTTATAAACATCCTCATTATTTTCTCTTTTTTTTTTTTTTTCTGGATCCTCCTAAATCCTAAAAACCCAAGCAGGGCCTTCGGAGGAGTGCGATTAGATTTCTGATTCATCCGCTGTGACCAAATCCCTTTTATAAAAAAAAGAAAAAAAGTCTGACAGCATATTTAACTCCTCCTACACCTGTTGCCAGGGGAACATGTTCAAATTTACTCTGGGTTTTTTTTTTTTTGGGTTGTTTGCTTTTTTTGGCCAAATTCATTTTGAATCAACTGCTTTTCAAATGATGCAACTAGACACAAAAATCCTCCCTTCTGTCGTTCCCATTTGCCCAGAAGGATGAACCCAAACCCGACACGTCACCGCTGTGAAAACCGTTTTTCCCCCTCCTTCAGTTTCACTGAACCGAGTCTATTTTTAGCTGAGGATGTATACATTTAATTGGAACTCGTGTTTTTAAGGGCAGCGTGACAGCATGAGGAGAGCCATAAAGTGTAATGAGACAACGGCTTCGGGGAGGTTTCTGAGACATAAAGAGAAAAATATGATGCGGTGATGAGAACCACAAGCATGATCTTTAGAATGACGGCGTAAGATTCCATCCAGTCTGAATCTGAGACTGAATGAGAATCTGTGTCTCTGTCGTGTTGGTTAAATTGTCAAAAAGTGAACACGGACCCACTGTGACGTCACAGAGGGCATCAATGCCTCTCGCAGGTGCATTACCGAACCTACCGACGTAAGCGCGAAGCCCCTACCGGTTCAGTGTCAGGGATTTGAGTGTGTGGTAAAGGCAAGGAGTAGCAGCCAATCAGAATTAAGGAGCTAAGGGGCAGGCCTATGCTGACACACCCCAAGACAGGCTCCGCCCTCGGTCACATCCCGTTTTTTCTGGTTTTTGGCACAAGCGGAAGCATCAGTTTCATCAGGAAGCCAAATACTGTTTTAGCAGCAGGCTGCAAACAGATGGCTAAATATGCTCCCCTGTACAATTTGCTGGGGATCTGGAGTTTTCGTGTTGTTTCCGTGACAATTAACGATGAGAGGCTGCCATTCATTGAAGAAAAGAAAAACACCAGTGAAACTTCCACCATGTTGCATCATTTAATGATGTCCAAGTGAATACAACTTGCAGAAATGTCGAGCGCTAAACATGAAAACCGCAAAACTCTTCCCGGAACAGGCAAAGACTCTAACCTAAATTCAAATCATGTGTGTAAAATAATACGAGGAGGCTATCTCAAGTAATCCAATCTGCTGTGTTAAACGTGATTATATATATTTTTTTCATCATGTTATCCATAGGATTGAGAAGTCACCTTGAGAAAAAAAAAGAAGCATGTAACATTATCCTGCACAGAGTGAATGATGATATTAGTCATCTTACAAAAGAACAAAACAAAACATGACATCAAGGCGTGCCCTCACACGGTGATTTTACTGTGATGTGCTTCACGTACAAAAATATTGTTCGATACCATCTCGGCTAGTTAACACTCAACACAACAGCCGTGTTGCTACAGAGCTCAGTATGCTGCTAGCTAACCCCAGACCCTCATCAAGGCTGCGCTATGTACACCAAAACAGCTCACACACACGCAAACAAAATTCCTCTATACATAAGTTATGGCATTCACACACCCAGAAGGAAATACTACGCAACTGCAGCTCAAAATTAAAAAAAAATAATAAAACAGAACATAATTGGACCGTTTAAGGAAATCAAAGTGATTCAAATATAGGGGCTAAGAGAAGATTACACACACACACACACACATACACGCAGACGCAGACGCGCACACACGCTCACACACACATAAACAAGGTGATTGTTATTTACAACGTCAGCTTTGAAACGGTCTGTTTTGGTCCTTGCACACAAAACTCTAGGGTGACATCAGAGGGGCGTCACAAGGCCCGAAATATCACCAGGACTGCAGCAGGACTCACAGTGGTCGGGTTACAAGCCTCACTCCCGGTACGCTGTCAAAGTGATCGTAGTGTCGCGGCTCCAAATGTGCTGGAATACAGATTTGCTGCAGTCACGGTCGGGCGTTGGCTCGCTCTGACGGTCCCGTCCAGATGCCCTCCTCCCCTCAGGTGAGACGCTGACAAATCCCCGTCCTCCGACTGTAAGGACAGGTTGAATCCACATGGAAACAGACTCAAATATATGTCACAATGAAGCCATTGAGTCATTTATTTGCTGCTAGCATTCAGCCTGGAGCAAAAAGCTAATATGAGGGTGCGAAAATCCACAGGGCTAGCGAGGTGAGAGAGGAATGCTAACCGCTAACACAACAGAGTCGCCAGGCAGATTCACCTCACACCTGGTCTTGTGCTTTCATCACGTAGCCATATTAGCTTGTTAGCAAACCCATGTTATCAAAGTGACTTTTTAAGTGACGCACTATGATAAATGTTGACTGTCAGAGATTGTTTGTTCAATGGCAATCTCCTGAATGTTTGTTGCCAGTCTCCTCTTCCGCACAGACTCAGAGTCGTTATTGACTCTGTTGCTGGTGATGCAGTTAGTAACAAAAAAAAATCCATGAAAAACCCAAAACGTGACGTAGTTTTGGGTCCAGAAAATCAACTCCGCAGCTTTTGAAAAATGGAGCAAGTAAATCATGGAGTACACTGATAGAAAACGATGGCAAAGTGAATGTGAATTCAATAATAAAGTTGATAATTTTATTATATTGTGCTGACCTGCAGGACCCCAGGAGCTTCAGTAGAGTCCGATCTCGCTCAGGTTGATCTTGATGATGATGTCGGTGACGGCGTCGAACACAAACTGCACGTTCTTGGTGTCCGTGGCGCACGTCCAGTGGGTGTAGATCTCCTTGGTGTCCTTCCGCTTGTTCAGGTCCTCAAACTGGCACTGGATGTAAGCGGCCGCCTCCTCGTACGACTGCCCACCTGCGTCGCCGAAAGGGAAGAGGAGGTCTCGGTTACAGCAAAAGGCAGCGATTACATAAACGAATACCAACAAATGAATGTCAAGTTTGAAATGAAGGTTGCAATCATTTGCAAGCCATCTAACGCTGGGTTGAAAAGCTAGTTCCAAAAATTCCAATACATCAGATCTTTGATGTGGAGTCATTGATCAATTTCAATCCGCCGATTGAAATTGGTTGATTGATTTTTATTTTTATTTATATTTGTTTGAGGAGTCGCTTCACGTGACGAAGCGACTCGAGCAGTCAATGTCAATACAGGAAAAATATCCTATAATCCTCCGAGGATTCCAGATGAAACCAATGTGGAAAGCACAAATGGACTCAGAGTCTGAGAGGAGACGGATTATTTGACTGGGTTGTTAAATGATCAGCATGTGTCCAGATTTAAAGCACCCAGCACATCTGCAGGGCAGGTTGATCAGCAGAGGAAAACATGGCCAATTTTTTCATGTCTCTCTGCTCCTGCTGCTTGTCACACAACATTCATGTTGTGCACAAATTTAAAAAAGAAAATGACATTTTTTTGAAGATTTATGGCCAGGAAACTTTACGGCAACGAAACAATGAACCAAACACATGTTTCTTCACTTACACTCACTCACATACACAGACACACACACACACACACACACACACTCTCTCTCTCACCGCTATATTCCGGGTAGCAGATGGTGAGCGGGCTCTTGCTGATCTTCTCCTCAAACAGGTCCTTCTTGTTGAGGAAGAGGATGATGGAGGTGCGCGTGAACCACTTGTTGTTGCAGATGGAGTCGAAGAGCTTCATGCTCTCGTGCATGCGGTTCTGAGGGGAGAGAGAGAGAGAGAGAGAGAGAGAGAGAGAGAGAGAGAGAGAGAGAGAGAGAGAGAGCAGATGTAAAAAAAAGAAAAAAACACTTTGACATAAACACAGGGCTGCCGGACCAAATTACTGATTGGATTTCCTTTCATTTTTTTTTATTTCTATTTTTTGTGCTACGTGCGTGACGGCGGCCTGGGCGCGGCGGCATCCGGAGTCTTTTGAATTAGAGGCACGCAGCCGCAGGCAGCACTTAGCACCGGACCGAAGCGCCTCACGGAAACGGAAGAAGCAACAGGCGGCCTCGACCATGACGCAGCAGACGGTGCATTTTCGAAAGGCCCGTCCGAAGAAGTACCGGCGAAATCCGGCGTCACACCAACAGCCAGAGAGTTACCATCTCCTCGTCCTCGGCCAGGACCAGGTCGTAGTCGCTGAGCGCCACGCAGAAGATGATGCTGGTAACCCCCTCGAAGCAGTGGATCCACTTCTTCCTCTCGGAGCGCTGCCCGCCGACGTCAAACATCCTGCAGATAAAACACAGACAGACACACGGACACAGGGACACACACACACACACACATGCAGAGCTTGAATAATCAAATCTCAAGTGAATGAACTCATTTTACATTTAATGAAATTGGAATTTTAGTTTTATGAGGATTGGCACTCCCCGCAATCAGCTGGAAACACACACACGCTCACAGACACACACACACACACACACACATACACAATTGGCTATTAAACTGGCCCATACAGGAGAGTGAACACACAACACCTGCTGCTGCAGCAATTACAAATTTCCAGGAAGGGTTTCAGTTCCCCCCTTTGTTTTCTATCTTTTGGTTTCTGTGGGGAGGGCATTAAACAGCCAGGCCACTAAAACCCTATTTTCACAGAGCAAAAAAAAAAGAAAAAAAAGTCGGGGGGGCAGAGATGCATTTTGGGAATTGCCGCAAGCATGTGAAAACGCCATGGGAGGGGGAAATTCGCCCCATCATGCAACGTGAGCTGACTGGTGTTATGTAGGAAAGAGAATACGTGTCATTTAAATCCTCAGAAAGGAGAAAGGTGCATCCTTTCTTTCCTTTGGCTGGTTTAAAAAAATAAAAATCAACGCTTGTGATGTCACACAGGGCACTGATTCCTCTGCCAGGTCTGTACTGACTCATCAAATCCTTGGCTCCGCCCTCAGAGGCCTTCCAAACACATGGAAGGTCCACAAAGCATCAGTTTGAGCAGATTTTTTTTTTCAATAGGAGGCTGCAAACAGAGGGCTAAATAGAGGTTTGAAAGGTTCATTGCGCGAGGCTGCCTGAAAACAGGTGCGATGCCGCTAACTCACGGACCGGCTCTGCACATGTCCTGCTGTAATCATACAGCTGGTTTCATGAAAGGAGGCAGCAAACACAGGGCTAACTATGCTGTTTTCTGACAATTTGGGCTGATTCATCTTCAGCGGCCTCGAGTCAAAGGTGGTACTGACTTGAAGTAAAGGTCCTTGAAGGTGAAGTGAGTCTCCACGATGCCGGTGGTCTTCACCCGCGTGCGCAGGACGTCCTGCTGGGTGGGGATGTAGCTGGGCTGGCAGATCCTCTCCAGGTCGTTCAGGTAGCTGGGAAAAAAAAAACACATGAAACATGAGTTCAAAAATAACTGACGGCACAGAAGAAGAAGAAGAAGAAGAAGAAGAAGAAGAAGAAGAAGAGGATTCCTCTTCTTTTTTTTCTCCCCCTCTGCACCTGACGGAGGCTTCCTCCGACGCCGGCCCAGCCATACTAAATAAGGGCTCATATTTTTGGTGGGGCGATAAACAGGCCCTTGGCCTGAGTGAAAACAGACTAACTAGCCCCACTGGTTCCTCTCGTCTGGCAGAGGTGGACGGAGCTCAGCGGAGAGGAGAAGAGAGGAGAGGAGAGGAGAGGAGAGGAGAGGAGAGGAGCCGCCACTGTTTTCAAAACACACAGCGCGCCCTTCACACCGAGCTCCGCTCTGTTGGGGCAACCGCGGCAGAATTATTATCCAAGAATTTCCCCCTTAGACTTGATGGGACAGATAGCAGCCGGCGAGTCAAGTCAGCTGGAAGTCGACAAACTATTTCCACCACCGGCGCACAACAAGCTCACACACGAACAGCGAGTGACAAGACGCGTCTTGCACCCCCCTTCACGCCCTTAACGTGTGTGTGTGTGTGTGTGTGTGTGTGTGTGTGTCTTTTTTCTTTTGAAGTGTTACAGACGTGCACTCGAAGGAGGAAAAAGGAAAAAAATAAATCGTCCTACTTCGGGACGGAGGCCTCGACCAGGTGGTGACACAATTTCAAACTCTCCACAATGACTCGCTAGAGCGGTTTCACTTCCTCGGGGTTGAGCGTCAACACGTCTCAGTGACCAAAAAGAAAAGGGTTGGAAGACCGCTGTCCTAGATTTACTGGAAAATGTTTTAAATTGAGCCTCACCTCGGCGAAAGTGACTTTCGAAATGAATCAGCGACCTTTCAGGTGACCTCTCCAAAAACGGAGGGGGCGTAGAATTTTGCCCCCTATAGATGGGCTGCGGAATTAGTTTGTCAACATATCAACATATCGCATCGACATAATCATAAATAAATATCCTTATAAAATGCAACGTTCTGTGGGTTCATGCGTGTGGCTCTAGCGATGGTGATAGCTTGCGTCTCACCAACCCTAACCCTAACCCACTGCTAGTCTGCAACCGAGACGAGGCTCCTTACTAGGACGCCGAGTCGTTGAGTTGATATTCCCGTGACCGGTCGAAGCACGTCTGCACTCCGGCGTCGCCCCACAGCCTCTGGATCACGGCCGTCAGCTCGGCCGACATCACCCCCTCCTCGGCCGTGCTGGCCAGGGCAAACAGCTGCCGGGCGTCGTCCTGGCGACAACAAAGCAAACCCGTTAGCACCGGCGTTGAGCGGCCGACCCGACCCGACCCATCCCAACCCGCGCGTCGGGGGCCGATCCTCACCGCTCGCGCCGCGTCTCCGAACTCAATCTTTAGCCGTCCCATGGCCCTGATGATGGCCATGATGGACTGGATGGTGTTGCTGTAGACCACCACCTTGTACTGCTTGCACTCCTCTTCCGAGTAGCCGTCCTCGTGGATGATTCTGGCACAGAAACAGAGCAGACAGGCTTTAATTTTATGGTTGTTTTGTGTTCTTTTCGTGGGGGGTTGGGGTTCTAAACGGTAAATGTTTACCAGCTTAAACGACACACAGATTGCACACATTGGAAACGTCTCACGCGGCACTTTCATTAGCGCTGGAATGCGCGCTTTGGTGGGCATGCAGCATGCCTAATGTGGGAACTGGGTGAGTCTATTCAGGTCCTGCCAGGCTGCTGCTGGCCTCCAAGGCCATTGTTTGACACGTTACGCAAAAAAAAAAAAAAAAAAGGCTTCCTCCTTCCTGCTCAGCCCGAGCACACTAGGACGGGGGCCGGCTGCTCCTCCCCACCCCCAAAACCTCCCCGTGTTCACACGGATGGGCCCCGTGTTGGAATCGGCTGCTCCTCTAACAAACCTCTGACAACCTGCAGCTGAGAGATGGAACCAGACCCCGGGGGGGAGGTCGAGGTGGGGGATTGAGGGACTTACTTCATCTGTTTCACTATCGTGCTTTTTCCAGACTCGCCAGCACCTGGAAAAGAAGAAGAAGAAGAAGAGGGTTTAGCCACAAGACAATGTACCGTAACCTGTTTGGAAACTCAAGGAGAGAAGTGGCCCCCTCCCCAAAAGTGTAAGAAACGACAAAGCGGCATTGGTATCATTGGTACACCCCACCCGTTACCAAACGGAGAGGCCGCAGTAGCAATGACCGGCAGAAACAGGGCTTTCTCACGGGGGGAATCTTCGTGGTGTTTCAACACCAATCACATAAACAGGAAGCAGTTGTCATGCTTCTGGCTTGGTCAGTGTTTTTCCACTGGAGAGACGATCGCAGACATCACGTTGCTTAGAGCGGCAGCGAGCAGAAGGGGGCCATAAAAAAAAACACATACTTTTTTTTTTTTTTTTTTTTTGCAATAATGGGAACCGAGGAGAGCGGCGGCAGCTTCCTCTTTAGCAGCTAGCTCTGCGCTTTACAATTTCCCCTCAATTTCTAACTTCACGTTCAGGCCCCAAACGCCCACGTGGCTCTTTTATCGATTGAAATACTGTTCTCTCTTTGTGGCCTCTCACGCCCATCTAATCGAATCAGCTGACTAAAGTCTCTTTAATGATAATGGACTCGACCAATTTAGAATTCATCATCATGATATTAGCAGCCACTTAGCCAGGGTCGTACAGCTGGGAGCGCCATGGGGACGTCTCCTGTTGTGTGGAGGAAACGTTGTTATTATAAAGCTGCAGATGATGATTTTCTTTTTTTTCCTCCACAGAAATCAATCTGGAGATTATTTTCCATTTCACTGCTGGATACAAATGAAAAGTCCTGTAAAACACATAAAGGCAGGGCGAGACTCCAAACGAGGGGGTTTATCATTCTGGTTTGATGTTCCAAAGAGAAATAGTACACTCTACTTTCAGGCAACTAGTTCTTATTGCTACATCCCGGGTGCTAAAGAGTGTTCACGGAAAAAGGCCGCCTAAAACTTTAACTGTTAGCCTCTTAGCTTAGCTTAGCCTAGCCTAAAAGAACAGGAACAGAAACAGCTAGCCTCGCTCTGGCCTAAGTCACACTGCTAGCTTAAAACCATGTTTACAGTTGAACTCTTTGGCGTGTCAAAGAAGGTTTTCCGCTGTAGTACCGCCTGTGTCCTCTGGGACGTACACGCCTGTCTCACACTATCAAGAGCAACTTAAACCCTTGCAGGACTAATGACAGAGTTAGAACGCGGTGGTTCTTTAACCGTTTGCCACCTGTTGACTCGCTGCAGAATCAGCAATCTAAAAAAAAAAATGCATTTCTATATTTTTTCCACAACTCAGGAATTAAATCCGCCAAGACAATTCTAGCCCAAACTTCCGTACGCCCCTGGGGGGCTGAGTCTGAACTCGCTGCAGAGGCTCGTGCTAATGATCCACAAAGGAAGAATGAGGAATATTTGTGGCTGCTGCAACCTGGGGCGGCAGGCGGAAAAAAATGGACGTGCCTTGGACGGTGGCGCTGCGACACGTCCAGGTGGGAACCAAAGAAACAAACGAATCCTTGAAATTCTTTTTCCTTGAGCTGTCAGAGCCAAAAAAAAAGAGATTTACACCCACTCGCGCTGACAGGCAGGACGGGACAGACTGTGTTGATGCCGTTCCTTTCGCCGCCTCTCTGGCTCGTGGCACTTTTCTGGCTCTTCGTCAAGTGCAGCTTCCTGCTAGTTCACGTCCCCCGACTTTGAAAAAAAAAGGGTGGGGGTCTGGCAGTGTTATCCAGGCTGAATATTAGGAGTCACACTCACTCCGAGCCCAGACTGGCTTAACAGGGATGTAAAAGGCTGGGGTTTTTTTCTTCCTTTTTTCCTACTTTTCATCTACTTGTGGTCAAATAAGAATGCATTTTCCTTGGAAGGCAGCGTCGGCTCTCCGGCTCTGTGGTTCCAAACAAAGAGGCCCCCGGCCTGCGCTGCTCTTTGTCTCGCCGCTGTAATTCTCCTGTTCCAGTGCAAGGCACGGAGTGCAAGCGAGGCACTGCCTGGAAAAAATCCACATCTCCCTCCTGTCTGCGGTCGCTGATTTAGCCGCCTAGCCGCCGTTAGACAGAGTGAAACGTTGCTCCGCATTAGCAGGCTAGTTCACTGCAGGTATTGTGTTCACGACATTAACATAAATCGATGCCAAGGATGGAAACCGAATCCCTTCGGTATCGTGGGCACGATGCAGAAGGCAAGAAGAAGAAGAAGAAGAAGAAGAAGAAGAAGAAGGAGAAGGAGAAGGAGAAGGAGAAGGAGAATAATCTCGGTTCTTGCCAAATCCAGCGAGATAGCAGAAATAAAAACGACGACAACAAAAATGACTGGAACACAAAGGAGAAAACATGCCGATGAATATCTACACGTTTTGAAAGGATCCAGAAGAAAAAACCAAACCTAGGAAAGTGGTTTGAGAGCCAGAGCCTCTGTGAGATCTCGTGGGATTGTGAATAAACAGCGTTCCGTTTCTGCCACTTCACACATTTGAATCTCTTTTAAGATTTTTTCCAGGGTTGCGACTTAACACTTGCGACTGTCTGCTCATCAAAACTGAGAGATAAAATCTTTTGCTCGTCGACAGACAAACCGACAATTGTCTGCAGGAAGAGCGGAACTGAATCTTTTAAAAGCGCCAGCGGCTTATAATAGGCTTGTGTGTAACTGATTTTTGCGATCTTTCGCAATAAAAAAAAGAAAAGAAGATCTCATGCCGCGTGCGTCGCGATCCAGCACTACTGTATCCCATCAGCTGCCGACACAGCTTCAGGAGGCCGCACGTGAACGTGGTGACGGCTGTATTTGATTTCCCGCCGGCCCGATCTATCGGCGACTGCTGCAACACTGCTGCAGGCCAGATGTGATCAGATTGCAGGAGATTGTGTTACCGCGGGGCCTGATGGAGAGAGCTGAAGTCACTCTCAGTCCGAGTCTCTTCTGTCTTTACGCTTCAACATTTCAGCCACGTAGCTGTTTCCTCTTCCTGCTGTATTCATTGCACAATATTTAACATCCTTGAACTGATTGGTCTGGTTGTATTCTTCTGACCGGTTTCACATAGGGTTTTCTTTAAAGAGCAATCATGACGATTTCAGATGAAAACGTGTAAAATCCTGCTGCCTTTGAAGGGAGCGTTTGTTCAAAATGTTTTGCAAATAAAAGTGTCTCTCTTTTCACTTGTAAGGCAGCTGGATTTGTACAGATCCCCCCTGCCGGTCAAACATGAGGGGACCAATCAGCTTCCTTTGAGGGGAAAGAGGCAGGAGCTGCAGCAAAAGAGCAAAGCAAATATGAATAATGGCAATGAAATGCAAATATAAAGATCTGGGTCAGCGAGTCAGAAACTCTTAAACCACAAAGGGCTGGTTAAACTTCTTTTTTTCTCTCTCTCGAGCGTTACGTGATGGCAGCTCTGATTATTGACAGGAGGCGTTTCTGCGTGTGAGCATCATGACTGAACTGCTGTTGAACTGACTGGTGCAACCCAACAGCGGCCTGAAACTGCTCAGCGCCTGCTCTGCGGCACAGCAGCTCCTATATCAGCAGTTTAATCTTTCCATATGTTGGAAACTGGACGATGGCTCGCAGATGTCAGCGCGTCATCACGTGATCGAAGCGTTCACGGGGAAGAAAGGGAAAGAAAAAAGGGGAAGAAAAGCCCCTCAGGGTGAATCAGGTACTCATTTACAAGCCTCAAAACTCAAAGTCCGCAGACAGCCAGGTGGGCGTTGCCGCCGCGGAGGACTTGGTTTGAGCGGCTACAAAACAGGACGTAGACATAAATCGCCTCACACAAATAAAACTGAGAGAGAGAGAGGGAGAGAGAAAGCTGGGGGAGAACTTCCTGTTAGAGAGCTGAGGAAAAAAAACAAAAAAACGTAGAGTGCCGTTGGTGTGGGAGCATTTATTAATTCCCCTGACACATCTGTGCAGACCACACCCACTGTGCCAGTGTGTGTGTGACTAAATTATACTAGCAGGCAACGCAATTATGCACGCCAGGGACCGGCTCAACCGTGGCACTGTGTCGAAATATAGACCAAGACCTGAGCGAGGCTGCTGATGTCATCTCGGCAGGCTGAAATTAAAATGTCAGCAAAAGTTTTTTTTGTTTTTTTCCCCCTGTTTGTTTGTTTTCCAAAATAACAGAGAGAGAACCGTGGTCGCGTCGTCTAAGTACAGGTGGGCCAAAGGGAAGAGTCACGAGCGCCGGTTTAATCTGGAAACACCCTGTTAGCCAGATTACAGATTCAATCCATTAGTTAATCACATGAAAAGCCACCGGCGGTGTCTCTCGGGTGATTAAAGCGAACGTGCACAAGCAATTTTTGGAAGTATGAACTCAATGTAATTTCACATTGAGACTCACAAAGACGGAACCAGATGCTTTCCTGTTAACATCTGATGACTCAGATGTGGTTGTAATGCGCATTCTTGATGCTAATCATCAGGGTTTGTTTTTTTTTTATCACAATACAAAAAACTGCTTTTCCCAGACACTATTAAAAACAAACAAAACTGATGACAGCTGAAAAGGCAGGTCCACATGCCTTTTCAGCTCCGCATGCACACCGTATGTGTCCGGACTTGCACGAGCATCCACTGCCAATGACTGTAAAAGTTTGTGGACGCAGGCCGTTGGGACGGGGCTGGGGAGCCTCGAGTTGTTTGGTGACAAAGACGAGTGAAAGGAAAAGTACGAGAGCCACGGTGGGGTCAAGGGGACACACATTAGACCACATCACCACCACCACCACCACCAGCAGCACTACCACCAACATCTGGTTCACTTCTGCTGTGTCAGAGGGGGGAAAAAAGATGAGCCTCAGCTGGAACACAGAGAAAGGAGTAAGTGGAGGAGGACGAGGAGGAGGAGGTGGGGATGTCTGGGAAAAGATAAACTAAAGGCTGGGCTGGACTGGTGGGAGTGTAGAGAACCTCGGCACCGATGGAGGTCTGAGTGTGAGGAAGGTGTGTGTGTGTGTGTGGGGGGGCAGCCTACCGAGCAGCAGCAGCTTCACCTCTCTGGAGGACTTCTCTCTGTCTTCGCGCAGGTTCCTGTCAATCATCTTACTCCTCTCCACCGCCGCCTTGTCCTCGGCGCTGATCGTGCAGCCCATCTCCCTCTTTCTCCCTCTCAACGGGTGCGTCCCGGTTATCAACTCTGTTTCTCCGTTTCTCTGCAAAGATTTGTATCCTTCACGCCCTTTCTTAGGGCGCTTTCCAACGCCGTTCCAGCAGCTCTTCTGGGGAGACGCGCGGCTGAACTTTTCCCCCCTGGCCGGAGGAGGAGCCCCGGGGTAGCGGCAGCGGCGAGAGGCGTTGGCACCGGAGGCTCGACGGTCCGGAGGTCCCGCAGCCTCGCTCCCAAAGTCAGGGCAATTAAAAATAATCAAAAAGAAAAAAGAAAAAAAACACTCAGTGATCAGTCAAGATATCCAATCCAACCTTCTTAGAATGGGAAGAGGCGAAAACCAACAAAAACTCGTTAAAAGCACTGAAGGACTTGAGAGCAGCGCCAGCAGCAGGATGTGTTGAAACATGCGCCCGTCAGAAACGAGGACGAAGCCTTTACCGGATTTTCGCAATCAAGTCGACGGGACAACTGTTGCTGCTGCTCCTGCCGCTGCTGCGCAATAGTCCAGCTGATCCAGCTGCTGAAGGGGGTGTCACGGCGAGAGATCTGCACGCGCCGCCTGCCGACATCTAGCGCGCACCCCGCGGGAGCGCGCGACATCAGGGAGAGAGAGAGCGAGAGAGAGAGAGAGAGAGAGAGAGAGAGAGAGAGAGAGAGAGAGAGAGAGAGAGAGAGAGATCATTGACACGTTACACATCGTGGTGAAAAAGCTGTTTCTAGCTGGCACTTCTGACCGGACACAGAGTTTGAAATTATACCATGAGCAATTAGTAGGAGCATTAAATATCCACAGATGGGGATCCAATAGTCATGTTTTACTCTATGACTGATCATATTTGACACATTGAAGTCATATTTCCGTATTTGAAAACACAACCCCCGGAAATGTCTATTTTATTTTATTTTTTTAATGTCGTATTCAACGACGTCTCAGTTACGAGAGAGGATTTAGGCCACAAGAAAAGAAAAAAAGTTTTCATTATGAGCTTTAAGTTGAAATGTCTTGAATGGAATAAAAGTTTCGTGATAAGAGTCGACGTAAAAAAGACGAACTTTCCTGAATAAAATGTGTGTGTGTGTGTGTGTGTGTGTGTGTGTGTGTGTGTGTGTGTGTGTGTGTGTGTGTGTCACAAATCCTCTTCCGTCCTCTGTTGCCGGAGTGCTAAAGCGTTACAGCGGTGCGCGCTCCCGCGAGATGTACGCCAGACTCGGCAGGCACGTCAAACTCGGCATGACACCGATAGGCAGCGGGAACGCCGAGGCACTCTGAGGTAGAGGGGCCGACGGGAAATGTAGGCGTTGGCCGTCTTCGCCAGTTAAAAAACAAAGAGGGGGTGGCCTCGAAGTTTGCATTGAAAGTGAATGTGACATGTATTTTTTTTAATAGTTATTTACAACAGAAAAAACAGGTATACAAATAGACGTAATAAAAAAGTTTTGTGAATGAAGTCTAGAGAAACTTTACTTCACAGTCGGGCGGCACAGGGAGTGTTGAAGTGTGGTGTAAGAGCGCCTCTCTTTGGAGCCACGACTGAACTGCAGGCGGGGATTTTTACTGGAGCGACCGCTTTGCATTGAGTTTGTGGTTGTGACGCGTCCAGGAAAGGAGAGGGAGCTGCGAGGACAGAAAATACAGCTATTAACACGTATGCATAATATGTTTGAGAGGATATGGACCAAAATGACTGTCTATGCATCTATCTATGCCACACATTTCTAAGGCATGAATGCATGTATCAAGCGACTACGGTAGTTGTGCTTTAAATGCTCGTGACATGTATTTTTTTTTGTTTTGTTTTGTTTAAAATCAAAACTGACTTCTTGACTTCATAAATGATTAAAAGCAGATAACACGTGTTCACGAAAACAAAACAAAATAAACAATAGATAATTAAATAAAAGCCTCCGATGTCTGACTGCACCGTGTGGCCTCCAATAGAGGCATAATAGGGGCATCCGTCCAGGAGCACCATCACCCGGGTTCTCCTGAAGGTCGGGCTGTTTGAAATGCTTCTGTGCGCCGCGGGGGGGGCGGCCCCTCCACGACTCGACATGAAAGCCATGAGTCACTCCGTCCGGTGGGAAGCAACACCAAAGAGGGTAAATGAGGAAAATGGAAATGGCCTATGGAGCCATGGGAGATGTTAGCGGTAGAATTTCTCTTCTGATATTATATGAACTCACGTTTTAAAATTCCCATATTATATCATTTTATTTTTATGCATTATTTATCAAAACCTGAGAAAAATAACAAAACCAATCGGTAGGTGAATTCAAACAAAATACACAATCTCTCCGACGAGGAAAAACGTTGCTCTAAACGAAATCAATTCGAAGAGTAAAAATACAAACGGGCAAAAAAAAAGTAGCACACGTAAAATAACACAAACGCTGATTATCAGACATTAACTGCACTCTCCGGCTTTGCTGCGTTGAACGAGACGAGCTAATGGGGAACAGGTGAGGTCAATCAGGGCGAAGAAGATTAATCAGACAAGGCGGGAAACACACAAGGGAAGAGCAAGCCCTACCGACATATGAGGGAACTGGGTTTCAAAATAAAACAGGAAGTCAAGAGACAATAAACAGAAACTAAACTAACACAAAAACCAGCACGTGACATTATATGTATCCAAAAATGCATGCATATTTAGTGCATATGTTTAGTGCAAATATGTAATGCATATTTAGTCCTGTGTGGACAGACCAAAACACAATTGGTTTTAAGCTTAGTGCTAAAATGAATCATCTCAACCGTCCAGATGTCTAGAAAGGAACAAAAACAAGGCGTGGGAATATAGTGAATCCCCTTGTGACATCACAAGGAGACAAAGAAGCCAGGTAAGAACTTTCTTTTTTTCTGAGGAGTTGTCTGACAGGTCAGAGACACAGATTACTGCTGGTTCCAGTCATTATCGGCATACTTTCAAATTGGATTTCTGCTGCACTGAAAATTTGCACCCACATAACGGGTGTTGATATGACAATAATAATAATAATAATAATAATAATAATAATAATAATAATAATAATAATAATAATAATTCAGCGGCCATTATAGTGTCACTCACAGCACCTCTACCACATCACATGCACCCAACAGTCTCACTGACTGACTGACTGACTGACCCTTAACTTCCTGCCCTCCATCAAATGTCACTTGTCTTTCATCCTGGCCTCGGAGCTTTGGTCGTCATCTTTGACATCTGTTGGAGCCACCAGCGCGCGCGCACACACACAGTGAAAGAGAGTGAGAGAGAGAGAGAGAGAGAGCGAGATGATGTGAACGACGAAAGTCAGGACAATTGTTTGTTATTGTGGTTTTAATTGTTTCAATGAAGGTTGAACAAATGCACAGGGCTTTATTAACATGCGCTGGAAAGAAGAGTCCTCTCAACCAAATGAAATCCAGAAGAAGGGGGGAAAACAGGGTTTGAAATGGACCTGTTGAATTTCCTGATGATTTATAACAAAAAATGAATATAAGATAAACACTCCGTTTGTATCCTTGTGATCAAATAGTGGCAGAAATCAGATCCCAGGAGAAGTTTGATCCGTTTTTCAGTGGTAAACAGCCGCTGCGGTGACGTGGATCCACTTGACTGAATGAAACATTGATGTATGAGTGATGAATCCCTGATGGTTTCAAACTTTCCAACTTCATTAAATACAAAGACACTGAGACCCGAGAGGATAGTCTGCTGCTTTCTGAGTGGTGGCTTAGTCAATCTTTCATCATCATTATGATGCCTAAGACACATTGATATTGATGCAAAAAAAATCTAATCTAATTCTATTTTACAAATCTAATGCCTTGCTTGTATTGGCAGACATTTCTGAAGCAAATTGAGCTAATTTGCCTTGTGTGCAACTGTATTTGGTCCTTCAGCAGAATTCAGACAACTTAGTGGAACAAAGTGCGACGACAAGACACCCCCCCGCCCCAAATCCCCTTACACAACTGAGTCTAAGGAGTCGCCGAGTCGCAGATTGATCACAGAGAAACCCTGAAGAACATGGTGTCTCCTGAGACAAAGCAGCCTTTTTTCTTTCTGCCCTGACTTCCAGCGAAATGCACCAGCCCTCCCACCCATCCCACCCCCCAAACCTCCCTGAGCGCCTTGTGGGGTGGGGTGGTGGGGGGTGGGAGGGGTGTCTTGTGATGCCGTCCAAAATAGAGAGAACAAAAGGAGAAAATGAGCTGGAGCACCATTCCCTGGGCGATTGTATGGGTGCAGCAGTAATGGGTGGGGAAGGGGTACAGAGGAAACCCTTATTATCAATCAACATGCATATTTAAAACACAATGTATGGGGGGCTTAACAGGTTTTTTTTTAGTTACAGGGCCAACGATTGTTAGCTAAGCCGTTAGCACTGAGCTACAGGAGCAGCAGCAGAAGCAACATTTTACCTTCTTTGGCGCGTCTGTGTGTAAAAAAAAAGTCAAAGAAAAAAAACGTGTTTGTGTTCCACCTGAGATCAAGAGAGCGACCATCACCTGGCACCTGGCGCACGGGTGCGAGGCTTGACATATAGCGCTCGCGTTGCCCCACCTGTTTGCTCTGTAGCCACAACAAGCTGGGCCTGTTTTGAGCACAAACACGGGCACGCTCGCGTTGCCCCTGTGTTTACCTGTAAACAGCAGACAGCCGGCAGACACGGCGGGGATGGCGCGGGCCGAAGAAGAAGCGCCTGCCTGCAGCCGAGTTGACGTCTGCGCCCAGGCCGCAGCCGCCACAGCAGTCGCCGCTAACACTGCGGTCGGCACCACAGTGTTGGTCTTTGAGCGGGAAGGTGGGGCAATCATGAGTTGCAGAGCTGCTGAAGAGGATTTCTGTTCGGGAGGTGATGATCACAAGACCCGGGAACAGATGAACATGATTATAACGTTCCGGGAAACACTGTTAAAAATACGACCCGGTGCGCCAGCTGCTTTAGCTTCGGTCACCAAAGCAGCAGCAGCAGCTGCGGGCCAGGCCTTTACAAATTTCACGGAATATTCCAAAGTCTGCTGGTAGTTTTGGAGGGAGGCAATCTAATAGACAGCACCAACAATTAACATACTTTTACTTAAATAGCTTTACTTTCACCACTTCCTAACGGACACCTCTACCACATCACAAATAATTTCAGATATTTATTTTTTTGGTCCCAATAAAATTTTAGATTGTTCAAGATGGTTTGAAACGCTGAAAAACAATCTGTTCTGTTTTTCGAAAATCTGCCACTCGTTCAGCTAATTGATTGTCATGTCTAAAAACACAGATGTGAAGGAGAACATCTAAATAAATAGAGGTAACAACCCAAAACATGAAGATAATAAAGATTTCTGTCTGATTCTGTACAGTGCCTTTCCTCATAGAGTTTGACAAACATTAAATGGAACCCAAATCTTAAGGATTAAAAAAAAATGATATATATTTATATTTATATATTTTTTTGTCATTTTTTTTTTCTTACAAAAAAAGGCTTGTCTTAATGGCTCTTTCAGGTTTTTGTAAGTTGTGAAAAACAAAATAAAACAAGAATAAAGTCAGTTTGCTGGACTGTGGTCAGAGGAGACACGCAGTTACAGCTCCGGCACAGTTTTGCAGCAGTTGCTGTCTGACGCACGCAGCTGGCTGCTGCGCTGCTGCCGCTGCACAAACTCCGAGGTCTCCTCAAAGACCTGCCCTGGGATGTGGAGCTCAGCTGGCGTGCCAGGCCGAGGAGTCTCGGCAGTGGGCGCCCCGTGCTTACCCTCCTCTTCTTCCTCCTCCTCGTAGCCGCCCAGGCTGTAGGAGTTGCAGGGCTCCAGATTGCATCCGGTCCCCGCCAGGAACTGCAGGAAGTTCTCCTCGATGGAGGCCTCTCGGCTGGGCAGCTGCTCGGCCTCGCCGGGCCCGGCCCGCTTGAAGAGGCGGGCCAGGTGGCGGGCCAGCTCCTCGCGGATCTGCCGGTTGAGGCAGCCGTAGAAGAAGGGGTTGGACGTGAAGCAGAAGTAGCCAATCCACGTCACGGCGCTCTCCAGCTGCGCCAGCAGGGCGGGCGAGGCCGATACGGCCGCCGCATACAGGTGGAAGGAGAAGTACGGCAGCCAGCAGCAGAAGAACTGGCCGCCCACCGCCAGCAGGACCACCGCCGCCTTCCCGCCGCTGAAGGTCCTCTGGGGGGTGCCGCGGGCGCCGCCCAGGCTGGCTGCCACGGTGGAGCGGCTGCTGGCCGACTCGGAGCGCTGGCGCGGCGTGTCCGTCCAGGTGGGGAGGGGCCCCTGCTGCATGGCCGCCACGCGCGCCACCTTGAACATGTTGCAGTGCACCACCAGGATGACCAGCATGGGGCACAGGAAGTAGGCGAAGGCGAAGAAGGCCATGAAGAGCAGGCGCACCGCCCGGGCCCCGGACCAGTGCAGGGAGCAGGAGTTCTGCCCCTCCAGGAGGATGAGAGGAGGCGGCGCCCCCTGCAGGTCCTCGCCGCCATCGCCCTGCAGCAGCCAGCCCAGGAGGGGCAGCGCCGACATCAGCGCCGCCTTGGCCCAGATGGCCGCCACCACCGCCGTCACCACGCCCACCGTCATCTTCACCTCGTGGCGCATGGGGTGCACGATGTAGTAGTAGCGCTCCACGTTGATGGCACAGATGGTGAGGATGCCGGCGCTCACCAGGCACACGCTCAGGCACACGTAGCCGCGGCAGAGCGCCTCGTCGGCCGCCACCGCCACGTGCTCCGACAGCATGCCCAGTGGCATCAGCACCAGCGCCGCCAGCAGGTCCACCAGGCACAGGTGGAAGACCAGAGCGAACTTGCGCAGCTGCGGCGTCCGGCCGATGACCGCCATGACGGCCAGGTTGCCCACCACCGCCAGCACGTCCATGAGCAGCATGGCGCACAGCGCCAGCGAGCGGCCCAGGTCGCCGTCGGCGCCGCCGCCGCCAAGCGTGGCGCCCGCCGCGGGGAGGCTCACATGGGTGGAGTTGGCGGGCGGCGGGTCGTCCCAGGAGGGGCCGGGCGTGACGGGGCGCTCCATGAGAGGGCGGGGCTGTGAAGAGGACGAGGAGGAGAGAGTCTGCTGGACTTCACGGGCCCATCACCCATCCTCCCCTCGTCATAGGGCGCGGCCGAGATCCTCGGGTGGTGGCGGGGTCATGGGGTCACGGCCATTGGCGGGTGAGTGTCGCTCGCCGAGACCTGAGAGAATTTTAAAGGGGAGATTATGGGAGCGTGAGACGGACGTAGTCTTTAGTTGGTCTAGTTTGTTGTCCTACACACTTTTGGGAGTTTGTATTGAAGATAAAGAGAAAGTCTGATTTATTTGAAGCTGCTAGTTAGACTGGAACTAAAGATTTCTTGTACAAAAAAACAGTAAGAAAAAACAGAAACACATGACCAGAAAGGGCCTGAAGGGCGGCAGTCTGAAGATTTTGGAAGATTTTACACTCCAATGACAGGAGGTAAAAAAAAATAATAAAAAAAACTGTGTTTCAGTCAGTCTGAGCTACTGCTGCTTCAAACTGGGGCCCAATCGGGGGGGAAAGAAATCATAGCAGGCAATACAAAAATAAAGAAACAAAACCCCCGCTGGGACGCAGCTTTGGCCTCGCACTGCAGCTGTGAAGCCCTCAGACTCGGTGGAGCTCGCGGTCGCTCGCATCTGGGATCAGAACTGACTTTCACTTTTGACATCTGCATCCTCAGATGTGTGTTTCCAGGGCAGCCAGCGGCCGCGGGGGAGAAACTCAAAAGTGTAGCGTGGACCATATGTCCCCCTTCAACACAGCCGAGGCACTGGATGATAATTTGCAGAACGTCGAAGCGTTCGGCTGAAGTGACGTGAGGAGAGGACGGACTCGTCTCCGGGGAATAAACATAAAATGTCCAACTATTAAATTGTTTTTTTTTTGAAGAATGCTTTATTTTTATTTATTTATTTATTTATTTTTTCTCCAATTTTTACAATTGTTTTACACTTCTGACTTGTCGAGGCCCCATACTGTGTTTACCGTCACAACCTTACCTGGACACAACCCCACACACACTCTCTCACACACGCACACACACATGCGAAAGCAGTGCAAAACAGGTGCTGCACCTTTGGTACATTTCCAAAAACCCTTGTACACCTGCATGTGCAAGTTTTCCATTTCATAACTGTGACAGTATTTACCCCCGCGAGGCGCCCGTTCCCCTCCGTAGGCCCGGAGCACAACAAGCACCTGACAGACACGAGTGGACGGCCTCCGCTGATGAGGTCAAAGGGTTACAGTCACCTTCAGCGCCAATAAGAAAGAACCGCAAAAACAACAAATCAACTTAATGTTGCCGTGGTGAAGCGCTGCGGGGATTCTTAGTCTAATCAGCATTGATTGCCGCTGAGTCCAGGGTCACTTAAACCAAACAATCCAAGTGCTGCATCACGAAATATTCCGGTTCAGTTTAGCCATACTGAGAAAAAAAAAGCAAGCTTCAAAAATGAAAAGAAAAATTTTGAAGTAATAAAAAAGCAGTAAAACAGAAGTTTAGATACTGGATCAGACTCGTGAGGCAACGTTTCTTCCGTTTCTTGCAGTCGATTCCGTGGAAGCAGCACAGCAGCACAGCGCATAGTCAGGACCGTGCACATGACACAGAGTTCTAGCAAAAAAACACATTTTTGTCCCCGGCAGCAGCCGCAGCAGCAGCAGCGAGAGGCATCCAGGAGTTTAACATCCAGAAGCTGCCGGAGGAGGTGGATACACTCAGACCGAGTGACGGAGGTAAGTCACAGATCTCTTCCCACCTTTTTTCCTGCATCCTAACTTCCACATCAGAGAATAGTAAGCGCACACGCACACGCACACACGCACCGCTAGGAGATGCGAGCAGCTGACCTACCTCTCGCTTCCTGCCTCCTGTGCAGGTTTCAGAGTCTGCCGACGGAGAGAGCGACCTGTTTCGCTTCCTCTCCCACACACACAGCAAACGCACAGTGACACGCCACACGCGCACACAAGCACGTCACCGGCGGGGGAGGGTGGGCGAGGGGGAGGAGGAGAGGGAGGAGGAGGACGAGGAGGAGCGGGGGGTGCTCCTGCGTCGCCTCCTCACCTGGACCCTTTCATCTCATCATCACTGGCCCACCGTTCACAAAGTGACTGCCAACCCCCCCCGCGCCCCATCCCCTTCCTTTCACTACACAGCCACACACACACACACACACACATGCACACGCACACCCTCGACCCTGGTCCCCTCCAGCCAAGTCTTCAGTCCAGGTGGTAGAGCAGCAGCAGCAGTAGCAGCGGCAGAAGGAAGAACAACACCAAACATATGATACAAGGGCTTCTGTCTTGTAGCATGTGACATACACACACACACACACACACACACACACACACACACACACACTGGGCTACTGCAGAGCCGTGCAGAGCAGACAGGCAGACAGGCAGGCAGGCAGGCAGGCGGCGGCTGCGTTGACGGCGGCGGCTGGGAAGGCAGCCGCGCAGCCCCCTCCACTGGGTCTTAGTGCCTTTGCATCCTCCCAGCATCTCATTCAGCCGGTTCGTCTCAGGTGGCACCAACAACCTGCATCCAATAAGTGAGGGAGAAACAGGGGGCTGGGGATGAAAAAACAAACAAACCAAACAATCTCTCCATGGATTGGAATTCCTCTAATTCTCTGTCCATCGGAGAAAAGCCGCCTCACGCGGGCAGATTACTGGTTTGTGAAAGAATCCCGGCGGTTGATGTTAATGAGCCGAGATTAGCATCTAGGAAAAGCCACACGACATGCATGACACGCTCACCCAGAGTGTTTTTAGCCCAGAGGATTGAGTTTGTTTACGGTGTGAGGCGTCGGATCGAAGCCATTGTGCACTGCAGATATTAATCTCTGGCGTGTTGCAGGAGCCCCAGCAACCCCCTCACAATATTTTGTCAACAGCAGAGTTATTGAGTGAGTGACATTATTGAAGTGAGATTAGGGGGCTAAACAGGTATTTCAAAGGAGGCATATATCGATGAGAAGATGCTAAAAGATTTTTTGAAATGATCATGAAGGGCCTTAGTTTTTTTGAAGGTTTTAAAGCTGTTAACTGAGATTAATAAGATAAAAAGTCAATGTTTAAAATGACAATAATATGCATGTAATTGCATATTTTCGCTAGCATCTTTGTCGTGCGGATTTAATTGCGACTCGGCAGGAGTTTTTTTGTGCTTGTACATACATACAAGTTTATGAATTGCTCAAGATACAAAACCACAGTGGAAAGGAAATATGAAATGTGAAATGACACAGATGAAATAGTTGTAATAATAAATTGGACCTCAGCTTCTTGGAATTTCATCTTTTTTACTTTAAATTTTAAGTACAAGCAGGATTGGGGGGGAAAAAAAATTGTTCGATTTGACGGAACCCCCCCGAAAACCGTGACAGACTTGGGGCTGGTGCCCTGCTCTCGATCGCACCAGCTGTCTAACCTATCGCAACCCAAAAACGTCTAAATTTAGAACACGTCTGGCCCACTTCCTGCACCTCGGCACAACAAAACGAGCACGTTTCGGTGTCAGCGAGGGAGAGGACCGCGTCACTCCGATCAGCGCAACAACCCTTTACAGACAGACAGAGGGGGAGTCGCAGTAATAGTACCCATTTGGCTGATTTAATAATAGTAACGTGCTTTGGACACAACAAGTAACCTTTTGACGTATGGAGGTGGCTGTTGTATCTGTCAACTGGGCCTTTTTTTCCCCACTTTTTTTTTGTTGCTCTCCATAATTCCCCTCTGTGTATTCCCTTTGTCTCGCCGTTTTATTATTAGGTTTCCCTCGTCTCAGTCGACGCTCTGAAAATTGCTTATCCCCTCCCTCAGGATTCGCATGAATGGGCAACACATCAGCGTGTGACATCTCTCTTTCATGCGCTGTGTTTTCTAGCCGGAATCCATTCATTGGACGAGTGAGAGAGGGAGAGAGAGAGAGAGAGAGAGAGAGAGAGAAAAAAACATGAGGTCATGAGTCACCATTCTGTCTCTCTGGAATCAATCAAGGCGCTCATTTATAGGCGATTGGTCAAAGTCATTTGTGGCCGCTCCGAGATAAGGTGAGGTGCTGGCCCCTCCCACCACCTATTTACAGGATAAATGGAATCAAACCGAAAAGTGTTGCAGTGTTGTTTTGGCATCGACCCTCGCCGAAAAAGCCTCAGTGGCAAAAAATAAATAAAAAAAAGATGGAAATCTCCTCCGGAATGGTTATTTATGTACATACAAAAAATGCTTTATTAACGATGATGACGAGGGATGACGCTTTGAAGGCAACCGGAGCACAGCGGAGTCTTTCTTCTTGTTTGTTAACGTGTCTGCTGCCCTTCAAGCTCTGGTGTTGCGTTTTGTGCGTGCGTGCGCGTGTGTGCGTGTGTGCGTGTGTGTCCTGTGACTGAGCTCGTGTCTTGAGGTGTTGAATAACGACAGAAATAGCAGATACTTGCTCACGCCGGCAGCGCTAATCACAGGGGAGAGGGGGGGAAATACAATGGTTTCCACGGCAACCCCCGACTTCAGCCTCCCCACCTTCCACTCGCGCCCCTTCTTACCCTCCTCCTCCTACTCCTCCTCTTCCTCCATCCCCTCCCACCCCAGTTTCTCCTCTACAGTTTCTCTGCAGCGTACACGTGTAACACACACACACACACACACACATACACACACACACACACGCACACACACACACACACACGCAGAGAGAGGCTGTCAATGATTATTCTCACCCTTGGCGTTTCTTGCTTTTTCTCAGGGAACACAGGTGGGATGCCTCACGCTCAATTACAGCTGCTATTCAGACTCTGGTTTCTACAGTGCAATGTCAGGCCGCACCAGTAGGAGGAGCTCTTACGACTGTTGTGAACTACTAAAGGCGGCTGCTCAGGTCCTCTCCTCGCCAGGCCTCGCTACCACTTGATTCACGCTCGCAGGCCAGTCGGTCCTGGACGTAAACACACTGTTGTCGGAAATCTCCCGTGCCAACAAGCGTTGGACGTGTGTGAAATTTTGATCCTAGGATGCCGAAGGCAGTCAGTCGCTGCAGACAGCGCAAACATCTGTGCTGCAGGCGCGGCTATTTTTGATATTTTGTTGGGTCTGAATAGGCTTATAGGCTTAAGTGACTTAAGTCCTGCACTTATGATGTTACTGGGTGTCAATCACCCCGATACATTCACACAATATAAAAAATAAAAATAGAACAGAGTCACCCACTAGAGCGCAGTGAAAAACTGTTTCCCTCTCTCCCATCACCAGCAACACCTGTCACTCGTCTGCAACCACTTTACCTTAGCCAACCATTACGCCACCAAGTGGTCGGAGGACAGTAGTGCCCAGTGAAGCCTCGTCTGGTGTCTGCATGTCCAGAACTTTGTAAAAATCAATCAGCAATCAAGTGTACCTGATTTATTTTGTTAAATTGTTTCTATGTGTATAGATGAAAATCCGTTTATTTATGTCATCTTTGTAGATTTCCCTTTTAACACACGTTCAGGATAATAAAGGGAAAGATTTTAGTATGTATGTATACATAAATGTGTGTGTGTATCTGAGTTATTAGAATTTTACAGGAAAATAAAACAATAAACTGATTTGATTATTGTCTGAATTATTCTTCTCATTCTCACCTCGGGCTTGAAACAGATGGGAAACATGATTTTGGACTTCCTATTGGGGATCCTGGGGAAACCTGCCCAGGTTTGATTTACCACTGTGACTCTCTGAAGTGTCAGACAGACATTCTGTTGGTCTCTCTGTTGGTTCCAGGTTGCTTCTGTCAGCTTTTCCAACACTCCTCTTCTCTGGAGCCCATCATCACACAGAGCCTGCAATACAAACAAACTAGAGCTGTTACATGAAACAAATAAATTCAATACCAGGAATAAACAGAATTGGTTTCAAATATTTGAACCTGAACTCCAGCGTCCAAAAATCACTTTTACTTTAACTTAACTTATCAAGTGGGCTGGAAAAACGCATCGAGTCCACGGATGCTCAGTGACTCTTTTCGCTGGCGCACATTTTATTGTGAGAACATCATGACCCCTTTCCAAGTCACAGCGGTGGGTTTTCTTTGTCTTGTTGTTTTTGTTGTTGTTGTTGTTGTTGTTGTTGTGTTGGTTTTCTCTCGCTCAGCGGCTGTGAGCAGGTTTTAGTCAGCAGACAGACTCATGTTTTAGATTTCTTTGATTATTGCAAGGGACATTTCCTCCAGAGTGTGTGTGTGTGTGTGTGTGTGTGTGTGTGGGGGGGGGGGGGGGGGGGGGGGGGGGCTGACTTGGGAACACGCAGTTACTTTTTCAGTGAGTGGTGAGATGTCCTCGCATGAATCACAAATGGCCGGCTGGGGATTTGCGCTGCTGCGTGACATAACCTCTACCTCCAGGAGGCAGTGAAAAAATAAAAAAAAACACTTTGATACTTGATTTGTCATCACTGCTGTGTAACTTCATATTTCTCGGTGGTGATACAAGAACTGGCGGACCCGAAACGCAGACGCAGGCACAAAGTGAGCAGTTAAAAATGTTCTCCTTTTTTTTTTTTGCAGCATCTAGGAAACAGGTAGGCGAGGAAGGTTAGCAGAGCAGCAATGATGATTTTGAGAGACAAATTTCTTCTCTTAAATTGTCAAAATAGTGTTTTGGAAAGGCAACATTCTGTTACTTTGTGCAGCACAACCTCTGATCACTTTCTTGGACTGGACGGCTGTGGTTCTGAGGACATCCTTTCTAAAATAAAAATTAAAAAAAGCTTCCATCTGATTGGTCCCCTGGCAGTAAAGCAGGTTTGGAAGGATGGTTAGTGACTCTTGAGCTGGAGTTCAGAGTTGAGGTGGTTGGGAGGGAGCATGTGAACGATCACGCAGGTCGTCCCCATCGGACTGCCTGCTGGGCTGAGGCGTGATGTAACAAGACGCTCCTCTGTCTCGAAGCACGAGGGCAGATGCTCCCGCCTCCCATGTATCCCTGTAGTATGTAAAGAAGAGAGGCTCTGAGTCAGCTCGCTAGTACGCTTTAAAAAAAAGGCCTTTTGTTGTCTTCATGGATTGACTCATGAGCTCCACTACAATGTAAACACTTGATTGCCCACCAAAAGATAAAATCTGTCTGTCTGACTTTCTAAGAATCTAAACAGTGACAACCATGCTTTTTTTTTGTGCTTTGCATCAGAACAACAACAACAATACTTCATTGTGCTTTAAAGGAAGCATCAGGTTGTTGTACAAAAAATGTAGAGAGAGTGGGGGGGTGGGGGGAGGCAGGGGTGAATAAAGAGAGAGAGAAGAAGTCAGAGTGACATTTATAAATCTCAATTACCATTGTAGTTACTTTAAAAAAAAATATGTGTATATATATATATATATATATATATATATATATATATATATATACTTTTTGAGCTATAAAATGGCCTAAATCTAAAGGTCCAGCAAGTAAGACATAGCACCATCTACTGGTAACTAAGAACATTGCAGACAAAGTTAATGTTGCTCCCTTTTTTCTGATAGGTAAAAATCAGTGACCCCTGATGATGTCCATGGTCTGGGCTAGTGTATATATGCACCGCTACAACATGGAAAATAAACTCAAATGTTTTTATTAATCATTCTTTTAATTAGACTAAAAACATACATGTCCTCTTTTCATTGTAAAGCCTGTACATTCTGATAAACTACAGGGCTTTACTCCACAATTCCACAGTCAACACTGCAGTGAGTGACCAACTGCTCTTTCAATACATAAGACAATGAGCAACAACAACAACAACAACAACAACAACAAGTGATGCTGAAAACTGCAGTGATTGCAGCCCCTCACAGAGACTCAGCAGGCTGGGCAGCTGATTAACGACCCAATCGTCACGCCGCTGGGGAGCTGAGGCCAACACCGTAAATTACCCATCATCCATCACTCTTCAATATGGACAGCATAATTAGTAACACCCCCGCACCCTCCTCCCTCCCTCCCTCCCGCCAGGAAGCCCGAGCTCAGCGGAATGAGACAGGACGTCAATCTGCACCATCACACACACGGGAGCCGCTGATCTGATGTATCTTTTATTTATCTTTTGTGCATTTTTCACCCCAGGCTTCACCTGCCTCAGTTTGAGCAGCGGCAGACCGGATTTTAAGGTCACTCAAAGGAAATTAACAAAAATGTGTAGTTGTTACATTTTTTTTACCCTGCTGTTGTTGTTTTTAAATCAGAATACATTCTAAAGAAGGGATATTAGTAAAAAGGAGGACTGTTTTAAACAGAAGGGGCTCAAGTGAGAGAAAATACAAATTTCCTATTTAGCCAGGACTTACAGTGTTTGCAGGTGAAATTTCTCTCACTCCACCGCTATCGTTTCTCTAAAGCCCTTTTCCCACTGGCCAAAAAACCCCTTTAAACCCGCTAACAATCGGTATTTGGTGTCAGTGTGAAAGGCTCACCGACCTGCGTCAAACAACCCGGCAAGCGACCCGGGTAAAAATCGTCTTTAATCGGCTCGGCTCCGATCGGCTCGCAGTGGGAAAGCCAGACCCGCGTCAACCTGCTAATTATGTGATGATGCAACTTAACATAACCCAACATAACCCAACATAACTAGACCAGTATCAGTTAGACAGGGACAAACTTTAACTTAGTCTGAACAAACGATGACTAACAACAGCTGAAATACAAAAAATGCATTGTAGCATGTAAATATAATCTTTGCCATGATGTCACTCACGTTTTTGTTGTGTTTCTTGTTGTTTTTTTTTGTTTTTCACTCCGCTGCCCGTGAAAGCCACAGAGTGATTTGTGACACAGTTGTTGTTCGTTCTGCGCTATTATTTCACACAGCACAAGTCATTCTCCACACTTGGACAGCTGAAGGAAAGGCATTAGTCACTCACAACACGCCGCGATGAGCATGAGGTGACAGGAATAGTCACGGAATACGTATTCATGATGAGCAGTGCAGTGGCGACAGCCTGTCTGAGGCCGAGCACTCCCAGCAACGCAGCCAAAGAAAAGCAGCGTCACCTGCAGGGCGGCAGCTTCACAGTCAGTGCACAGGCTTGCGTGTATACATTTCTATGCAGTCTTGCCTCTGCGGTTTGGTCGTACTGAGCAAGAGGCTCTGTGTTGTGATGCGGACAGATGCGGACAGATGCTGAGTTAATAATGCCGGCCAGCTGTCAGCAGCCTTGAGGGTGAGAACCTGGAGCCTGGCCAGGCTGCAACAAACAAAAACAGCTTGTTGTGTCCAATATCCAACACGAAAACCGTGTGCGCAAAGTGAGACAGGGGGAAAAATGTTATTTTAGTTTAATTGTTTGCACAAGGACCTTATTTGTCCCCGTCGATGAGCACGCAGCTGTGCAATGACAGCAGCAGCGGCGGTGATGATGACAATCCACCCGCATTAAACACATGTTTTCCAGGAAACATCCGCACACGCAGAGCAGGGAGCTTTGATTAACAGGAAACGGCAGGAGGGGTTCTCCAAATCCCTCAGAGCTTAGACCACAGCCGCTCTGGATAGGCAAGATTAGGAGCCTATGACACGGCGTGAAACAAATCTGTCTCGCTGTTCGGGCCGCGGTCCGCGGAACACTGGCTGGACAATGGGCCGCAGTTACTGAGACACAGCTGCAGGGCCAAGCCTCCCGATTGTAGCGGTCATGTGACTCGTAATGTGAGTCGATGGATACCCGGAAGGGTGGAAGAAATCCAGAGTATGTAAGACATACATACATACGTACATACATGTAAACTAAAGTTATTTGTCAAAAGATATGGCTGTCCTTTTTCATGGCACTGGGTGAGTGTCAGGCGGCACTTGATTGCTGGAGATGAGCTGCAGGTGAGTGTCATCAGGTGAGTGAGGGCAGGTGTGCAGAAGTGGAAAACTACTGAGTGCCGGTGAGGAAACGAGGAGACAGTGACAGTTGACAAAACATTCAGGGAGAACTCAGTAATTGGAGACCAGTGGAACAACCGATTGTGTGTGTGTGTGTGTGTGTGTGTGTGTGTGTGTGTGTGTGTGTACTGTAAATGTACATGTATGTATGTATGTATGTATGTATATATGATGTATATATGTATGCGTGTATATATATATATAATGTGTGTGTGTGTGTGGGTGTACATATATATATATATACATACATCAATATATACTGTATGTATGACACATATGCACATATAGGAATTGGCCTGTGTCTCAGAAGATGACAGATGACTCATTTATGAGTGTTAATAAAATAATTAGTATGTCTCTCGCTCTCTCTCTCTCTCTAATAATAATATGTATATATGTATATATATATATATACATATGTGTGTGTGTGTGTGTGTGTATATATGTATATATATATATATATATATATATATATATGTATATATATATATATATATATATATATATATATATATATATATGTATGTTATATATATATATATATATATATACATGTGTGTGTGTGTGTGTGTGTGTGTGTGTGTGTGTGTGTGTGTGTGTGTGTGTGTGTATATATATATATATATATACATATATGATATACATAATAATTAGGAATATGGCTCTTCACTTTATATTCCTTCATCATCATCAGCATTGTCATTGCGATCTGTTTTTTTGTGCAGCATGAGCCCTCGTCTCTCTGCTCTCGTCCTTGTTCACATCAGCTGTCTGAGCGTCCAGTCCGGGCCGGACCAGTCTGGCACACAAGGCCAAACTGCACCTGAATTATAGATACGTCCTCCGGCAGCACACTTAATGACTCATCGGCCTTCCCATCACACGCCGCCGCCAGGCACCGGCAGCCGTTATGTAACAGCCACAAAAGGCCACGTCTGGCCCAGAGTGCGGAGCGGCAGCTCTGACAGCAGGTTGGAGCTCGGGGAGAAGAGAGAGAGAGGGGGGGGGCTACAGTAGGTGTTTGAAACGCTCCTCCTGACATCAGAGCCGAGAGTCCGAGAATGAGGCGTCAGTCTGAACCAATCAGAGGTTCTGTCAGGGTTTTGTTTTGGCTGCCTCTCTGGATCAGGGCCAAGAGGCGATGATGAGTGATGACATCATCCCATCAGAGTGTCTCATCTAGTGTTAGAGGGCGAAAATAAACGTGCAAGAGACAAATTGCTGCACTTCATGTGGACGAGATGACTTTCTTTCTAGCAGGAAGGCAGGAGCATCTTGACAGCTCAGCGGTTTCTCCCTCGTCCGGAGGTTGTCTCTGCTCTGCCGCCTCTCACATGGATTCCCCTGCGTGTGTGCGGCGTGCTCCATTATTTACACCCCCGGAACTAAATAAGTCAAAAGGGCCTAGTGTTGGCAACACTGATCCAATCATGCGACTGGGCCCTTGAAGGACGTCCTGTCCAGCTTCGTCCCCCCGCCCCGCACCCTACCACCTGCTCGACCTTCTCACCCCCCTCCCCTCCGCACTTCACACCAGGACGTTGCAAGTTCACGCCTCCGGGTCGTGCGCCCTCCTGCGGGTCGCGCTTTTGGAGCCGCTCGGCCTCCCTAATTGCTCTTCCTCCCTGTATCGACTCACTCTCCACCCCGCCCTCCCCCTTTATAATGTTGTGTTTCCTTATTTAGCTCACTGGGGTTGAGGAGAGACGTGATGCACAACTCGCCCGAGATTTCCTTTCACACTCAGGCTCAGGCGTTTCTTCCCCGTTCCTCACCAGGCAGTTCCTGCGTTACGTAAGCTCCTGCTTCTTATTTCTGCTCGTCCTACAGAAACGTGCCCATCCCCAGACACGACGGGATGTTCAAACACGAACTGCCTCTGCTCCTTGCGTGCCTTGCCTGCGCTCCTCTTGGCCTCATTACGGCGCTCCACTCCAAAAAAAAAAGGAAAAAAATGCACGCAGATGCAATTTTCTGTCTCCCCTGCAGCTCCATCTTTGCCGTTTGACCCGAGCTAGTAGTGGGCGTGGTGGGGAGAACTACAGTTAGTAATAATTGCTGTGCTGTGTAACCTTATGTACAGATGTATGTGTAGTTTTAGAATCATCAAATGGCATCATATAAAATCTCTGATGAACCTTCAGTCAGATTCTCCTCTGATCTCCTCTCTCGCATTATGTCCGATATGTAAATTTCGGTGATTTGTGAATTGTCCTGTATCTTGAATAAAAATTGAATTGAATTGAATTGAATTGAATGAAACAGTGGTGCCGTGGTTAGCTATGGGACAAGAACTTTGTGGGTTCGATTCCAGGCCTGTAGCCTTTCTGTGTGGAGTTTGCATATCCTCCTGTGTGGGTTCTCTCCAGGTTGAGGTGAATTGGGAACTCTAAATTGTCCGTAGGTGTGTGTCTGTGAGTGCGAATGCTTGTTTGTCTTTGTTTGTCTCTATGTGGGCCTGCGACTAAACTGGCGACTTGTTCACGGTGTGACCCTGCCTTCACCCTATGACAGCTGGGATAGGCTCTAGCAGACCCCCACAACCCTGAGTTCAGAAGAAGCGGTTTTGAAAATGGATGGATGGATGAATTGAATTGAATTCAATTAAGTCCCTCCACAAGTTCACCATCCCAACCTGTCCATTCTGACTCGACAGGCTCATGGCAACAAAAACACGAGTGGGTCTCTGCGAATGAGCCCTCTCAGCCAAGCGATGAGCTGGAGCGCTGCACCTCTCTGACAAACAGTCACAACGGTTCCGGAACAGAGAGTCAAGAGAGTGTTGCTGCAGAATCACAAGATGTACCTGCAGCCATTTCCAAACGTCAGAACTCACATTACTGCTCCCCGGCTGTGTTTGAATTCCTGAGTCGGACACAGGGAGCGGGAGACTTTGAAAGCGGTGAGTCACCGACTATTTCCAGTCTTTTCCCTGTCTTCTCTGGAAGGGTGAGGGGTGGGGGGTTGGGGGGCTCGTCTTGTTGACTGAGCACAGGAGCAGCGGCTCTCGCTGCCAAACGCAGAGGGGGGACCAGGATTTTCCCACATTGTTAATTAGTAAGCATATCGTCTGAGCCCGTCGGGAGCGAACAGCCAGCATCGAATCCTGCGTCTTTTACCCTGAGGGAAGGATTAGCAAGTATTAGAGATGGCACAGAAAGGGAAATCCCTTGTCTGTATGTCTGTCTGTCTGTCTGTCTGTCTGTCACCATCCCTTTGCTTTCGTTAATTAAACAAGAAGATATTTGAATTTTTTCAGTTTTTTTTTTTTTGCAGTTGTTTTTTATTTCAAGTAGAAGACATGGTGATGCACTTCTAATAAGATTTAGACCAGCTGCATTATTATACGATTGCGTTGTGACCTGTATTTGTCCTGCAGTTTGTGATAAAAGAGGCCCGCAAACTCTAATTACATGCAGGTATTGATTTGCATTTACAGTTGGCACAGAAGTCAATTACACACACAAAAGGTAATTAAAAAGCAATACTCAATAATTAAAACAACTCCATATTCTTGCATGTCAATCATGTAAAGGAAATGAAAGAAAAACGCGCCTTTTTTCTGTTTGCGCCCCTGTTGTGCAACCAGCTGCGGGGCTAATGTGCGCGGTCAGCATGATACGTTTGTTGCAGCCACTTCTCGTGATGCATGTTGTGGAAAACCAATCCCAGTGTGTGTTTAGCGTGTCAGGGGAGGAGCCAGGTGGAGCTTGGAGAGAGCCAGCGGCATGTAAACATCATGTGCAGCAGAGGTATCAGGCTTCGCCACGGAATAAAACCACTGTTACTGACATACAGCAGACACAACAGAGTTTAAACTGAAAAAAGTATATATTTATTTTAATCTAGAATGGCTGGGTCATCTGATTTGAAGAAACAGCATCCTGTTTTTACTGTCGCAAATGCGGCAGTGACTCAAAAATGTTTGCCATCAGCAGGTTTGCAGGAGGTGGAAGTGATCGAGAAGCCAATCCTGTAAAACTTTCCATGTGCACTTTTACAGGGTCATCACTGTTATCGCTTTCTGGCAGAGACTCGGGCATCTGCTCCGGGAAGGCCCACACTGAACAGGTTACAAGGAGGTAGAGGAGATGAGAGGAGAGGAGGCAGCTGGGGCCACCTCAGATTTACCAACCAGCCAAAACAGTCGACCAAAGGCCGCGGGCGGTTGCCAGGCAACACTATCCCTATCGCAGCAGGAAGCAGAGTTGCACAAAAAAAACATTAATCACTCTCAGCAGCGCCGTCTCACGAAAAGTCCCAGTGCTGCACAAGCTGCGGCCGGACGCCCGTTTCCAGTCGCACCAGTTGGTTCCATTTATTTACCAGCAATCACGCTCCCAGCAGCGTGAGACCGCCGCTGCCGGCCTTCAGCCAGCAGGTGTGTTTGCACAACTAATGAAAAAACAATTCTGAGGTTGTTCTATTTTTGGGCTGCAGTCTGCGGCCAGCATATTTGAACAGTCTGAGAAATATATATTTTTTAATATTATTTTCATGCGGGGAAAGACCTTTGTCGGTTGTGTGCTTGGAGAATTTATTTGGCTGCAAATTTCCTTAAAAACAAATCCTGAGGGATGCCCGCCTCCTGCGCAGCCCGCCTTCAATCTGTTCCTCTCACCTGCCAAAGCCTGTTCTTTTAAAGTTCCTGCAGCTTCATCTGCAGCCCGCTCTCTGCAGTCTCCCGCAGTTGGAACCAAAAAGACCAAATAGGCTTGAACCTCAAGTGCTTGAGAAACAATTAGCGACAGAAGATGCTGCATCTCCGGCTTCGTCCTCTCACTGGACTTTGGTTAGGAGCCAAATGAGTCTGAGCTCAGGATCAGAGCAGCAATGAGACAGGGATGTAATTTAAACTGTGATTTCAGGGCTAGGTCAATAATTAAATAATCCTAATTACAGCCATGCATGCCAGTGTGCTCAACACGCTGATGTAACCTCCTAAGCGCAGGGTCTCAAGGACGAGCGGCGCACGCTTTTATGTAACATTTCGGAACAAAGTCGTGATTCACCAAAGTCCCATTAACCTCTTGAAGCCACGGACGTATATTGTAAATGCTTTCTGGTGGAGCTCTTGAGTAGGAGTCTATTCTGGTGTAACAGCACACTGGCAACCGACGGCCTCTCGCAGCTTTAGCCAAAACCAGGCTTCCTGTGAAAGAATCTGTGAATTGAGGAGAACCCAGAAAAAAAAAAGTCGCCGAGGCAGCATGTGGGTGGAATCACTTGAGTAAAGAAAAAAAAAATATGACAAGGTTTTCCCCTGCGAAGCGGCTGATAATAAACAGGCCTCATCAAACACATCAGCAGTCTTGAACAATGACTGTCAGTGGCAGGAAATCACTGCAGGGTTAAAAATACAGTATATGTGTGTACATAAATATACACACACGCATATAGATAAAGATATAGATATATCCAGATTCATAGTATATCCATATATGTATATACAAGGACCACCATGTGAACAAGGACCACCATGTATGATGACACCTGTCCTGTTACATCACATATTTGATTGCATATATAGTGCAATGCAAGCCCCTGTGAGCATAAATTAAAGGTTCATTGCATGAATGTTAAAAAATATGCATGCATATTTTGGTCATATAGAGGGAAAAGAAACTCTTGTGTTTACGTTCACTAAAATGAGCTTTTAGGCTCCCATACAGCCTGTACTTGTAGTGATTTCATCATGACCATTGCGGCTGGTAAAGGAAAGACTTGAGTTCACGTGGGGAGACATCAGTGGATGAATAATGTTAGCAATATATTTCTCAACCAACAGATGGCACTCAATGTCATGCAGTGTAATTGGCCTCTAACTGTTCTGGTTTACCTAATATGCTGTACATCAATTAATCAATCCAGTTTTTTTCTTTCCTGGGGAACAATGACAACGCACAGGGAGTAGCCCACAATGTATTCACCAGCTCACTCACACACAAGAGAGAGAGAGAGAGAGAGAGAGAGAGAGAGAGAGAGAGAGAGAGAGAGAGAGAGAGAGAGAGCAATAAATAAAGGAAGAGTAATTATGAGGATTGAGTGGAGCAAGATGGAAAACCCCTAGAGACACCTTGTTGCTGTAAAGACAATTATTGCAGTGACTATTTAAAAACAAAAATACAAATCACTGTAAATGATGCCACGATACCCAGAATGCTATGCGGATTACTTTAGCTGTAACTGAATATGTCTTACAGAGGGTTTATTGGGCATTTTGAGGTATCTCAGTGTTTGAGACGGGATGGATTCTACAAAGGGAGGGAGGGACTTGACAAAAATGAACGATGACATAAGCCAACATCCTTGGCAGAACTCATTACAAATAATAAATAAAATAAAAGTAGACTTATGGTGTTCTGTGAGGGGCGAAATGCACACACAAAAGAAAGAAAGAAAGAAGAAAGAGCAGATCTACAACACGTGTGTGTAATTGCACGTGTGATTTTACTTCCTTTCCATCTTCTTCCACCTTTCCATCTCTTCAGCGGATTCGGCGTCTCCTCGCATCCGCTGGCGCATCTTCCGGGAAAAGTGCGCCATCTGGGTCTGAGCGCGCGCTGCCTCCTCGAGAACAACACGTCAACCACTGCAGTAGCGGCAGGAGGAGCAGCGGCAGCGGCAGCAGCAGCAGCAGCAGCAGCCACGGCCAAGGTGCCTGACTGTCAGCCTCACACACACGCTGCTCATTCTCAACCGCCTGGGAGAGACGGACCTGCTCACAGTGCGCCAGTCATCCGCGGACGCGTGCACGCGAGGAGACGATTCTCGGCTGAAATCTCGGAGCTGCGGCTCATTGGAACGTGTCTTGTCTGCGCTTTACGTAACCGCTTCTGCGTAATTTTGACCCGGGTGTTGGATGCCGCGTGTTGAAGACCGGGATTATTTTGTCGAGGATCTATTGGCGTGCGCGTCCTTCTTCTCCTCCTCTTCCTCCCCCTTCTCCTCCTCACTCCTCCTTCCTCCTCCTCCTCCTCGTACGCCGCCTTTCATCCTAAGCAGCCGACTGACGGGAAACATCTGTGTGAAGCAGCAGAGGCAGAAGCAGCAGCAGCAGCTGCTGCAGCAACGCTGTAAACAGACGAGGAGGAGCCGCTGCAGCCCTGTTGAAGGTAGGCGTCTCTCTCGGCTTCCTTCTCCCCGTCACGTTTCCATGATGTGCTCGTTTGTTTTCGGCCGGAATGGTGCAGTGCAACGAGTGCAGGGGCGCATGCAGCATGGAGAGTGATGGAAGCGAAGGGGAAGATGAAGAAGAGAAAAGACAAAAAAACAAACAAACAAACAAAAAAAACAATCACTGCACTTCCTCCAGGAGTGTGTGAATTCACGGTGTTTGTTGTGAGGACGCACATTGTGCAAAGGTGGTGGTGATGGGGTTGGGGGGAGGGGGGAGGGTTGGGGAAGTGGAGGGAGAGAAGGGGTTGGGGGAGGGGTAGCACTGCGCACAAGGAAGGCAGAGGCTGCAGAAAACATCTCGCAACGTGCAGTACGCGTGATGCAGATGTTGTGGAGATCGTTTTTGTTTTTGTTTTTTTTTTAATTCACATTCAGATGGACATGACACCTGAAAAATAAGGTTGTGTCATTTGTATGTACACACTGTGCAGTCTTTCTAGGCTTTGGATTGTGGATTCTCAATTTGCATGTGAAATAATTGTACTTGCAAAACATCTGACATGGTCAAACACGGCAAAGCGTTTCCAGATTTTCATCTGCTAGAAGACAGCAGTTCTAGCCGGGGACACATATTTATGATTTCTCTTTAAATTTGACGACTGAGCGATGAGGTCAGAACTTAAATAGATGTCTAAATAGAATCTTTTCTCGCCCTTGTCTCAATCACCCAGCAATGCCCAGGAGTCCTCCAGCTGCCGCCCTGTGTACTTCCCCGAGAATGGAGTCGTAGTACAAACCACTCTGGGATTCAGACCAACTGCCAGCATGTTGCGGCCATCCACCGGAATACGCAGCAGCCTGTTGGAAACGTTAAGGAGTAGGCGACCTGGATGGATTGTCGGCCTCTGCGTCGCCCTCCTCTGGCTCCCGGGTGCTGCCGGATCCACCCTGAACTGCCACAAGACCTGCATCTGCGCCTCAAACATAGTCAGCTGCTCCAAGATGAACCTGACCCATGTTCCGACGGGTCTGCCCACGTACGCCGCTGTCCTGGACCTCAGCTACAACGACATCAAGCGGCTGAGGTCTGAGTGGACCCCAGAGAAGCTCCCGAAGCTTCACAACCTTCTCCTGAGTCACAACAACCTCCTCTTCCTGTCAACCGAGGCGTTTGTGCACGTGAAGCAGTTGCGCTACTTGGACCTTTCATCCAACAGCCTGCAGCAGCTCGACGAGTTTGTGTTTGAGCCGCTGGTCAACTTGGAGGTCCTCTTGCTGTACAACAACAAAATCACCCAAATCGACCGCTCGGCCTTTTTGACCATGATAAACCTACAGAAGCTTTACCTTAGCCAGAACCAAATCTCCCGTTTCCCCACAGAGCTGGTCAAGGAAAAGTCCCGGTTGGACAAACTCAGCCTCCTTGACGTGTCCTCCAACAAGATCAAGGTAGTTCCCATTGACGAGCTCCAGGCGCTGCCCGCATGGATCAGGAACGGCCTCTACTTCCACAACAACCCTCTGCTGTGTCACTGTGACCTCTACACGCTCCTCGCCCACTGGTACATCCGCAGGCTCAACTCTGCCATTGACTTCAGAGAGAACTATACCTGCATTCTTCCTGGTCCTGCTAAAACCCAAGTTGGCATTTTCGAGCTCAGCGGCGAGAGCATGAACTGCAGCACCTTTGTGGAGGAGGGCAAGGATGCTTTCCTGGAGCAGACGCTGATACTTGCGTGTGACACCAAACACAGAGACATGCTAAAGACCTGGACCCTGCCAGGCAATGTGCCAGTGGTGCCGGGAGTCAATCAGACCGCCAGGATCTTGAAGGACGGGAACTTGCAGATTAGCCCAGTGAGGTCTGAGGACTCTGGCACTTACACGTGTCTGGCGATGAGTGAGATCTTCAATGAGACCATCTACGTGGTGCTAAAAGTCCACAACTTCACCATGCACAGCAGTGGCGAGACCCTGAACACGGCCTACACCACCTTAGTGGGATGCCTGGCCAGCGTGGTGTTGGTCCTAATGTACCTCTACCTGACGCCGTGCCGCTGCTTCTGCTGCCACAAGGGCAAGGCTCTCGGCGAGGACAGCATCCACTCGTCCATGCTCAGCGTGACGCCCACCCACGGTGACCAAGCCCTGAAGGCAGACCTGAACCGGCATGTGGCGTTCATAGACTCCAAGGAGGCGCAGGGGCAGAATGGCAAACTCAACCCCAACGGGAATGAGGACGAGGAGGACGAGGATGAGGATGACCTGGATGCAGAGGCTGGATCCCTCATGAAAACCAAGAGAAAGAAGTCGGTGGCTGAGTCCATCAGTTCCGTTTTCTCCGACACCCCCATGGTGGTCTGAGAGGAGACACTCAGTCATGGATGTATATGCGGTGGATCTATATAGCCACGATTTAGTTTGTGTAAACTATGTGCTAGAACAGTGAACAGGGGTCGCCCACAAGCAGAAGAAAAAATATATATAATCTCAAAGGGAGTTCTCAACAAGAAGAGAAAAACTAAAACATACACAACATGTCCTGTTGTCAACATGGACAATGAGCAAGACTTTTTTCCAGCATTTTAATCTGTAGCACTTAATATTCATACTGTGAAAGGATGGGAGTGTACATAGACGAGAGGAAACTACTGAGTTGTCCAGCGGGGGGAGCTGCAGTTGACCAACTGTCGTAATCAGCACTCAGGAAGCGATCGGTAAATTTGCTGAAGTGTGGAACCACCCCATGCCCAGGCCGAGATTAGACAGTAGAGTACGATACAATTAGTAAAAATAATAATAATAATAATATATATATATATATATATATATATATATATATATATATATATATATATATATATATATATAGCCTATTTCATTCAAAAAGTATTTTCAAATGTACAAGAGCAGTTTGCATAGACCCATATTTCTGTGGCTGTGGGCTCTGGATAAATCTCCTGTTGCCTGAAGTCGTACGGTGAAGCAGCTTGCCCTGTAATACCCCAGGGGTCTCACGCAGATCCGAAGGGAAGTGCAGATCTGTCATTTAGACGTTTGGAACCGTTACATAACAGGGGCCATTGCCGGTCTTTTCCAGTCTTGCCTTGTAGGAGTCCTCGCTGCACTCAGTTCATTAGAACGATCGTTGTCTGTCGTCATCGTCGTACGTGAAGAGACGCACATTAGAGAAACTGCGTCTATGGTGTTGAATAGCTGACCGTTGCTAGGCAGGCAGTAGTTAATAAGTGAATCAGAACAGCTACAACTGATACACATTAAATTCAGGGATATATACAGTATATACATATTTTTTGCCCTTTAAATATATATTTCACATAAGTGTAAAAGGCCAGTAACGCACGTTTTGCCTAGCTTGAAACAGAGGTGTAGCTGCGCTTTCTTTCAAAAGGTGCGAAATTAACTTTAGGCAAAATTGTTCACTTAGATTAATTAAGTTTCATTAAAAGAAAAAAACAACCACTGACATGTTCTGCCATAGATCTGAATATCTTGCTACGATGCACAGCCGGTGTTTCAGTGTAGCTGTGGCAGAGGAAACAACAGTTAGCTCTGCGTTAGCATTCCATCGCTACACTGAATCAACAGGCGTCCTGCACGTAGAGACCATCGAAAATCCAGGAGCTGACTTTAAAGATGGTAGCGTGTGAACTGACAGATCATTTTTGACCCCTTAAATCCTGACAGTACCCGACCCCACCCCGCCCAACCCCACCCCAAGGAACAGTACCTTGCGTGCTTCACAAATGGCGTTGCTAATGCTAATGTCATTTTCGGGGCCACGGCAGCAGGAGAGGGCTGAAAGTTGTGTTACCATGAAGTCACAGTGACGCTGAGCCATTCTGCCTCTGTGCTGTTCCGAGCTGTGTTTGCTTTTCCGTGTGTCGTTACCTGACTGAAGTTCAAGAGCGATCGTTCAAGCAGTCGACACACGCGGTGCCCTTTCAGCAGCCTGTTAGCGAGGCAAGCGCCTCAAGCTCTTCTTTAGATATTTAGAAAAGAGAGCTTTGCGTTTCTCAGATTTTACCCTCAGATGAAGTCGACGGTAAATGCTATACAAGAGCGTTCATCGTTCACCTTTATCGTCCGCAGCCGTAGCTCTCAAGCATCCAAGTGTGCATGACTCTGGACCCCATGATCTGTCTTTGTTTTATTTTTTTTCTTACTCAAAAGTGAGGCCATATTCACAGTTGCACCGCAGCATCTCTCTCGAGTGGGCGCAAAAAGGAAGTCACACTTATCAGAGAGGTGGTGGTGGTGTGTGCGTGCGTGTGTGTGTGAATCATTCCGGTCCTCACACGTAGGAATGGCAGGTGGAGGAATAGAGAGCGGCAAAAAATACCACGAGACGGGCCTAAAATGCTGTCTCTTATTTAGCTCTGCTGCCGATAAAGAATCCGTCCCATCTTCACAAACTGAGCCCCCAGGGTTCTTTTTATTTTTATTTGTGCAATTTTTTGCTTGTCTTTACGTCATTGATTCAACCCCCCACCTCCTCCTCCCCTGAATTTCAAGGCCTCTGCACTCTGCATGAGGAATAAATAAATAAATAAATGAATAATGTGTCTTCTTTGGGGTTTCAGTTCGATTCATCCAGGGGTTCCAGGAGTCACTGAGGATCTAGCGAGGCTTCAATCTCTCTCGAAAATAAATTTGCCTTTTTATAAATATATATATGTATCTATATATACAGTATATTATATATATGTGTGTGTATTAAGACTCACTTTTCTGTGTGTTCGGTATCGATTAGTTGTATCCTGCTACATTCTACCAGTGTACTAGCTGTGTACCTGTATATTCCCAGTGTTGCTTATCATCCTGCTTTTCCCATCCTGCCTCTGTGCTCCTGTTGCTCATTTCAACATTCAAGTCTAGACATAAGAGTTTTATTTTTTAAAGCGCAGGGCGGGGGGTGGGATTTAGTTTTCTAACGAAATAGGATCATTTTGAACTCGACTCTGTGGTAGAAACATGACAAAATAACATACATATGTATAGGTTGGACAAGTCTTTCTTTTGGAACAGCCAAATGTGACAGTATGGCAGTGAGTATGTAGCCACCGGCAGTTATTTTCAGTCTTTCAAGACTTTGCGTACAAAGCCATAAGAGACGCCGCAGAGAAACAGTGAAACGGTGCTTTGTCAGATCAGCGACAGATCCAACTCTCTTTCCGTCAAAGGCAACTCGATGATGAAAGCGTTGAATGCCTTAAAATCCAACAGACCTCCCCTCTCTTGACCTCCCATGAAACCCTCTCTCCACCTAATGGGCTTCTAAATGGATTTGAAGACAGGACAAGCCGATCTGCTCAGGACACTCTTAGTTTCTGAGTCGTTGCGTAATGGGAGGTGGGCTGTAATCACATTTTTTATGACATGAGTTTTTGTCCCCGTTGCTGTTTGCAGTTATGGCTCATTAGCTCTGTCCTCAGTAATGGATCATTAAATGGAAGGGAGTGGTCTGCACTCTCTTGTCTGCTAGTGTGCACAAGTGGCAGTTAGTGTGGATAACTTAAGGGGATAAAAGCGAGTTTCCACACAGTTTCCTCCACCAACAGAGATTTGTTATTGGCTTTGAGAGACTGGCCGCACGGTTCGAAGGGGTCTGGCAGCTTTAGTTGAATGGCTTTGCATGTTGTGCCTCAGAGCTTCTCAGATCGAGGGACAGGTTCAGCCTGGTAGGCATTAAAGTTTAAGATCACCGATATATCATTTGACTGAATAAATGATCGAGTTTTACACTTTGTCCCTGCCTCGAGTCTTTTCACAATCCTTTGCATGCTCCCACAATTCACGTTCCGCTGCAGCGTCTGACAGGAGTTACTTTGGATGAAATGGGGCATTTTCTTTACCCTGTTTGATTTATTCTATAAAAGTACAATTGTGATATTTGGGCACAAAATAATAATTGAATCAAGTTCAGAACAAAGATGGCAACAATAAAAAGCACTAAATATGAGTTGTTGATGAGCATAATACACTCACATATATGAAATTATATTTAACTCAGAAACTCAAAAATCTGAATTTAATGCTCGACAGTGTGATATTTAATAGCCTAATGATAGTTAATAAACTACCATGTCATGGCATCAGCAGGCCAATATTGAGCGCCTAACCCCACCTACTGGAAACATGAGGTAGTACCCTAGCCATTTCGAATTGGAAAATATTTTTTTCTCCACGAAAAATGAGCGATTTTACCTTAATGATTTTAATATTAAACTTTAATGTTGCAATGTGTAATGTTCTAGTCATGCAATAAAAATTGTTCAAAAAAACACTGAATAACAAATAAAAGTGATCATTCTTTAGCCACAGAAACAACTTCATTTAGCAGCACGATGAGTAAGTTGAGGTACCGGCTTAAATAAAAAGGTAGTAAACTGACCAGAAATAACATAATAAAACAAACATTATGAAAAATACACAATTTTTTTTTTCTGATATTTAGCACAAAAGTGCACAAAACACATCATTCGCACTCTCATACTATGTGCATTCAGCAGCTGGAGTCTCCTCCAATGGCTCTGTTTAAGGCTGGATGGCCTCATATTGGCTGCAAAAGTGACTCCACATCACCAAACGTCTCGCATGCAGGATTCAGGGTGCCAAGAACGAGCTAGCTGACTCGTTCTTTGGGGTTCTGATTCAGTTTTCTCGCACCCAAGCTGGTCCCAGGCGAGCTGGCTGAGGGAAAGCGTTGACACTTCACCGTTTTGGACAGCGAGGAGCTGATGAGTGGCGACTCGCCAGTGCCTTTGCGCTTTTGGCCGAGCGTTTTGCGCTTGCAGCGCTCCGCCTTCTGCTGCACTCCTGCAGGTTTCCCTCCATTTCGTGGGGCGCGGTGGGGAGATGAACTCTGTCTTTTTATTGCTCCCACAGCCTTGTCATTCACCTCGTGGTGGAAAGCCTCTGAGGTGACGGCCTTCTTCGCGGCAGCGCTGCACTCTTGCCCGTATGTGTTGCACCTTTTTCCGGGACTGACGCCGGCTGACATGCTAAAGGAAGACAATTTAGCGCTTTGACCGCTGTGCTGCCTGTTCTTGACTGTTGCCGGTCCCACTGAGGTAGACTTAACAGAGCCGGTGGGTCTTGGGGAGGCCGCTCCGGACTTGACGGGTGACAGTAAGACTGGTGGGGCGACATGAGGCGACACGAGGCCTGATGACACTTTAGGCCTTTTCCTGGAGGATAGAAAGTACAGTACTGTGGGTTATGGGCTCTTTTAGAATCAACAGTGTGTATTGGTACTGAATGGGAGCCAGTGTGATTCAGCCACATAAACATGTCTCCCCGTGTCGCTTACAGACAGCTTACACATCCCTCTAATGCAGTAATAGAAAAAGACTCACAACTGGATTTATGAAAGTTAAGAGTCCAGCTCAGTGACGGATGGGGGACAATTGGATAAAACAGTTGTGCAACATTAATTTTGTCCTGAGGAGACTGTATGGAGTTTGAGAATCACTTTTTTCTCTCTGTATGAACTAATACACTTAAAAGCTCTGGTGTGACACCTAGTGGCCTTTGTTGTTCTACACAGAATTTTCAGTTTGTTTCTTGGGTCAAAATAAACCCCTTATTATCTATTTAGAACCTGTAAATGAACAAAAGTATGTATACACACAAGTAGCTAATTTTAAATAACGTACATTTTTTTCCCTGCGCATTTCGAGCTTTCATCCAAACATGGAGACTCATGTCAATGGATTATGAAGTTACTAAAAGTGGCAGCTTGAGGAAAACTCCTGGCACGGTTAGTTTGTTTTCCTAAATCTATTTCCTAAGCAACAGCAGATACATTCCAGAGACAACCAAAATAGTTTCATTTTAAATCTTTCTTGAAGGGTTATTTCTGTTTCCAGAGAGATGAGCATCTGTTCTCCCACCATACAGAGGCTGAACAGCGTCAGATGGCATTTTCTTTTACTCTTTTTTATGACCTTTATATTCCAGTGTAATAACAAGAAGTAACTCAATGTCACTGCCGGTCCATGACTCCCATTTGCACTACTGTGTGGTTGCTTTTTATCAGGTTTCTGATTGGCCAACACATCTTTACACCCCAGTGGTTTGTCTTTGTGTGTGGCTGACATCCTGCACGTGAACTATTTTATTTAAGAACACTGTCAGTGTGGACAGGAAACTGGAGGCTGAGAGAGAGAAAAAAAAAATTGGCTTTTTTTTTAAACCACCCACGCATGTTTCTTCTGCTGTTTCTTCCGCGTGAAGTGTTGCTCACCTCAACAGATGCGTGTCAACGTGCTGCTCCAACATGGCGCTCAAGGCGACTCTGAGGTGGTGCCACCGGCGGTCAAAGGTGAATATGCTGCAACCCAACGTCCTGCATCCGAACGTGCACAACTAAAACGACAGAAAATATATATTATGTTTTCCAACACGCACCCTGATGAAAAATGACCCTTCCTGAGTCCGAGTTTGGCTTTCATACTCACACCAAGAGGCTTGGGGTGCCAAGAGGCTGCATGTAGATCTGTGTCCTCCTCCGGTTCCTGCTCACCGTCTTCACTCTCCTCACTCGACACCATGTTGAAGGGGTAGGGAGACTGCACCTTCACTTCCACCGTAGCACCTCCTTCCTCTTTGGGAAAGTTCATGGAAGGATCCCTGGACCTGGAGTGAAAGGATGAGACAATGTTGAAGCGTAGAGATGTAAAAAATAACTAAAAACAAACAAACAATGTTATATAACGTACCTGAGACTGTGACAATTGTTTTTCAAGTTGTGTTTGCTGTCCTGAGTTGTTGTTTTGTCCTGAAAGGCTTCCGATTGCTGCTCCATATTTTGCCCCACCAAATCCATGCTCGACTCCACTGGCAGCCGATCCGAGTTTTTAGTCTTCTCCATCCCTTTCTGTTGCTGGTGGGCGGAATCAATCTGTGTCGGGGGAGAAAACAACACAGCAACATGAAAGAAAAAGATCCCATCACACCTCTATCTGTCTTTATCTTTAGCCGGAAACAATGACCAACAAAGAATAAAATGTACATTGCATATAAGCTCCCTGCTGCAGAGCTTCTTCCTCTCTGGATCCCGAACTTTCAAGTGTTTATTCAGGTCACATTCTTTCTCTATGGGACAGAAAGCAAACACAGGAGACAGTGAGCAGCGGGCGGACACAGAGAGCCAACATGAGCCATCATCCATACTGGGAGAAAGACTAAAAACTATGTACATAAAATATGTACACAAATTCTACTGTAACATATGGTAAGTACATATATGTGAACAAGAAGAAGAGGTTAAGAGTGACAGATAGCAACAGGCTTACTGTCAGTGTTTTTGGTGATCCGACCGAGGGCCTGCATCCCCTGCAGAGGACTGATAAAACCACCAACTTCTCCAGTCTTGGGCTTGTGCACGGAGGGTCTCTCTGACTGAGAGGCTCCCGAGGGCCGCAGAGGAACAGTGCGGTGCAAGGCAGATGAAGAGTGGGGTGACTTGTCCTGAGGAAGGTTCTCTGCTGAAGAAACACTGTAAGAAAAGTTTGGGAAGTAACATTTAAAGTTTAAAAAGATAAATAAATTAAAGCTCAAAAGTCACAGATTTGCACAAAAGTAGAAATATAAAAATATCTCGTCTGAGTGTTTTCTTGTAAATATGATACTAAGAGTATTCAAATATTTTCCTTTAAAACTTTATCTTTGTCTTTATATTTCAGAGCAATATTATTAGGATTAGAAGGTTTACAGGTGTATTGTTTAGGCATATTATGCTGGAATAGAATATTACTGAAAGTAAACATAAGGCAAACAAGAATACCTGTGGCGGTAAATTGCATGAAAACTGAATCAAAACTGACCATAATCACCATCATCTAAAGCAAAGCGCAGCATCCAGATTGTTTACCAGGGATCAATCAGACAACTGAACGCCTTCTCATCTCATCCGTTTCCATGACAGCGCAATGTAAACACCCTTCAGCAGTAAGTACCTTGGTGTCACCTTGTGAGCCTTCGCGGGCCTTCGCTGGGGGAGAGGTAGTCTGGCTGAGGGGGCGGAGTCAGCTCCCTGACGTTTACCTTCCTTCTGCCTGTCTCTGGAAGAGGCCTGATTCAGCACCGGGGGTCTTGGACGAGGCTGCTGCTGGGGGGTCGAGGCAGACGGCCGGGTGCACGCCTTGCTGAGAGGACTGTGCCACCGCTCGCAGTGCGCCTCAAACGCCTGGGGCTTCACCACCTGGCCACAGTGGCCGCACACCACCAGGTAGAAGTCGTCGTGCGCGGGGTAGTGGCCGTATATGTGCATGTCTGCGTACGGGACAGAGCGCAAAAGAAACGCATAGAATAATATGACTAATTGTACACAATTAATTAAGAAATTGTACACTGACTTGTTTTTAAAAATGTGAAAACATATCTAGCCCTCTGTTCACAGCCTCCAACATAAACCATGTTTTTAGAGTGGGCCATCCCAAAACTCTTGAAGCTGAGAGAACAACAGAAGTAAAGAACTGACTTCTCTTATTTCAGGGTTTGTTTACTGACATAATAAGGACACAGTGTTTTTGAGAAACACTGGGTAAAGTGATTTTAGCACAACAAGCGACATTGACTGGAATCTCCTCCCTCACCTTCTTTCCTCAGGGTCATGGTCTCGGAGCGGTTGACCACATGCTTGCTGTTGTCTTCTTCCGTGTTATGCGTTGCTGTGTGACAGGCATGGTTAATAAGGCGGAGTAAACAAAAAGCAGTAAGAGCGTGCAGGCAGCAGGTGTAGCAACACATTGTGATACCCTAGCTGTCTAAAACCCGGAACAAAGCCCGGATTTGAGAGGAATTTTGAGTATTTACTCATACCCTGAAGTTTCTTTTGTTTGATTGTTTTTTTAAAACATAACATGCACCTTGAACGTCTATTTTTATCTATCTGGTGGCATCGTGAATTACTGGTATACTGGACAAATTCGTAACAAACGATGTTGTCATTTAGGGGGCGGTAGCCTGTAAGTAGGTTTCTTAAAAATGGTTTAAACGTCAGTTTAAACGTGTTTTATACAAACTGTGAGAAAGATATCTTTATATATGTATATGACATGTACACAGTTTTGTTGATGTTTTCGGTAAACACAGATTTCAAACTCTCAGCGCTAGGACCCAGTGGGTCTTTTGTTTGGGTCGCCCTTTATCTGTTTACCACCAAAACGAATCACCGTTTCTTGGCACCGTGGCATCGGGGGTACCGGATGTGGTGCCGGAAGTGCCACTCACCGTCAGACGGCAAAATGATCATTTTTTCCACCCAACAACTCCAGCTCATTCCGACAAAATCGTCGAGATTCCAATTTCGCCGAAGCACAGCGGCCATTGCTGATCTCGCGCGCGCTCACGAGGTAACACCGTAAGCTCACGCGCCCGGCGTCACGGAGCTCGTGAGCGCGCTGCTCGTGCGCACGTACGAAGCGCCGTGGAGTTCGTTTGGTTCGTTGATTTATGTGTTTGTCTACTTATCGTGTACCTCTATTCTTGTAGAACTATACAGTTTTTTTTCCTTCTAAAATCGAAACAATAAATTCAAACTTGAAATTCGTTCGTCATGTCATGTGCAACAAAAATGATTGCCAAAAGGTCTAAGCCTAATTTCAATTAAATTCCTTCAAGATAACACAAAAAACTAACAATATAAGTAACTGGTTTTGCATATTTTCAAGTTGTTGTAAGATTCATGTATTTTCCCCCAAAACATTTTATTTATTTATTCTTTCAAGTTGCTGTTAACTCTGGATTTTAATACATTTGGTTGTTTAGTTTCATATAGTCTACAATGAAGTAACATTTAGTGATTATTCATACAATAGCGAGACTACACAATGCCTGATGATGCCTGGCATGTTTATTCTAAAGTAAAATGCTGCATAGTAACTCCTAAAATGATTACAGTGTATGATGAAAGTCTCTCCGAGCCTGTGCGTGTCACATGAAGAATATAAGATCGTAAATTTGTAATACAATTTTATTTTTGTTAGACACAGAGTCCCTGTGGACCATTGCAGGAATCTAAATCTCATCTGCTAAACATCAAAGTGGTTGATGAAGCTAAAAATATCCAAAAGACAGATATCTAGAGAAGATTCAAGCATAACGAAACCAAGGGGAGGGGATTTCTTATTCCCTTGACATGATGAAATAGAATAAAGACCGAAGTAAGTAAACAATTGTCATGTGTGTCGTGCAAAAACAACTGAATGAAGATCTGTTATCATCAATTTTTTTTAATAAAGACTGCATATCAACGTGCTGAGGCTGTGCAACTGAAACACTGTACAACAGCTTTGAAAAGCAAAATAAACAACAACAAAAAAAAGACCAAACCTCTCTGTGGATTTAACTTTGAAATTGCTCACAAGGTTACAAAACAATCAGGACAATATAAACAAAAAAAAAAACCAAAAACAATAAATCTAAAGTTTAAAAATACCTATCAAAGTGTGTATTAGTTTCAACTTGTTTTTAATTGTTAGTCCCACAAATTATATCCAGCGTCCTACATAAACTGAAGCAAAGCAGCTGGTAAACTAAAATCATTAATTTAACCTTACAGTGAGACACTGAGGTGCAAGGTGACATAAGGATTCTATTACCCTCATTTCAACCATTAAGCAATGGCAACGGGATGTTCTATTCTAATAAGAGTGCTCAAAAATAACATATCCATTGCTTTGCTCATGCACTTCAAGTAGTCAATATTCATGAAGATGTCTTTCAGATTTTGTACACTTAATAGCCCTGAGTCATTTTGTGAAAATACAAAATGATGTAATGTGTGGTACTAAGAAGTGCTACTGTCAAATTGACAAACAGATTAAGATTCATCAACAAGGCACAACTCAGGGGTCAAGAAACATTGCATTTTTCTATAAATGAACATAAAAGCATAAAGCTAACTGCAAATCTTTGGAATTGTTTGTGTGCATTCAATTTCCTTTAAAAAAAAATACTACAGTTTAGTGGCCGAACTATTTAGTATTTAGAGATTTAAAAAAAAATATTAATAAAACAACAACAAAGAGAACAAGCTTTTGGAAGTGAATGTCGTCCAAGTGACTGGTTCTGCAACACTCACAGGTGAGGAAATCTTTAAATGAGCATACTGTCCACTTATGAAGGCTGAACCTGTCCCGCCACATTTGCGGGCTGGTTGGCGGATTTGTGGAAAGGAGTTTCTTTGAAAATGAACCAGCAGTTTCCAGCCCAAAGGATGAGATTTAGGAAACCGAAAATCTGCCGAGGAATAAGATGTGGATTTTTAAATCAACAACACAGGCCGTCATTCACACAAGTTAAAGCATTTCTCGAAAACTCACCACTGAGGCATTCAGTCGGCCCATGTGAGGCACAGCACCTGCCTTGCACTCGTTCGCGGTGTTCTTACAAGCATCAAAGAAGGTAAGGACCTCGGAAGGATCGGTGGCCCACTTCACATCAGTCAAGCCCTTCCCCCAAGCAGAGGATGAAACCAGCCACATGAAGGCAAAAACTGCAGTCACCAACAGGTCCTTGACGAAGACAGAAAGAAAAAACCCAAACAAAATTCTTAAAACAGCCAAAATCGGGCATGATATTTTCTTGGAGGTACACTTCATTGTGCGGTATGCTCCGCTGCGCCTTGTGAACCACACCCTCTGCACAGTTTCATTTACACAAGTGTGTTAAACGCACCTTCTTTGACCTTCTGTCAGATTCCGACGCGAGTTTGCAGCCAAACTTGCACAAGTAAAACACTAAACATTAACGTACGCTTCCTCGACGGCAGGTTCGCTCGTCTATTCAGCTCAGCTGTGTCAAATAAAACACAAGCGACACTTTGTAGCCGCTTAAAATACAAACCCCAGGGTGGTGTAACATCGACTGGTTGCACTGCTAGTCTAATAATAGAGGGAGACCGGCATTTTAGACTAACTTACCACTATGGGGCCGCGATTGGACTGCCTATATACGTGCTGGTAGCCCAGGTAGAGCACCAGCATGGCAGTGCAGTAGAGAAAGGCCAGCACTCCGATAGCGACGAAGAATTGTGCCGAGGACGAGTGGTCTCCAGTGAGGTAGACCACCTGCGGGGCCGTGTGATTGGCAATGCAGGTGGGCCCATTGAGGGATTCCTTCATCAACCTGTGCAAAACGTGAGATGGAAAAGCATCGAGTTATTGCAATCTTGGACATTTGATGGGTAATTTTCCCCCCCCCAAAATGAGGTTTCACCCAGTTACTTTTCACCATGATGTCAGTGGAGACTGTGGTGATGGCTTCTAATCCACGTTAACTGCTCTGGAGTTTCACAGAGGACAAACATTCCACACACTGCCAATATTATGGGAAGCCAAGGGGACAAACACAAAATGATAATAATAATAATAATAACGATAATGATGATGATGATAATAATGATAATAGCACAAGAAAAACATCAAGCATCCATGCCGCTCAAGTCCTATCATCGAAGTATTTTCTTTCATAATTTATTTATTTCGATAATTTGACTGCAGAGACATGACATTTTATCATCCAATGTATGTGAGGTCAATTGTAAACTCTAAATTGTCCTTGGTATGTGAGTGCGAATGGTTGTTTGTCTCTATGTGGCCCTGCAATGAACTGGCCACTTGTCCAGGGTGTCACCCTGCATTCGCCCTATGACAGTTGGGATAGGCTCCAGCAAACCCCCATGACCCGGAGCTCGGGAAGAAGCGGCTAAGGAAAATGGATGGATAGATGGATGGATGGACATTTTAGTAAGTGGTCACTATGGGTTTCCATCCTACAGGCACTGCATAGAATGTATTCCTTTTGCGAGACTCCAAAATGATTATGTGTCCCAGAAAGCACACAGCGCCTCTGCCTCTGAGTTGAGGATGTGAAATTTCAACAACCTT